>NC_090279.1:16740784-17059987 GCF_040414725.1 Anabrus simplex | reverse complement strand
AAAGGCTAGGATATATCGATCAAGGTCAGGAACCACCCTTTGTAGTGGGATTGCTGCCTGGGAGACTGGTTACCTCGGATCGAGTAGGGGTATTTCAGTCGCCCTGACAAAGAATACTGCGATGTATTCGGAACGTCAGCAAACTCTATGTAATGTACAAAAAAACGACAACACGGTTCAACCCGGAAAGTAAACCAGCTTAAACGTGTTCAGGCTATACTCTTTACTTTCTGTAATAGTGTAGGGGATCTATTTCCTCTTAAAATCAGAGATGAGCACTAAAATATACCAAACTCCTTGGCTCAACATATTTATGAACTGTCTAATAAAGTTAATAAATTAATGTCAGGGTCTGCGGGTAGAAATGGGGACTATGCTGTCCCATTAAATGTCAGTACGGAAGAGGATCGTCTTCTCAAGGTTGTTCCAAATGCGGGCCATTCACACACCAGGCTAAGAACTGTAACTTGTCAAATAGTATATCTTCTTGTCCTACTTCTGGTTTTACCTTTACTAACCACAGCAATAGAAAATGACTAGGGTGCAAGGCCCAGCCCAGTTTAAATCGGAAATCATATCTTCTAAAGAGGGAAGAACGCCTAAGACCATCTTTGAAGGTCCACAAGAGTGCCTCAAGATTGCCTCCGATACTTCAGATTTTGTTCCATTCCTTAAAATTGAAATAAGCAATGAACATGTTACTGCCCTCTTAGATTCCGGAAGTGTTCACTCTATTGTTTCGGAAGAATGGTATTCAAAATTAAAGCTTAGTTGTAAATTTCCTGAATAAGTGTCTCCTTCTGTAAGATGTGTTTTCGCTAACTCTTGCCCACTAGAAATTTTAAGATTTACTCAGGTGAAACTTCGTATTTCTAAATTTACATCTAATTTTATGTTATTTGTTGGTAAAAATTTGTCAAGGCCTGTGATATTAGGTGTAGATTTCATGTCATATTCCGGTATCGTGCTCGATTTTCAAAGTAACTCCTGCACATTCAAATTTAGGATTAAATTCCATATACATCATTTAAAATGTAATTCTGTAATATCATCTGTTATTTCGTCTACCGGGAGTGAGATGTCGTTAGACGCTAGCCATCTACCTGAGGAACAGGCTAATTGCATTCGTAAATTATGTCAGTTATTCTCCGACGTCTTTCGGAAAATCTTAGTGTGACTGAGTTACTTGAATACAAAATCGAGTTTCCGGATTCGGTCCGTCTAAGATTTCCTCTGTACAGGCTATCTCCACCTGAAACAAAGTCCCTCAAGGAAATCATTGACCAAATGCTGAGGTATGGTATCATTCGACCCTCCAAGTAGGCGTATTATTCACCAATTTTTCTGGTTCAGAAAACTCAAGGCGGCTTGATTAGAGGGCATTAAATCGTAAGATAAATCTATAATCAGCACCCCTTCCCGACTTGCATTCGTGTCTTTCTTGGTTTCGTAAGGCTATGTTCTTCACCATCTTAGATCTTAACCACGCCTAAAACCAGATACCTCTGGTGGAAGAATCGAAATATCTGACTGCTATCGCTACTGAATTGAACCTGCATGAATACAACCGGGTGCCTTTCTGGCTCCCTACGGACGTGACTGTTCTTATATTTTAAACGTAAGGCCATGTTCTTCACCATATTAGATTTTAACCAAACCTATAACCAGATACCTCTGGTGGAAGAATCGAAATATCTGACTGGTTTCGCTAGTGAATGGAACTTGTATGAATACATCGGGATGCCTTTCAGGCTCCCTGGGGACGTGGCGGTTTTTAATAGGCTGCTAGTTAGCATCTTCTCCAATATTAAATTTAATTATCTGTACCATTATCTGGATGATGTTGTTATCTCCGAGACCTTTGAAGAACACTTCGCTCGTCTAGAGAAAGCTCTAAACACTTGTGTAAAGCTGGATTGACGATCAAGTTGTCAAAGGTACCTTTTGCTAAACCATCCATGTCCTTCTTGGGCCATACTGTGTCACCTTCTGGAGTTTCGGTCGATCATTTCAGAACTCACGCAATCCGTAGATTCGAGCCTCCTAAAAATGCTAAAGGTGTTGCCAGATTCATCAGCATGGTGAATTCCTAATCGTTGCTAGTAGGAAGGCACCCCTAAACTTTCTCCGCAGGAAAGGTGCCCAGTTTGAATTGGGGACATCACAGCAAGCTGCGTTTGAGGATCTGAAATCAGCTCTGTGTAACGCCCCGGTCTCGGCAATGCCAGATTTCTCCAAGAAGTTAACTTTACAGACAGACACCGCTTTATCTGCGGTGCGGCGGTTCTTCTTCAGGAATCGGAAACCGCCCAACTAACAATGCGCCTGGAACATTGTCACCTCAAAAGACCAAGTACTCTATATATGAGTTGAAAAGACTGGCCGTCTGATTTGCCTTCGAAAAATTCCGCCTCTACCTTGAGCACGTTAAATTTTAATTGGAGACCGACGATCAGGCTCTGAGCTGGATTTTTCCTAGGCCCCGTTGTACGGGACGCATCACCCATTGGGCGACTAGGGTTTCAGCTTTTCAGTTTGACGTGCTACATATTCGAGTGTCGGAGAACGAAGTCGCAGTGGCTTAAGCCGAATGTTTTCCGGCGATTCTAATTCTGTTGATCCGAAGGAAAGACGTTCCCCTTCAATTTTCAAAACACCTAGCATAAGTGCAATTTTGACTAATGCCTCTTTGTTATTTGACGATATAGCCAAATGCCAGCGTGGAGACACGGTGCATGCTCCTATTATGGAAACCCTTTCTTCTGGGGAACATGTCGTCTCTTATGTTTTGAGGAATGGAGATCTGTGTGGCCCTTCGAGGCACGATCAGAAGACAAGAATTGTCGTTCCAGCAGTGCTAGTACCTATGATTTTGAAGTATTACCATGAGATCGCATTAGGGGAAATCTATTCATCTATAAAACCAGAGAGAAGATAAGAGGGACGTTTATCTGGAAGAGCATGGATGGCGAGATTAGGGAACTGGTTAAGGCATGTAAGTCTTGTTTGATTAGCAAGCCCACGTTGTCAGCCAATTAAAGACTATTGTCCTCACACCAAGCATCTCGCCCTATGGAGCGATTGTACATGGATTACGTCACACCCTTCCCCAATATAAGGGGAATGGGATTAAATTCATTCTCTTGTGTTGTGGGTGGTTTTACTCGGTTTTTATGGCTGTTTCCGACTAGGCTTGCCACTACTCAGTTTACTATTTCTTGTCTCAGTTCTGTTTTGTCGACTTTTGGACCCTGTCAATATGTTGTTCCTGATAACGATAAGCCGTTCCCCTGTAATTGATTTCGTATGTTCTGTTTCGATCTCTCTATCTCGCATGTCACGACGTCTGCGCACCACCCACAACCATCCCTAGCTGAGCGGGTTAATCATAATCCTCGACCTGCCCTTATTGCTTTTCACCACGAAGATCATTCCTAAAGGGACACTTCCTTACATTGGTTATCATTAGCATTTAACTCGGCCATTCATAAGCAGCACAAGTTTCTCCAATTTCTCTTATGTTTAAGTTTGTCCCAAATACTCATTTGTCAAATTCGTAGTCGACCAATGAGATTTTGCCACAGACAATAGATCCAGAGAATATCCGAGATTTATGGGGAAAAGCTAGAAATAATCTTAAGGCCTCTCACCGGAGAGTAAAAATGAGGTATGACCGTGGACAAAGACCCACCAAGTAAAAAATTGGAGATCAGGTAATGTTAAAAACTTTGTTTCCGCGGGCAAGCTTGCCCATAGATTTCATTAACCCTGCATTAGGCTAGATTTCCTTACTCCTGTCAATGAAATGAAAAGATTTTTGAGCTACACCTGTGTCAAGTAAAACCTGTGTGAAGGCATTTGCTTCTTCAGTATATGCCACCAAGGGATGATGTTGTTGATTTAATTATATTTCCTTCCTTAGCATCTTATTAGTTTAAGTTTTATATAATCAAGTTAGAATAAGGAGTCTTGCTGCCCCTGTTGGCTGTGAAATATTGTATGTATTTAAGTAACATCATAACTAAAATTTCATTTTTTGTTTTAATCCTTTTTTTTTAAACCTTCCCTTCAATGATCTCATTATTATTCTGCCACTAAGGACCCTGCCTCCAAACCTGTGTCAGAAACTCCGTACACTATTCCTCCAAAGTCGCCAAACGTACCTGCACCACATGTAACACTCTCTGTGAGTAAGTTACAGTTGCCTCAAAAATCAATACTACAGTGCCATATTTTCACCTGAGGCCACGTCGTGTCAATGAGCGAGAGATGCCGGCGCTGGGTATGGACCCGCCTCGTTCCGGCCGAGACTCCGTCCAAACTGACTCCTTTGGGAATATCATCCTCTGGAGTGGCTTGGGTGCTGTACTCCAACCGCCCACTCTATATTTGGCTCGAACAATGCTACTTGGTACTTTGTGACCATCGCCTTGGTTGCTCCTCAAAATATACGGGAGGATGATATCTGAGGGTACCTTGGGGGACCGGGCGACCCCATCCTGACATCGTCATCGGCGGCCGCTCTTGCTGTCGACTCTGGGCGCAACACCCCGAACTTCTAGTACTTCGCAAACACTATCTAAACTACTTTACTTCAACAACTAAACATGAAAGGCCTATCTATCAAGTGATACTCCAACTTATATATGTTTTATCAAAAATTATGTACGGCAAGATTCAAGATTTCAAAGCTGTTCATACCGTGGCAAAACCTTAGGGAGTGGCGGTCTGTACCGGGGGTGCACCTTCTCCGTGCAGTCAGACTGCTTGCCTTCTGTAAGGATATCTATGTAATTGAACTTGAATTAATGTTATGCAATACACTTGGATTTTCATCTATTAGATGTCTCTACCATCGGCCTAATTGTCCTCTCCGCCGGGATTAAAGATAATTTGTGTATACTTTCTCTAGCCAAATAAATTTTGTTTTGGGGTGTGTACAAGCATCCAGCCTATCTGCAAAGAGTTCTGGAACTTCCCCTCCAGATACTATAAAAGCTGAGCGCTTTAAGGCCGTATTGTCATGGTCATGGCTCCAGTTTATTGTGTGCGGCGTATACTAAAGTGGCAGAGGACGCAATCGGCGTTCAAAGGCCCAGCAACTCAAGGTAATGGTAGAATTTTCTTAACATATGAAATGATTCAAAACTCTTTTATTTCATGTACATTACTAAACTCTGCTGTTTAAATGTAAAAAATTTCGCAAATCTAAGTAATCTGTTTTATTCCCTACTGGGAAATACATAATGTAAGGGGACAAGAGTGATTACCCTCTGTTGACTACCGTTCATCTCGGTATGGGTTGACTAAAGTTTCTTATCCTCTAAAATTATTAACAGATTTTGGTATATAATGTTTATCATTTAGTCTCCCCGGCGCACAATACGCTTAGCCTCTGTATGTTGGAGCCATAAGCCTACTTAAGGTTTTAAGAGTTTTCTACAAGGAGCGCAGGTTTTTCGCCCTCATGGATTTTGTTTTCCCCCGATCTTTATCAAGCTTTACCTTTTTACATCATAGCCATTTATTATGGGCACTCATCGCCCCTGTTTATGTTTCCGAAAAAAAAACAATAGAGCGGAAGTGACTGTAAATACCTGATTTGAAGATTGCCATTGTATAACATTCTGCGCTATAAGAAAGTTATGCCTCTGAGTTTGGAGCTCAGACTCTTAGGCTATGGAAGTTAATGGAGCAAACCTTCTCTTATAAAATAGTATAACTGTTTCAGAGCTAATAATACTCATCCATCGTATATTATCATCCTGATAATTCTCTCTACTTTTGTACCTGATTTTGGACTTTATGTCGTTGTTGTTGGAACTAACGAGTTCATTTTTATATTGTTATTGCTTTTTAGATCTTCTATTTACCAAATTTTAAATAAGAGAACAGGACGGAAGGAATACAATTTCAAAATTTTGGGCATTAAATTATGCTCTTGTCAATTCCTTGTCCATCCATTCAGCACAACACCTACTTACACCTCTGTGATGCACGATATTTCCGGAATAATAATATTAGATGGTTCATGGTGTACGTTGCTGTAGTCACGTTCTAGTTCGTGAACCAAGGGCAACAGCTGAGTGACCTAGTAAGTGGTCCTGAGTGTCGGGATACCAGTTGCTACGAAACAGGAGTGGGTCCTCAGAGATATTCTGTATAATGGCCCTTCATTCGCTCATGCGGCTAGGACTACACAATTCACCGGTGGTCCCTAACCCGTTAGAGGAAAAATGCTCACCAGGACTATGAGTAAGTACGGTGACATCCTGCTTCATGGATTTACCAAGTTCAGTACGTTTCAAGAAAGCCTCGGACCTATGGGAGTAATGGTGACCCACTCTCACTTGACAGGCGAGGTTCTCCTTGGAAACAACTTTGTAAAAAAATGGAATTCGATGGGGAGCTACGGAAAAAAGAAAGTAGAACAGGCTGAGTCAGAAAACAGGATGCATCTGGATGTACTAGGTGTAAGTGAAATTAAGGGCAAGAAGAAATAACGAGGAAGAGACAGGAGATTATAAAGTATACTTGATTTGTGTTAAAAAGGTGAAAGTCAGAGTATCGGGTAGGGCAGTTTATCAGGAATACTATTGTACGCAGCGTAGTTTCTGTTAGGCACGTAAATGAGCGAACGTTGTGGGTAGATTAGGCAGTTGGAGGAATTAGGACGAGAATTGTCTCAATTTATTCACCATGTGAGGGTGGAGATGAGGATGAAGTTGACAAGTTTTATGCAACATTGAGTGACATCGCAGTCAGGGTCAACAGCAAAGATAGGATAGTGCTGATGGGCGATACCAATGCGAGAGTTGGAAAGAGAACTGAAGTATTCGAAGGGGCGATTGGTAAATATGGGGAAGACATGGAAGCTAATGGAAAGGGAAGCGTTTGCTGGACTTCTGTGCTGGTATGTGTTTAGCAGTTACGACTACATTCTTCAAGCATAAGGCTAATCACCGCTACACGTGGAATGCTAGGGATACCAGTTTCATAAAGTAGACTACCGGTATATATTAACCGACTTCAAATTCAGGAAGTCTGTTAGGAATGTACGACTTTTTAGGTGACTTTTCTGTTATACAGGGCACGGTATGATCTGTAGTAAGTACGAGTATCTCAATGGCCTAGGACAGAGAAAGTGAAATCTGTCTGCAAAGGGATAAGTGTAGAAAATCTCCAGGACGAGGAATTTAGACAGAAGTAGGCCTACATGGATATTATTAGTGACAAGTTTCGAACAGTGGACAGTAAGCAGGTTACTGGTATAGAAAGAGAATATCTGGTATACAGGGATGCTGTAGTAGAAACAACAAGGGAATGACTAGGAACGACTGTGTGTAAAGATGGGCAAAGGCGAACATCTTGGTGGAATGATGAGGTGACAGCAGCTTCTAAACGTAAAAAGGAGGCTTATCAGAAATGGCTCCAAGCAAGGGCCAATGCAGACATTGAATTGTACGCAGAAGAATGAAATAGAGCGAAAGAAATAGTCGTTGAATCCAAAATGAAGTCGTGGGAAGATTTTGGTAATCACCTAGAAAGGCTATTTAAAGCATCAAAGAAACCTTTCTGGGCAGAAATACATAATCTTGGGAAATGAAGGAAAAAGGAAATGAGCAGTGTTTTGGTTAATTCAGGTGAACTCATAATAGATCCCAGGGAACCATAGGACAGGTGAAGGGAATTTTTTGAAAATCGTCTCAACGTAAAAGGAAATCTTCCTGGTGGTGTCGCGAACAACCAAGCTCATGGGGAGGAAGAAAATGATGTGGTGAAATTACGCTTGAGGAAGTGGAAAGGATGGTAAACAAACTCCATTGTCATAAAGCAGCAGAGATAGGCGAAATTAGACCTGATGTAGTGAAGTATAGCGGCAAGGCCGGGATGAAATTGCTTCATAGAATACCGGTGGCACTTAAGATTAGAACCGAGTGTTGGTGAGGTACCTTCAGTTTGGACACATGCATTAATTGCACCTATCTATAAGCAAGGGAACAGGAAGAATTGCAACAACTATAGAGGTATCTTATTGATTACTATACCAGGCAAAGTTTTTCACTGGCATCTTGGAAGGGAGGGTGTGATCAATTGTTGAGAGGAAGTTGGATGAAAACCAGTGTGGTTACAGACCACAGAGGAGCTGTCAGGATCCGACTTTCAGTACGGTATGCGCCTGGTAATTGAAAAATGATACGAGATGGATAGACAGTTGTGCTTATGTTTCGTAGATCTAGCGAAAGTATATGAGAGGGTAACGTGGGAAAAAATGTTCACCATACTGAGGGGCTATGGAATTAAGGGTAGATTATTAGAATCAATCAAAGGCATTTATGATAACAATTGGGCAGCAGTGAGAATTGATGGTAGAATGAGTTCTTGGTTCTGGATGCTTACAGGGGTTAGACAAGGCTGTAATCTTTCTCATTAGCTCTTCGTAATTTACGTGTATCATCTGCTGAAAGGTATAAATTGGCAGGGAGAGATTCAGGCAGGTGGAAATGTAGTAAGCAGCCTGGCCTCTACTGACGTCTTCGTCTTAATGGCAGATTGTGCCGAATGCCTGCAGTCTAAAGTGTTGGAACTTGAAAATTTGTGCAATGAGTATGGTATGACAATTAGCCTCTCCACGTCTAAATTGATGTCAGTAGGTAAGAATGTCAGATTGGTGATACAAAGCTGGAAGAGGTAGATAATTTTAAGTTTTTTTGTGTTCCCCCAGGATGGTAATATAGTGAGATTGAATCAAGGTGTAGTAAAGCTAATGCAGTGAGCTGGCTGTTGCGATCAACAGTGTTCTGTAAATAGGAAGTTAGCTCCTGGACGAATCTGTCTTTACATCGGAACTTTGCTTTACGAGAGCGAACGTTGGGTGGACTCAGGATATCTTATTAGTAGTATAATAAGCGGGTTCGGCGGCCACCTCCACCTCAGGCTCCCAGTGGCCACCTCCACCTCCACCTCAGCCAGAGGCCTCCCAGTGGCCACCTCCACCTCCACCTCAGCCAGAGGCCTCCCAGATGCCACCTCCACCTCCACCTCAGCCAGAGGCCTCCCAGATGCCTCCTCCACCTCCCGCGGGAAATTTGAATTTGTAAACAAAGCCACGTGCTTTTTGACAGCTGTCATCGACAACAACGCATCGCTAACCTCAGTACTGCCATCTTGACGGGCCTAAACCTCAGTAGTGCCAACTTAACCTCACTAGCTCGAGATAAACAAAGCCACGTGTTTTTTGACAGCCACGTGCTTTTTGACAGATTTGTAAACAAAGCCACGTGCTTTTTGACAGACAACAACGCATCGCAAACCTCAGTACTGCCATCTTGACGGGCCTAAACCTCAGTAGTGCCAACTCAACCTCACTAGCATGAGGTAAAAAAAGCCACGTGTTTTTTGACAGCCACGTGCTTTTTGACAGATTTGTAAACAAAGCCACGTGCTTTTTGACAGACAACAACGCATCGCTAACCTCAGTACTGCCATCTTGACGGGAATAAACCTCAGTAGTGCCAACTTAACCTAACTAGCTCGAGATAAACAAAGCCACGTGCTTTTTGACAGCCACATGCTTTTTGACAGCTGCCATCCGCCATCTTTAAACTACAGAGCGCTGTGCTGCCCTCTTGCGTCACCTGTCATCGGCAGTGCTGCCATCTTGGCGAGCCTAAACCTTAGTGCTACCAACTTAACCTCACTAGCTCGAGATAAACAAAGCCACGTGCTTTTTTGACAGCTGTCATCCACCATCTTTAATCCAAAGAGCACAGTGCTGCCCTCTTTAGCTACTTACCTTTGAAATGTGGTGGCGGATAATTTGAAAAATGCTTTTTGACAGCAGCCATCTTGCATCGCAAACCTCAGTGCTGCCCTCTTTAGCTAGATACCTGTGGTAGCAGACAATTCCACGTGACAGCAGCCATCTTTAATCAAGAGAGCACCGTGCTGCCCTCTATGTGGTGGCGGCAAATTGAAAAATTCCACGTGCTCTTGTTTGGAAACAAACTCACGTGCTTTTTTGACAGCTACCATCCACCATCTTTAATCAACAGAGCACAGTGCTGTACTCTTTAGCTAGATACCTTTGAAATGTGGTGGCGGCAATTTAAAAAATTCTATGTGCTCTTGTTGGGAAACAAAGCCACGTGCTTTTTTGACAGCTGTCATCCGCCATCTTTAATCAATAGAGCACCGTGCTGCTATCATGCGGGCAATTTCATCACCTATCACCCGCCATCTTTAATCTACAGAACACCGTGCTGTCCTCTTTATGGCTACTACCTTAAGCATGTAGTAGCGGGCAATTTGAAAAGTTCTGTTAGCTATCATCCGCCATCTTTAATCAAGAGAGCACCGTGCTGCCATCTTCAGCTAGATACCTTTGAAATGTGGTGGCGGCAAATTGAAAAATTCCACATGCTCTTGTTTGGAAACAAACTCACGTGCTTTTTGACAGCTACCATCCGCCATCTTTAATCAACAGAGCATAGTGCTGCCCTCTTTAGTTTGAAATGTGGTGGCGGCAAATTCCACATGCTCTTGTTTGGTAAACATAGCCACGTGCTTTTATGACAGCTATCATCCGCCATCTTTAATCCAGAGAGCACCGTGCTGCCCTCTTTATCGCAGTAGATGTAAATTCGTCACCTGTCATACGCAGTGCTGCTATCTTTAGCTAGATACCTTTGAAATGTGGTGGTGGATAATTTAAAAAGAAAAATTCTACAGCAGTCCTCTCTCGACGCTAATTGCATAAGATGGCGGCTATACATGACTCCTTAAGGGTGCTTACGCAAGATGGCTGCTATACACAGGTTCTTATGAGACGCCCTTGGGATGCTTGCGCAAGATGGTGGTTATACAAGGCTCCTTATGAGACACCCTAGTGATGCTTGCGCAAGATGGTGGTTGCTCTTATGAGGCGGCTTAAGGGTCCTTGCACAAGATGGCTAGAGACGCCCTAAGGATGCTTGCGCAAGATGGCGGACACAAGATGGCGGCTATACACGTCTCCTTATGAGACGCCTTAAGGGCGTGGCGGTTGCTCTTATGAGGCGACTTAAGGGTCCTTGCACAAGATGGCTAGAGACGCCCTAAGGATGCTTGCGCAAGATGGCGGACACAAGATGGCGGCTATACACGTCTCCTTATGAGACGCCTTAAGGGTGCTTGCGCAAGATGGCTCCTGCTCTTAGCTTAGAGGCTAACGTGTCGTGCTAGTTCGATTCATTAAATTTAGGGCTTAAATGCAAAATGTTAAATATCTCGAAAGCAGTGCACCGTAGAGCAAAACGGACAAAATTTTTCTCCCTAATACCTAGGTTCGCAGTATGAGGAACAAGAAAATCATAGTCTAATGATGGGATCAACGGTTCGGTTCCTACTTAGGCCCTTTGGCATTTGCTCTGTTTTAGCTTGTATTGAAGCGAGTCTTCGTAACATGATCAGGTTTAGCTATGGTAGAGAGTATAACGTGCCGTGCAGGTTCGATTCATTAAATTTGGAGGCTTAAATGCAAAATGTTAAATATCTCGAAAACGATGCATCGTAGAGCAAAACGGACAAATAATACGTAGGTTCGTAGTATCAGGAACAAGAAAAAACATAGTCTAATGATGAGATCAACGGTTCGATTCCTACTTAAGCCCTTTGCCATTCGCAGCTATCTATTTCTACAAGATGGTGGCTGCTCTTATGAGAAACAAGATGCCTTGAGACGTCCTAGGGATGCTTACGCAAGATGGCAGACACAAAATGGTGACTATACATAGCTCCTTATGAGACGGCCTAGGGGTGCTCGCACAAGATGGCGGCTACTCTTATGAAGAAAGCTAGCTTAGAGGCTACTGCGCAAGATAACAGCTGCTGTTATGCATGTGGTGGAGGGCAATTTGAAATTCTATGTGCTTAATCAACAGAGCACCCTGCTGCCCTCTTTAGCTGAAATGTGGTGGTGGATAATTTGAAAAATTCTTTTGACAGCTATCATCTTTAAACAAAGGCGACTATATATAGGCTGTTAAGGCCTTATCATTCTCCTCCTCCTCCTCCTCCTCCTCCTCCTCCTCCTCCTCCTCCTCCTCCTTCTCTACCTCCTCCTCCGCCTCTTATGTCAAGGCATAGCTTTATATCGAACAAGTTTAAACCTGCATCGCGAAGGCAAGCGTGTGCAGCGATAACATTATTGTGCATGTTTAGACTTTCGAAACATAAGAAGAGTAGAATCAAACGCTGTACTCGATACGACATGTGATCAGAACATTGATTGATGCGTTCAGAAAACAAAATAAGTGATCAAGACTAGAATCGAACAATGTACTCAATACATCATGTGTTTAGAATATGTCATCGCTTGTTCTAAGAAGATCAGATTGAAACATAACAAGACTAGAATAGAACACTGTAATCGATGTTGTTAACTTCAACATGTGATCAGAACATTGATTGATGTGTTCAGAACACAAAATAAGTGATCATGACTAGAATCGAACACTGTACTCGATACAACATGTGATCAGAACATTGATCGATGTGTTCAGAACACGAAATAAGTGATCAAGACTAGAATCGAACGCTGTACTCAATACAACATGTGTTTAGAACATGTTAGGGGGTACCCTCGTTCTAAGAAGATCAGAATGAAACATAACAAGACTAGAATCGAACACTGTAATCGATGTTGTTAACCTCAACATATGATCAGAACATTGTTTGATGTGTTCAGAGCAAAAGTACAATTTTGATGATTTGCGCAGCTAACTCGCTCGGTAAACGATATAGCCAAAGTATAACTTCAAATTATTTACCTTCCATCATTCGTCTTGTGTGTAAAAATCAGTCGAACAAGTTATCGCATAAACATGGCTGAAAAAAAAATCGTGATAGGGTATGGAACCCAGGGGTTACATCTTATCAGAAGGGCAAAAAGGATGAAAGGACTCTTCCTCCTCCTTACCGCACATTCCTTGGCTAAAGGGCTAATGGGCTAATGGGCTAAAGGGCTAAAGGGCTAATGGGCTAAAGGGCTAAAGGGCTAAAGGTGCAACAACCTCATCGATCGCTATCAGCAAGAACGCTTGTACTTTGTTAAGTGTAGAAAATTAATCTTTATTGGTAAATGGTTTTATGTTCAGAACAGGAATGGAACCTTGGGGTTACGTCTTACCTAATAAAATCCCCGAGGTGCGATGAGTTACGTTTTTCGAACTAGTGTTTGGAACACTGAACTTTTCAAGATGGCAAGAGTGAGGTTAGCAATGTTCTGTTGTTGGATTTTAAATTCCGCGCTACAACATGCATAAGGTGGCAGCCCTTGAGGTTTACTCCCGTAAAGATGGCAAGAGTGAGGTTAGCAATGTTCCGTTGTTGGATTTTTAAAATTCCCCGCTATAACATGCAAAAGGTGGCAGCCTTGAGGTTTACCGCCGTAAAGATGGCAGCAGTGAGGTTAGCGACGCTCCATTGTCCTTCAAAGTGAGGTTAGGGTTCGTCAAGAAGACAGCTGTCAAAAAAGCACGTGGCTATGTTTACCAAACAAGAGCACGTGGACGTGACGTCACGGTCACGTAGTATGCTGCCTCAGTATGTAAAGTTCAATGTCTACACCTACGTAGTTAACACTCTGCTATGTTCACAAGATTTTTATACATCACTATTCTTTAAGCTTTAAGTTCATTCACATAGGCTATGCTAAGATAGCAGCACAAACACATGCGAACTTTGTACATTCTAATGGAATAAGTTTAGTACTGTGTGCGTCATGGATACATGATGTGTGCACGCATTTAATCTTAACTATACGTAATGCTGCTGCTTTGTTTACAAGATTTTTATACATTGCTATTCTTTATGCTTTAAGTTCGTGCACGCACAAGCGATACTCGTACGCTCTAGCAGGAGAAGTTTAGTACGATATTCGATACATACATTATCGATAGGTGATGTGTACACGCTTTAGAACATAGCTCATCTTTATGCTTTAAGTTCATGCACATGGGTTAGGGATACTCAAAAGCGATTGCTACATGCTCTAGCGGAAGAAGTCTAGTACGATAGTAGATGCATGTAAAATCGATATGTTATGCTAAGATAGCAGCACACTTACATGATTTTAGCACAATCTAGTGGGAAATGTTTAGTATGATAGTCGTTTCGTGCAAAATCATTAGGTAATGTGTAAACGCTTCGAAACAAGGCTATTCTTTGTACTTTAAGTTCATGCGTACAGGTTATGCTAAGATAGCGGCACAATCTAGCGCAAGAAGTTTAGTACGAGAGTCGATGTATGTAAAATCGATAAGTAATGAGTACACGCTTTAAAACATGGTTATTCTTCGTACTTTCAGTTCATGCATCTTAGTTATGCTAAGATAGCAGCACAATCTAGCGGAAGAAGTTTAGTACGATATTTGTTGCATGCAAATCGATAGGTGATGTGTACACACTTTGAAACATGGCTATTCTTTTTACTTTAAGGTCATGCGTATAGGTTATGCTAGGATAGCAGCACAATCTAGCGGGAGGAGATTAGTACGAGAGTCAATGCATGCAAAATCCACAGGTAATGTGTACATGCTTTGAAACATGGCTATTCTTTGTACTTTTAAGTTCATGTGTATAAGTTATGCTAAGATGCCAGCACAATCTAGCGGAAGAAGTTTAGTACGAGAGTCAATGCATGCAAAATCGATAGGTAATGTGTACACGCTTTGAAACATGGCTATTCTTTGTACCTTAAGGCCATGCGTATAGGTTATGCTAAGATACCAGCACAATCTAGCGGAAGAAGTTTAGTACGAGAGTCGATGCTTGTGAAATCGATAGGTAATGTGTACATGCTTTGAGACATAGCTATTCTTTGTACTTTAAGTTCATGCGTCTTAGTTATGCTAAGATAGCAGCACAATCTACCTGCAGAAGTTTAGTACGAGAGTCGATACATGCAAATTCGATAGTTGATGTGTACACGCTTTGAAACATGACTAATCATTGTACTTTAAGTTCATTGGTATAGGTTATGCTAAGATAGCAGCACAATCTAGCGGAATAAATTTAGTACGAGATTTGATGCATGCAAAATCAATAAGTAATGTGTACACGCTTTGAAACATGGCTATTCTTTGTACTTTAAGTACATGCGTACAGGTTATGCTAAGATAGCAGCACAACCTAGCGGAAGAAGTTTAGTACAATATTTGTTGCATGCAAAGTCGATAGGTAATGTGTACACACTTTGAAACATGGCTATTCTTTTTTACTTTAAGGTCATGCGTATTGGTTATGCTAAGATAGCAGCACGATCTAGCGGAAGGAGTTTAGTACGAGAGTCAAAACATGCAAATCGATAGGTGATGTGTACACACTTTGAAACATGGCTATTCTTTTTACTTTAAGGTCATGCGTATAGGTTGTGTTAAGATAGCAGCACAATCTAGCGGAAGGAGTTTAGTACGATATTTGATGCATGCAAAATCAATAAGTAATGTGTACACGCTTTGAAACATGGCTATTCTTTCTACTTTTAAGTTCATGTGTATAAGTTATGCTAAGATAGCAGTACAATCTAGAGGAAGAAGTTTAGTACGAGAGTCAATGCATGCAAAATCAATAAGTAATGTGTACACGCTTTGAGACATAGCTATTCTCTGTACTTTAAGTTCATGCGTATAAGTTATGCTAAGATAGCAGCACAATCTACCTGCAGAAGTTTAGTACGAGAGTCGATACATGCATAGTCGATAGGTAATGTGTACACGCTTTAAAACATGGTTATTCTTCGTACTTTTAGTTCATGCATCTTAGTCATGCTAATATAGCAGCACAATCTAGCGGGAGAAGTTTAGTACGAGAGTCGATGCGTGCAAAATCGATAGGTAATGTGTACACGCTTTGAAACATGGCTATTCATTGTACTTTAAAGTCATGCTAAGATAGCAGCACGATCTAGCGGATGAAGTTTAGTTCGATGGTCGATGTATGTAAAAACGATAGGTGATGTGTACACGCTTTGAAACATAGCAATTCACACTGCCGCTCTGTTCCCAAGACTTTTAAGAATAGCTAATCCTAATGCTACTCTTAGCGACGTCGAGCTAAGGATTGATTACGTGACCGTGACGTCACGATCACGTGCTCTTGTTTGGTAAACATAGCCACGTGCTTTTTTGACAGCTGTCTTCTTGACGAACCCTAACCTCACTTTGAAGGACAATGGAGCGTCGCTAACCTCACTGCTGCCATCTTTACGGCGGTAAACCTCAAGGCTGCCACCTTTTGCATGTTATAGCGGGGAATTTTAAAAATCCAACAACGGAACATTGCTAACCTCACTCTTGCCATCTTTACGGGAGTAAACCTCAAGGGCTGCCACCTTATGCATGTTGTAGCGCGGAATTTAAAATCCAACAACAGAACATTGCTAACCTCACTCTTGCCATCTTGAAAAGTTCAGTGTTCCAAACACTAGTTCGAAAAACGTAACTCATCGCACCTCGGGGATTTTATTAGGTAGACGTAACCCCTAGGTTCCATTCCTTGTTCTGAACATAAAACCATTTACCAATAAAGATTAATTTTCTACACTTAACAAAGTACAAGCGTTCTTGCTGATAGCGATCGATGAGGTTGTTGCACCTTTAGCCCTTTAGCCCTTTAGCCCATTAGCCCTTTAGCCCATTAGCCCTTTAGCCAAGGAATGTGCGGTAAGGAGGAGGAAGAGTCCTTTCATCCTTTTTGCCCTTCTGATAAGATGTAACCCCTGGGTTCCATACCCTATCACGATTTTTTTTCAGCCATGTTTATGCGATAACTTGTTCGACTGATTTTTACACACAAGACGAATGATGGAAGGTAAATAATTTGAAGTTATACTTTGGCTATATCGTTTACCGAGCGAGTTAGCTGCGCAAATCATCAAAATTGTACTTTTGCTCTGAACACATCAAACAATGTTCTGATCATATGTTGAGGTTAACAACATCGATTACAGTGTTCGATTCTAGTCTTGTTATGTTTCATTCTGATCTTCTTAGAACGAGGGTACCCCCTAACATGTTCTAAACACATGTTGTATTGAGTACAGCGTTCGATTCTAGTCTTGATCACTTATTTCGTGTTATGAACACATCGATCAATGTTCTGATCACATGTTGTATCGAGTACAATGTTCGATTCTAGTCATGATCACTTATTTTGTGTTCTGAACACATCAATCAATGTTCTGATCACATGTTGAAGTTAACAACATCGATTACAGTGTTCTATTCTAGTCTTGTTATGTTTCAATCTGATCTTCTTAGAACAAGCGATGACATATTCTAAACACATGATGTATTGAGTACATTGTTCGATTCTAGTCTTGATCACTTATTTTGTTTTCTGAACGCATCAATCAATGTTCTGATCACATGTCGTATCGAGTACAGCGTTTGATTCTACTCTTCTTATGTTTCGAAAGTCTAAACATGCACAATAATGTTATCGCTGCACACGCTTGCCTTCGCGATGCAGGTTTAAACTTGTTCGATATAAAGCTATGCCTTGACATAAGAGGCGGAGGAGGAGGTAGAGAAGGAGGAGGAGGAGGAGGAGGAGGAGGAGGAGGAGGAGGAGGAGAATGATAAGGCCTTAACAGCCTATGTATAGTCGCCTTTGTTTAAAGATGATAGCTGTCAAAAGAATTTTTCAAATTATCCACCACCACATTTCAGCTAAAGAGGGCAGCAGGGTGCTCTGTTGATTAAGCACATAGAATTTCAAATTGCCCTCCACCACATGCATAACAGCAGCTGTTATCTTGCGCAGTAGCCTCTAAGCTAGCTTTCTTCATAAGAGTAGCCGCCATCTTGTGCGAGCACCCCTAGGCCGTCTCATAAGGAGCTATGTATAGTCACCATTTTGTGTCTGCCATCTTGCGTAAGCATCCCTAGGACGTCTCAAGGCATCTTGTTTCTCATAAGAGCAGCCACCATCTTGTAGAAATAGATAGCTGCGAATGGCAAAGGGCTTAAGTAGGAATCGAACCGTTGATCTCATCATTAGACTATGTTTTTTCTTGTTCCTGATACTACGAACCTACGTATTATTTGTCCGTTTTGCTCTACGATGCATCGTTTTCGAGATATTTAACATTTTGCATTTAAGCCTCCAAATTTAATGAATCGAACCTGCACGGCACGTTATACTCTCTACCATAGCTAAACCTGATCATGTTACGAAGACTCGCTTCAATACAAGCTAAAACAGAGCAAATGCCAAAGGGCCTAAGTAGGAACCGAACCGTTGATCCCATCATTAGACTGTGATTTTCTTGTTCCTCATACTGCGAACCTAGGTATTAGGGAGAAAAATTTTGTCCGTTTTGCTCTACGGTGCACTGCTTTCGAGATATTTAACATTTTGCATTTAAGCCCTAAATTTAATGAATCGAACTAGCACGACACGTTAGCCTCTAAGCTAAGAGCAGGAGCCATCTTGCGCAAGCACCCTTAAGGCGTCTCATAAGGAGACGTGTATAGCCGCCATCTTGTGTCCGCCATCTTGCGCAAGCATCCTTAGGGCGTCTCTAGCCATCTTGTGCAAGGACCCTTAAGTCGCCTCATAAGAGCAACCGCCACGCCCTTAAGGCGTCTCATAAGGAGACGTGTATAGCCGCCATCTTGTGTCCGCCATCTTGCGCAAGCATCCTTAGGGCGTCTCTAGCCATCTTGTGCAAGGACCCTTAAGCCGCCTCATAAGAGCAACCACCATCTTGCGCAAGCATCACTAGGGTGTCTCATAAGGAGCCTTGTATAACCACCATCTTGCGCAAGCATCCCAAGGGCGTCTCATAAGAACCTGTGTATAGCAGCCATCTTGCGTAAGCACCCTTAAGGAGTCATGTATAGCCGCCATCTTATGCAATTAGCGTCGAGAGAGGACTGCTGTAGAATTTTTCTTTTTAAATTATCCACCACCACATTTCAAAGGTATCTAGCTAAAGATAGCAGCACTGCGTATGACAGGTGACGAATTTACATCTACTGCGATAAAGAGGGCAGCACGGTGCTCTCTGGATTAAAGATGGCGGATGATAGCTGTCATAAAAGCACGTGGCTATGTTTACCAAACAAGAGCATGTGGAATTTGCCGCCACCACATTTCAAACTAAAGAGGGCAGCACTATGCTCTGTTGATTAAAGATGGCGGATGGTAGCTGTCAAAAAGCACGTGAGTTTGTTTCCAAACAAGAGCATGTGGAATTTTTCAATTTGCCGCCACCACATTTCAAAGGTATCTAGCTGAAGATGGCAGCACGGTGCTCTCTTGATTAAAGATGGCGGATGATAGCTAACAGAACTTTTCAAATTGCCCGCTACTACATGCTTAAGGTAGTAGCCATAAAGAGGACAGCACGGTGTTCTGTAGATTAAAGATGGCGGGTGATAGGTGATGAAATTGCCCGCATGATAGCAGCACGGTGCTCTATTGATTAAAGATGGCGGATGACAGCTGTCAAAAAAGCACGTGGCTTTGTTTCCCAACAAGAGCACATAGAATTTTTTAAATTGCCGCCACCACATTTCAAAGGTATCTAGCTAAAGAGTACAGCACTGTGCTCTGTTGATTAAAGATGGTGGATGGTAGCTGTCAAAAAAGCACGTGAGTTTGTTTCCAAACAAGAGCACGTGGAATTTTTCAATTTGCCGCCACCACATAGAGGGCAGCACGGTGCTCTCTTGATTAAAGATGGCTGCTGTCACGTGGAATTGTCTGCTACCACAGGTATCTAGCAAAAGAGGGCAGCACTGAGGTTTGCGATGCAAGATGGCTGCTGTCAAAAAGCATTTTTCAAATTATCCGCCACCACATTTCAAAGGTAAGTAGCTAAAGAGGGCAGCACTGTGCTCTATGGATTAAAGATGGCGGATGACAGCTGTCAAAAAAGCACGTGGCTTTGTTTATCTCGAGCTAGTGAGGTTAAGTTGGTAGCACTAAGGTTTAGGCTCGCCAAGATGGCAGCACTGCCGATGACAGGTGACGCAAGAGGGCAGCACAGCGCTCTGTAGTTTAAAGATGGCGGATGACAGCTGTCAAAAAGCATGTGGCTGTCAAAAAGCACGTGGCTTTGTTTATCTCGAGCTAGTTAGGTTAAGTTGGCACTACTGAGGTTTATTCCCGTCAAGATGGCAGTACTGAGGTTAGCGATGCGTTGTTGTCTGTCAAAAAGCACGTGGCTTTGTTTACAAATCTGTCAAAAAGCACGTGGCTGTCAAAAAACACGTGGCTTTGTTTACCTCATGCTAGTGAGGTTAAGTTGGCACTACTGAGGGTTAGGCCCGTCAAGATGGCAGTACTGAGGTTTGCGATGCGTTGTTGTCTGTCAAAAAGCACGTGGCTTTGTTTACAAATCTGTCAAAAAGCACGTGGCTGTCAAAAAACACGTGGCTTTGTTTATCTCGAGCTAGTGAGGTTAAGTTGGCACTACTGAGGTTTAGGCCCGTCAAGATGGCAGTACTGAGTTAGCGATGCGTTGTTGTCGATGACAGCTGTCAAAAAGCACGTGGCTTTGTTTACAAATTCAAATTTCCCGCGGGAGGTGGAGGAGGCATCTGGGAGGCCTCTGGCTGAGGTGGAGGTGGAGGTGGCACCTGGCTGAGGTGGAGGTGGAGGTGGCCACTGGGAGGCCTCTGGCTGAGGTGGAGGTGGAGGTGGCCACTGGGAGCCTGAGGTGGAGGTGGCCGCCGAACCCGCTTATTATACTACTCTTATTTATAAGTTAGAAGTACAAGACATGAAAGTAGCGAGAATTATTGATTTTACAAACAGGTGGCAACAATGGCAGGAGAGTACACGGAACAAGCAGATAACGGCTAATTTAGGAATGAACTCGATGGATGAAACTGTACGCGTACATCGTCTTTGGTGGAGGGGACATGTGCGACGAATGGAGCAGGATAGGTTACCTAGGAGAATAATAGTCACTATTATGGAGGGTAAGAGGAGTAGAGGGAGACCAAGATGATAGTGGTTTTACTCAGTTTCTAACGATTTAAAGATAAGAGGTATAGAATTAAATGAGGTCACGGCACTAGTTGCAAATAGAGGATTGTCGCGACGTATAGTAAATTCACAGAGGCTTGCACACTAAACGCTGGAAGGCATAACGGACTATAATGAAAATGCATGTATATATGTATAGAAGCCGGACGATTTTATTTCCCCTAGTGTACGAAGAATTGGATCGTAAAATTCAGTCAGTTGATCCCTCCTTCCATGGCATAAAACTCGTTAAGACTTATTGACCTGCTTTGGTATTCCCTTTTTCACCCGGAGAGGTTCCTTCTCTCTTACATATCCTCCTTGAGCCAGACTTAGCGGGACATTGCACCCATTGTAGCATACTGCAATTGTAGACATTACGAATATGTTAAACTACAACTCTCCCCACAGTTGTGTATTTTGGTGTACTGTATATGAGTGTTACAGTGTGATATATTACAAGTATTGGAACTGGGTGATATAACAAGCCCATTCACATTTCAAGCAGAAGCAGAAGCAGAAGAAGTGTCGCATACTCTGCAGTGGTCATTAGTAATACATTCGGTGTTCGGCTGTTGTGCAGTGCACACGTCTCGCTCCGGTCACTGGTGCAGCGGCTTTTTCCCGTCTGTAGATAAGTAGAGTGTTTTATGTTTGTGTTTGTATCCTAGTAATTTTTCTTTTGTGTTTGTTCTGGTGCTAGTGTAGTGTAATCCCCTTTCGGAGTACTATGTCTGTAGATAGTGGCGGTGGCCCTTTAGGAAGACCTCCTGATATTGGTAATGATGCCGTGCGTGAGGACTTACACATGGACGCTAGTAATATTGATACCCAACGAGACAGTTCTCAAGATACAATACGTGACATGGATCAGCGTCTACGCGTTCCTGTACCTACATATTCTAACACTCATCTTGGCCCTTACATAGTATTTGTGGAATCGACCGAATCTCAAAATAAAATAGGACATATTCACCCTATGACTCTGGGTCGGATTTTCTATGAAAAGCAAATTGGGGAAGTCAAGGCCATTCATAGGAAGGGAAGAAATAGGATTCAAGTTACTTTCATGTCTAGCAAGGCTGCAAACGCCTTTCTTTTTCATCCCATTCTGAAGGAAAAGAAATTGAAAGCTTTTATTCCGTCATCGAATATTCATCGAGTAGGAGTAGTACGGGGAGTAGATACTACTATTTCCGAATCCGACATTCTCACCTATTTAGACTCACAATATCCTGTCGTGAAAGTACAACGTCTAAACCGTCGATCCTCCAAAGAGGGAAAAACTGAATATATTCCTACAGGTACTGTGAAGGTAGTATTTGAAAGTCAACAACTTCCGAAAAGTGTGTCCATTTTTAAGGTCATTTTAGAGGTTCAGGCCTTTATATTCTCTCCTTTATTATGCAAACGATGTCAGCGGTATGGACATACCGCCACTAATTGTCGTTCCAGGGAGCCGAGATGTGGAAAATATTCACTTAATCACTCTACCGAAGATTGCACTCACCAACTAGTTAAATGCGCTAATTGTGCAGAAAATCACCCTGCGGGGGCTGAATGTTGTGAAATCTACAAACAACAGAAAGAAATCAAACGCATTATGAGTGTTGAAAACAAATCATATTTCGAAGTAAAAAACTATGTTGCCCCATTAGAGTCCATATCTAACCCCCTTATGATGCCACAACATTTCCCTCCTTTACCCACTAGATCTTCCCAATCGGAAGAAACTCTCTCTCGAAAGCGTAAATTTACTATGGTAGTTATTAACCCTCCCCGCCCACCTGTCACACCAGGTTATGACAGGGCATCATATCTGAATTTGATAAGTAATCCGAAGACGGTTCCAGAACATTCTGGCACTCCAATAGTGCGTTTGATACCTGCTACTCCTACCGAGACTGCATCTACATCACGGAAGTCAAGTCCTCAAGGGCAACCTTCGGATCCCCACGCACCAATATCAGCATCTCCCTCTGTCATGGCTTTACATTGTCAATCAAATGTTAATTCTAATGAAAAATGTCGAAACGCCTTTAAAAAATTTGAAGATTTAATAGAAGAAATGGGACAAAACGTCCAATGGAAGCATAAGTTAAAATCATTACATGATGAATTACTTCTATTAGTGGGACATTCCACTACTGCCAAGTAAAACATGCGGTTACTGCAATGGAATTGTAGGAGCATATTAAATAAGAAACATGAATTAGTGAGTTTGATAAATTCTTTTGATCCTGCGGTAATTTTATTGAGCGAAACTTGGTTGAAATCTCATTTTCATTTTCGTATGAAAGGTTTTACGGTCATACGGCATGATGCACCCATCTCTGGAGGTACATGCATTTTACTCAAACAAGACATCTACTTTCAGGAAGCTCCATTAAACTATATCATACCGGGCACTCAAGCCCTTGTAGTAAAAATTCAAGATTTGTACGTGGTTTCAATATACTGCCCGCCGTGGATAAAAGGTAACTATGCCCAATGGGACAAATTTTTATCACTATTCTCACAAAACAACACCCTCATCGGTAGTGATTTTAATGCCCACAATCCTCTTTGGGGGAGCATATCTAGTTGCCCCAAAGGGCGGAATATTGGAAAAATCACCGTAAAACAGGAACTGGTTATCCTCAACGACGGTTCTCCTACTCGTCTAACAGCTCCTAACATTAATAAAAGTGCAGTAGATCTCACTATTTGCACAGTAGATTTGGCACATAAAACAAATTGGAATGTAATTTATGATACCCATCAAAGCGACCATTTCCCCATTCTAATAGATATAGGCCCACAGGTTATCAGGAATGTCTCTCACTTTACTGCATCCCGTAATCTCCGCTCTTTTGATTCTACGCTATTCACGACCTTTCTTGCAGATAAAATCCGCTCTATTCTTCCAGCTCCACATATTCTTGACTATGATCTACTATTATCCTTTATTCATTCTTATTTAGATACTTATCATCCTATTGAACACAAGCAGTTTTTTAAAATGCAGAGAAATGCTATTCGTTGGTGGGATTCCGAATGTGCTTCTTTAGTTCGTCGAAGACAAGCTACCTTAAAAGCTTATAGAACATATGGCTCCTATGGTCACTATATCCAATATAAAAAATAGTCGCTTCTATACAGACTATTTTTAATGAAAAACGACGAACAGCGTGGAAAGTATTTGTCACATCTATCAATCGACAAACTCCTCTCAAAGATATATGGGCAGCCATCCAACATTTAAGTAATGCTCATACAAATTTTGTTTCTCAATCGCACCCTAACGGAATTGCCCAATTTTACCACCAACTAACACCAGATTACGTGGAACCTTCTTATGAATATAGTTTAATACCTTCCTCCGAAAAATTTTCTAGTCTATTGCAGAATATCTCCCTCCATGAGCTAGATATGGCACTCGAACATCGACAAGATACTAGTCCGGGCAGAGATTCTATAACCTATAAAATGTTGAAATATCTACCGTTCCACGCTAAGCAAACGCTGCTAAATACATTTAACGCCATACCCGACAGCCATGCAATTCCTGTCGATTGGAACGATTTTCAAATTATACCACTATTAAAACAAGGTAAAGATCCTCAAGACCCAAACGGGTATAGAGGGATCGCTTTGGGTTCCTGCCTTCGTAAAACTTTTCAACGAATCCTCTTGCACCGTCTTCTATGGTGTTTAGAATATTATAATATACTTCCAGTGTATCAGTTTGGGTTTTTGAAAGACCGAAGTACGGCAGACGCTCTTAATATATTTTTTACAGATTTATTACTCGCTCGAAGTCGAGGTGACGTTTTGACGGCTATATTTCTCGATATAAAAGGAGCATATGATAATGTGGACATTGGAGTACTTCTTGCCAAATTACATAAGTGGCAATTTCCTCTTCCGTTTATTAATATCATACGGCAATTATTCACCAATCGTCACATTTTTCTAAAGACCAATGGCCAGAGTCTCGATTCGAGATACACTTCTAAAGGTCTCCCACAAGGTGATATTTTGTGCCCTATCTTATATCTGTTATATACCTTTGACTTAGAGCGGGTGATTTCTCAACAGGCTAGAATCCTACAATATGCTGACGATATAGTTATTTATTCCATTAAAGAATCGGCACTTGAATCCCGTACTACCATAGAACGTACACTAACGATCCTCCATAGATGGCTCCTACAGCATAATTTAGAAATAGAATTTCAAAAATCCTCTGCAATGATTTTTACGAAGAAACGAAATTATGATCGTACGCCAATTACCTTTGGTTCCTATGAGATTCGTATCAAAACTTCGATCACATATTTAGGCATTAAAATTGATAACAAATTACTCTGGCAAGAACATATCGAATATATTCTTTCCAAATTAGAAACTAAATACCTTATCATTAAATCTCTCACTAA
The DNA here is from genome assembly GCF_040414725.1 of Anabrus simplex. Lineage (NCBI taxonomy): Eukaryota > Metazoa > Arthropoda > Insecta > Orthoptera > Tettigoniidae > Anabrus > Anabrus simplex. The sequence goes on along the minus strand of NC_090279.1, from coordinate 17,034,545 downwards.
ACGCACCTGGGAATCGGATCCATATGTCCTTCTTACGGTATATAAAAATATCATCCGGTCAGTATTCGAATATGGCTGTCATTTTCTTGATATAGCATCTAATAGCCAACTACGCAAACTTGATACCTTTCAGTTTAAAATACTCCGCTTAATCATGGGGGCTATGTCCTCCTCCCCAACGAACGCATTTTTAGCTGAAGCATCGGAACCGCTATTAAAATTTCGTCGACGACTACTCGCTAGCAAATATCTTCTTAACAAATTAAATAAATATCGCCACCCAATCCACCCGAAACTACAGCTGTTACACGAATATTATCAAAACCGGAATGTTAATGAAGAACATCAACCGGCTCTATTATGGGCATTTAACCAATTCGGTCACTTTCGTACTAGCATGGTACAAACATTAAACCACCCGAAATACTCTGTACCTTTTCGAGCTAGTACATTTAAACCTGATATTCTTCACACTATCTTCGAAACTAGTCCTCCAATACTACGAACAAATAGTCATGTCACGACCAGTCTATTTCAATTTGCGTTCAGTAGGCATAACCAAGAGCAATATATTACTTTTTACACTGATGGTTCAAAGAATCTATCCCCAACTGGTGTAGGTGCTGCATTTTACTCCCCCCAATTGGCTGTGAACAAAAAATTCACTCTCCCACACCTCGCTTCTTCTTTCACGGCCGAAATTTTCGCCATACGCCAGGCTTTATTGTACATAAAATATTCTGGAATATTAAAAGCTCTCATTTGTACTGACTCCTTAAGCACCTTGATGGCTTTAGACAATCCCGAACATACCAATAATTGGTACATTCAAAATTTACGCAAATTAAGTTATGACCTGTCCCTCCGTAATGTTAAAGTCTTATTCGCATGGATTCCGGGCCATTCTGGAATACACGGTAACGTCACAGCGGATATCCTATAGCTAAAGAGGCCGCCCAGGGTACTGGATTGGACTACTATATCGCAGTTCCACACACAGACTTATGGGAACACTGTCGTCACTTCATCCACGATCAGTGGTGTGCAGAATGGCGCCGAACTTCCCAGTTGAAAGGTAAGCACTTATTCACGCTTATGCCTGATATTCCTAATAAACCGTGGTTCGCCTTTGGTAACTACACTCGGCGTCATATTACTACAATCATACGGCTCCGCTTAAATCATGTGTGTACGCCTGCTCATCTCTATCGCCTTAATCTTATCGAAAGTAACTTATGTCCATGCGGTCGGGCAGTAGGTACTGTCAATCATATCTTTTTTCAGTGTCAGACATATGAACATCAACGTCGCGACTTCATAGCTAAGCTTCTTCATGCGGGTTACCAACTGCCGTTAAATGTTTCGTGTTTAGTGTTTCAACCGACTTTTCACGTTGTAGACTTAATACTTACTTTTTTAGTTACCTGTAACATCCAATTGTACCGGTAACCGTTTCCTTCCCTATAGGTACGAACTTTCGCATCCCAACCACTATTTGTGGTCCGGTCTAGTTCGTTTGTAGTAAGACGTCGTGACAGACCACACAGACGTGAAGCATTAGAACCCTGTGTCCCAGTGTTTTTGTGTTATGCCTTGATAGTTTAGCCTCCATATCATTGGTATTTTCCTCAGTTTCATTATTAACGGCTGTTATTAGCTTCATTACATAGCTAACCCTACTCTCTCGTAGTGTACTAATTTCTTCTAATGTTGGCACCTCTCCCAGACATTAATTATCCCGCAAACCAGTGACTGGACGTAGCGTCTTACGACGATGTCCAACAACTAACCAAGAAGAAGAAAATGTCATTAGTAATACATCCTTTCCTAAATTCAGCCTGATCTACTGACTGTTGCAAATCAAATTTGTTCTTCAAGAGTTTGTTGTAGGTGATTTATCAACATTCAAATATCCGGTTCTGTTTCGAAGTGGCTGATATGTTGTTATATAAGGCGCGTAATAGCCAATTCTACAGCTTATTCCGTTAAGTGATTTACGGATTTTCTTCTTTGAGGAATTGTGATTTGTATCATTCTACACTGTGTTCACAACCAGTAACATATTGTCGGTAAGTTCAGTCATATACTTTTGCTAAATATATAGATCTCAATTGAGAATATTAGAAGTTAATATTAATCTTTCTCAGTTTCAGCATTCTCCTAATTTTTACTATTTAATTTTATTAATTTTCTTAAATTTCATTTTTAATTAAGCATTCAAAATGTATACGCATATATCTAGCTTGCTTTTTAAAAAACTCCCAGCCTGTGCGTTGCAAGTACCTGCAAGATGTGTGTAGCAGCAATATATCTCAATTTAGTGAAATGACGATCTTTTTCTGAAGAGCTACGCAGATGAGGATTGCGGGTGGTAGTTTCAGAAAGAAATTCAGTATGTAGTGTGTAATTTTAATTATTGTTTTGCTGTGTTATTTAGCTCTGTGTGCAGTTTCATAGTGACGCTGTGAATGTTGAATTGTTCTTTACACTAAAGGTAACGACATATGGCAGTAGGGTTCCAAATCTTGAAATGTTTCCATTTAGGATATCTGTATCTTGTTATATCAGTGTTGTTATGGAGATTCTTCAGTATGACATCATTATCCCACAGCAGCTACATCCGGTTTTTATTTCTGATGATGTAGGTAACAGTTGGCTGCCTCTCTGATTTATTGGTGTGTAGAAGATTATCCGGGGCGAGTGGCAGTGAGTTTGCATGGTGTCGAATCCAAGGATCTGCAGCCCTGGAAAACGTTTCCGTGTTTTCCCCATTTTATCATTAATTAACCTTAGTTAAAGCTGCTGCGTACCTAATCTAATCCCTTTCCCTTGGAGTTGTTAGTGCAACATTAAACTACTAGCAGGAATGGAAGAGCAATCCTCAGGAATACATTCTGGCTGTGGAAGCTGTAAAAGCAGTTGCTTGAAAGTAAAGCTAATAACATATTAATAGAATAAACTGTGATGGCCAGAACAAGTAAACACAGCACATTTCAGTAGTGTCCCCTACATTGAAATATACAAAATACTATTGAGCATAGTTTCCTGAATAGATATGTGTTTAGATAGAAATCTGTTCCCCGGCAATGTGTAAGAATAGACTCAATTAGCCCAATTAGCCACAGTAACAAAGTTTATATATTACCTGTAGGAGAAATTGTAGTATTCATTGTTAGTGCAGTAAGTTTACATTTACAGTGAAGTATCACAAAGTGACTAAAAAACACTGCTATTGGGTGAAATGAATTCCCTGAGGCACTACTCGAGGTATTCAACATAGACAATTTTTGTACCACCTGGGGAACAATAAACAGTTGTTGGATACAAGGATAATGTTCAGGTAGAGGAGGAGACTAATGCTAAAGAGTATTCAAATTTACATATGATAACAATGACATTTACAATAAGATACAAAGTTGAAAACTAGAAAAGCGGCTAGGATTGATAAGATTTCTGGGGATATACTAAAGACAATGGGATGGGATAGAGTACCATATCTGAAGTACTTATTTGATTATTGTTTGCTTGAAGGAGCTATACCAAATGAATGGACAGTTGCTATAGTAGCTCCTGTGTATAAAGGAAAGGGTGATAGATATAAAGCTGAAAATTACAGGCCAGTAAGTTTGACATGCATTGTGTGTATGCTATGGGAAGACATTCTTTCTGATTATATTAGACATGTTTGTGAAATTACTAACTGGTTCGATAGAAGGCAGTTCGGATTTAGGAAAGATTATTCTACTGAAGCTCAACTTGTAGGGTCCCAGCAAGATATAGCAGATATCTTGGATTCAGATGGTCATATGGACTGTATTGTGATTGACCTGTCTAAAGCATTTGATAGGGTGGATCATGGGAGACTACTGGCAAAAATGAGTGCAATTGGACTAGACAACAGAATGGCTGAATTGGTTGCTATATTTCTAGAAAATAGATCTCGGAGAAGCTTTACCTGACCCTGTAATTAAGAGGAGAATTCCTCAATTCGGTGTTATTGGACCTTAATATTTTCTTGTATATAAACCAAACCAAACCCCATGGCACTACAGCCCTTGAAGGGCTTGCGCCTACCAAGCGACCGCTCCTCAGCCCGAAGGCCTGCAGATTACGAGGTGTCGTGTGGTCAGCACGACGAATCCTCTCGGCCGTTATTCTTGGCTTTCTAGACCGGGGCCGCTATCTCACCGTCAGATAGCTCCTCAATTCTAATCATGTAGGCTGAGTGGACCTCGTACCAGCTCTCAGGTCCAGGTAAAAATCCCTGACCTGGCCGAGAATCGAACCCGGGGCCTCCGGGTAAGAGGCAGGCACACTACCCCTACACCACGGGGCCGGCCTTGTATATAAATGATATGAGTAAACAATTGGAATCAGAGGTAAGGCTTTTTGTGGATGATGTTATTCTGTATAGAGTAATAAATAAGTTACAAGATTGTGAGCAACTGCAAAGTGACGTCGATAATGTTGTGAAAATGACAGCAGGCAGTGGTATGTTGATAAACAGGGTTACAAGTCAGGTTGTAAGTTTCAAAAATAGGAAAAGTCCTCTCAGTTTTAATTACTGAATTGATGGGGTGAAAGTTCCTTTTAGGGATCATTGTAAATATCTAGGTGTTAATGTAGGGAGTGAGAAGGGCTGGCCCAGTGCTTGAGTGTTGCTCGCGGATTGGCACGCTCGAGCGTAAAGGGGGTGGGGCGATGGGTGCCGCCCCGGCCGTAGCGAGTTAGCATGGCCGACTCTACAACCATTACACTATGTTATGTTGTTAAATAAACATAGAAATTCATAATTTTAAGGGGACATGTTTCGCCTACTTTTATTGGGCATCTTCAGCCTTATTTTATCTTAAAACAAACATTATTTAGAGGACATTGACATTTATGATTTATAAAAATTGAACTGTGTTTTCTTAAGGTTAAACAAACTAAGGAATAGTAGTTATAAAATATGATGTTGAGACGTGGCATATACAACACATGTTAAAATGATCGTAAACAATTTTAAAATCTTTGCCCAAAAGAAAATCTGTTTCATATAAAATTCTAGAAACAACTCTAGTCTGGCACTGAATTGGATCTTCTTTGTAAGAAAATTCGAGCATATGTTAGCTTGAGGCAATTGTCAATACAAGTCTTCAATAGACTAGATTGGTTGAAACGTTGAGTTGGATTTTGTATCCTTTTGTGAACAGTAGCCTAAGAATATTGGCCAGGAGGAAAGGCGAATGTTTTAAATTACCTTATTAAGTTCGTTGATCCATAATTATCGTAATATAACCAATGCAAAAAATATGTTGATATGCTGGTTGATGCTGCTTTTGAGACGAGTATATCTGGTATTTGACAGGTATGTTTGAAATTCTCGTGAAAGTGTAGTCCCTCTAGAAGATGTGGAGAATCGTGGAAAAGGTTGTGGTTATACTGTAATGAAACAAACAAAAAGAAAGGCGTGTATGACGGTGTGTGTTTAAATTGTATGTTAATATCCAAGAGTTATGTATTATGTAAAACGGGTACTTACTCATTCGCCGTAACTATGTATGTCTTTGTGTATTAGCAGCGTTGTTCTGTCTGGAGTTCGTACTCCTCGTGTTGTATCGATGTGGTAGAGGAGGATCGGAATGTTGAGGGGAAGGTAAAACACACACCGTGTTACACGTCTTTCTTCTTTGTTTCATTACAGTATATGCACATCCTTTTCCACGATGGTCTACATCTTCTAGAGGGAATACACTTTCACGAGAAATTCAAAGAAACCTGTCAAATACCAGATATACTTGTTTCAAAAGCAGCTTCAACCAGCACAACAACATCTTTCCTTGCATTGGTTATATTACTATATATTACGGTAATTTATGGATCAATCAACTTAATAAGATAATTTGAAACATTCGCCTCTTCTCCTGGTCAATATTCTTTAGCTCCTCTTCGCAAAAATAAACAAAATCCAGCCTCAACGTTTCAACCAGCTACTCAATTGAAGACTTGTATTGACAATTGCCTCAAGCTAACATATGCTCGAATTTTCTTACGAAGAGGATCCACTTCAGTTCCAGGCAAGAGTTGTTTTTAGAATTTTATATGACACAAATTTGCTTTTGGACAAAGATTTTAAAATTGTTTACAATGATTTTAACATGTGCTATATATGTCATCTCAACGTCATACATTGTACCTACTATTCCTTAGTGTTTTTAACATTAAGACATCACAGTTCAAATTTTGGAAAACATAAATATTATTGTCCACTGAATAATGTTTGTTTTAAGATTAAATAAGGCTGATGAAGCATAATAAGGGATGGGCGGAACTTGTCCCCTTAAAATTTTGAACATCTATGTTTATTTAACCACATAACGTGGTATTAATTGTATTGAATAGACGGGGTAATAAATATACTCCTTTTGTAAACTAAGTGTGCTTGCTGTTTTCAATATGGAACCAAAATGAGAGTGATGGTTTGTAACAAGTGGTATGTTCGGAGCTGCTAGCGGGGAGATGACATGGAATGACATTAGTAGACGAATAAGATTGAGTGGCATCTTTAAAAGTAGGAAAGATCACAATATGAAGATAAAGTTGGAATTCAAGAGTACAGACTGGGGCAAATATTCATTTATAGGAAGGGGAGTTTTGGATTGGAATAACTTACCAAGGGTGATGTTCAATAAATTTCCAGTTTCTTTGAAATCATTTAAGAAAATATTAGTAAAACAACAGATAGGGAATCTGCCACCTGGGTGACTGCCCTAAATTCAGATCAGTATTGATTTATTGAAACTGCTAAACATTTAAACCAATTGTTTGACATGGAACTCCCTACAAGGGGCGCTCTGGTAAACACCACTCGATTGTGTCATTAGACGTGACATGCACAGAAAAATAAAGAAAGGACACTTAAGTAATTGTTGATGGCATTGCTCAGTGCAATGAGCTGATAGGACAATTGTATAAATTTTTGTCTTCATATCAGTAGAATTTTCTTCATTTTCCATTTCCAGTCTTTTGCATTGAAATGTGAATCAAGTACCTCCTCAGTTTTTCTCCATCACTCCCTTCCTTCCTCGAATATTTTTCTACATTTACTCCATTCTTCTCTGTACTCTCCTTTCCATATCCATTCACCCTTTTCTGGGCATTCCCCGATGTCTTTCTCTTATGACTTTCTCTGTAAATACTTACTTTGGTACTCTATCCTCTTCCATTCTCATCATGTGTCCATACCATTTTAGCTTACGGGACTCTATCTTGCCTTTCAGTTCAGGGAATCCAATCCGCTCCCTGATGTCTATGTTTCTGACTTTATCCCTTCTTGCCCTCCCTATTATTTCTCTTAAAGAATTTCATCTTGGCCTCTTGCATTCTGCTTTCATCATGTTTTATTGTTGTCCATGTGCCTGATGCATATGTCAAAATTGTTTTTAATACATTGGGTGTAGAATTTTGTCATATATCTTTCGGACGTCCCAGTTACAGACTATACGTCTCACACATTAGTAAAACTCATTGGCTTGTTCAAATCTCTTTCCAATTTCTTAATTTATTTTCCCATCTTCTGCAATTATTCTCCCCAATTACTTGAAGCTTTTTCCACAACTTTTAATGGTCTTCCATTTACTTCAATATTCCCACTTCCTTCTCTATTACCTCTCGACACCACTACTATCATACACTTTTCCATACTTATTTTCTTTCCATATTCCTCTATCTCCTAATTCCATTCAGTGTCTTGTTCTTGTGCTTCCATTTCATCTTCTCCGCATATTACTGTGTCATCTGCAGAGATGCCTTCTTGGTTCCCATTTTTTGTATACTTTTGTGGATTTCATCCATGACTGTAGTGAAGATTGGGGGGGATAAAACACGTCCTTTTTGAAGTCGTGTTTCTACTTTGAACCAGATAGTTTGTCCCATCGTAGTATTAATACTACTTACTCACTTGTCTTTCATGGCTTTTATAATTGGTTCTCCTATCCCTGCCCTGTTTTTATCAATGCATCGGAGATCACGTGCCATGGTACACTAACACATGCCTTGTAAATATTGATAAATATCATCAATGAATCCAGCCTAAATTCCCATCTGTTCTCCATCACGTTCGTTGGATTCACAGATTGAAAAATTTTAAAATTATGTTTACACTGAATATGGAGTACGACACCATATGGAAGTGAAACACGGATGCCGAAAACACAGAGTTGAATCCTTTGAACGGCCATGATATCAGAAGTTCTTGGTTATCAGATTGATAGAAAATGTCTCAAAAAAAAAATAGCGAATCAGCTGGATGAGGGGAGAATGTTTTGAGAGAAGTTGATCCTGAGAAGGAAAATTTTGATAGAACAAATCTCAAAGAGTTGTCATCTTGTTCAGTTAGTTTTGAAGCTAATTGCAAAGGATATAAATTGTAGGAAGGGAGTCTCCGTGGCTCAGACGGCAGCGCGTCGGTCTCTCACCGCTGGATACCATGGTTCAATCCCGGTCACTCCATGTGAGATTTGTGCCGGACAAATCGGAGGCGGGACAGGTTTTTCTCCGGGTACTCCGGTTTTCCCTGTCATCTTTCATTCCAGCAACACACTCCATTCTCATTTCATAGCAACTATCAGTCATTAATAAATCACTTTGGGAGTGGCGACCCCATCATACTAATAGCCTTTATATTCTTCATTCATTCCATCCCTGACCTGGTCAATGACCGGAAAACAAGTTATAGGTTTTCATAAATTGTAGGAAGATTTAATGATATGGACCCAGGTGATCAGAGTGATATGCAAACGGAATAGTCACTGAATTTTCAAGAAGTTTTGTGCATTTCGATCACAAGCGATGCGCATTGGATTTTTAATAAGAAAGGTCGTCTTGTTGCGGTTTCAGTTCCATATAAAACTGTATGATATATGGTGTTATATAATACTAGGGGTCCTTTGACTATGATCTTGATATTGACAGATATGTTAACTTATATTTCCTATGGAAGTGATCACTGTTTTAGAAGTCATGTAAAACTACACGCCTTTAGCTATGATCGAAGTATCAGTCATAGAAAACTTGAGGTCCTTAGCTATGATCACAATATCAACTGGCATATCAAATTTTGAGTTCTTCATTATGATCATAATATTATGATCATGTAAAATTACAAGCTTGTTGCTTAGTCTGTTGACAAACAACATAAGTAGCAATGACATCAACAAGGTAATATATTTTTCTGGCTTATGTTTCAGTGTAAGGTCATTGGAAGTAATCAACGATCCCAGTACCTTCTACTTCAGTTGCAGTACGAAATGGACCTGGAAATAAAGATCAAAGAGGAACCAGCCGGGCTTGAAGGAACAACAAATGCATCACTTGTAAGTCTCATTCCAGATAACATTATAGAAACTTACTCTTACCAGTTCAATTAGTTTGACAGAGGTATAATTTACTATGTGCTTCCCCAATATTAACACCGGCAGTCACCATTTGCTCCATGGACATGTAAGCGTAGTACGACTCTGTTTTGTTTCTTTGTCTTGGAATACACCACAACATGCTACACAAAGCTGCCAACTCTTAGGAACTTAAGGTTGTGGTTGGATTATTCTCTACTTTTTACTGTCAGTATCTAAATAACTTTCCTGTAGGGAATGCACCTCCTTTATTTTCCCCCTCCGATTATAATAGAGGATAGTTGGCCCATTGTATTGATTTTAAAACTAATATTCTCCAACAGTACTGGACCACCATTAGCACCACATGTTAAAAATGATTACTCCTACCATAATTAGTGTAGAAGAAGTTAAATCACAAATCATTCGTTAGTGTTTTTGAGACGATACGCCAGTCTGCTAAACAAAAAGTCAACACAGGTGTGATTATTCTGGGTTACCCTCACATCCACAATGTGCTGGAGGATATTATGTGTGTTGAAGAAAGAGCAGATTTGCCTATGACATGTGAGGGATAAAATAGCTCAAAATCTGAATATACTTATCTCAAAATAAGTATTTTGCTCAGGCATTGAATTCATTCAAAAAGGCTGAGTAGTGATTAGCTCATTTTATTCCTCAAATGCAGGTCAGCCTATGTTATATAGAGAACCATGTCTAAGGGCTCTAGAATGCAGGATTTCTGAGAAGAATTTCTTAAGGCTCTTAAGGCACATTAAACAGAGTTTTTCTTTCCTCTTTTTCATTATTTCCCTGTCCTCTTTGTTCATCCTTTTTATCCATTCCTTAGTTCAGCTACTGTTCTCTTCTATATTGAATGCGTTAAGTTGGTATATTGTAGAACTTGATACTTTAATTCACTTTTAGTAGTAGGATAACTTATATTAAAACATGAGCTTTCATTCACAGTCCCTTCCCCCCCCCTTTGCTGTTGACAAGGTTTTATGAATCCAAGTGAAAAATTTAAATGTTTTGTCGTAGATCATATGGGATCTTCTGAAACTGCAGATATACACTCCAACACTGCTGATTCTCCACTGACGGTGTTCTCATCCCCTCAGCTCCTTATAGAACACTACATAACATGCTTATAGTAGTAAAATATTTCATTTCTAGTTGCTTTTCCTTTGGGCTACATCACATATTTTGCTGGTATATGACTGTGATAAGTCTGCTTCATTCATGTTTAATTTTTTTCATTTTAAACTTGGAAGCATTGATATATGCTATTTGAAACAGAACTGCCTTAATGGTTTATGTAGCCCCTGTGATCTTAGCGAAACCAGAGTAGAGAATATGATTCCATTATTTCAAGGTATTTTAATCTGTCTATAAAGAAACTGTATGCTGAGAACAAAAAATTATTTAGAACAGTTGTAACGCTTCTAATTTGTTCACACAACTTTTATGATTTGATTGATATGATTGTACATATGAAAACAGTTCATACAATTTAGTGTTTATGCCTATCGCTGCTTCCTTCCAAATTCTGTGTGAGATGGCCCCAATTCCATCCCTGGTATTATATCTTCTGATATGGCTAGAAAATATTTTGCATTTTATATTTTGTTCTCCATCTCATCCTTTCTGTGACATAAGGAGTGGGCAAGAATAGTAACACCATTCTCAGTACAGCCTTTGGTTATAACAGTTCTCTGCTGGTAGAAATCATCTGTAAACATCAGTCAAATTCTGAAAGTAACTGTAATACTGGAAATCAATGAATTAACATACTCATTTGTTAGTGACAGTATTTGTAGATGTGTGTTATGAGCATACCTAATATATCTTATTTTCCACAGGAAAATTTTGAACACGTATCAGAAGTGATAGCTCTGAAAGAAGAAGTTAAATCAGAGTTAACAGAGCCAGGGTCATCGCAGGAAAACTCTCGTGAGGTAATGTACATAATTTGATAAGCCATCATCAGGAAATGGAAATGGGTAGAAAATTGCTCAACAGATACCAGGGTTTGATCCTTCATTTCAGGGCACATGATTGATAGTCCTACAGAAAATATACTTTTTTATGAGATTGACTGTTTACTTACCTAGTTTTCACTTTTCCTTCAAGTTGTTCCACAATCTTGCGTTATGATTTGTGCAGCAGTTAGGATTATTCCAAAGACCTCTATTCTATGTTATTTGGGATCTGGTATCATTCCTACTAATACTTTTGAATATGTAAATAGTTTTGAACACAAAGTAGCTAAAAGACACATTGTTTTGTTACTGTTACAGGATATTTTACTAGTTGATTCCAAATGAAACAACTTTGTTATATTATTGATTATATTAATTATTGATTTCTAGATAATTTGTTCATACAAGTTGTAGGTTATATGCTTGTTTACTGTGTTTGTTCGCTTGTATACTACACACATTGCAGCCATCTCTTGGGAAGTGAAAAGTATTGTTATTCTCCCTAATGTGGTCTGTGGTGTTACTTGTCCATTTTGACTTATAATATTTGTACCAGGAAGTACACCTCAACCCCGCACATTTAATAGAAGTGCCTTAAGGAACACTATCTATTGAACAAAACTTGAAACTGCTAATGCATAAAGTAGTAATCAGAAGATGTCACTACTGAATAACTGAGTAATATTTTATTTTAAAGTTACTTAAACTGACTGGATTTCTTTGTTTTGTTTTGGTGTACATCTAGAAGTTTGAACTTTTCTCCATAGATGTCCGTACAAAAAACTGAAGTCATGCACTCTGGTGCAAGGTGTAATAATTAATGATTTAAAGAAGTCTTGTGTTTATGAGTTTTCTCATCTAAATTGACTTTCATGTATTTTGATAGTTCATGGTTTGCAACACTTCCTTCTCATCCTGCCAGCTTTGGAGTCTGGCCAATCACAAATTTTCTGTATTTATTTTTTGGCCAATCATAAGCTTCTTGTATCTACTTGAGTATCCAATAAATTGAGAGGGTGTGGTCGGATTTAGTCCGATGCCTTCTCGAACCCTCCCCTCGGGTATAAATGCCGCGGCTTTTTCTAGTGACCTCGTCTAAACTCTTCAAATTTCTGGGTGTGTGTGTTAATAGAGGAGGCGGTGTGCCTAAGTGTTCGGCAGGAAGTACATCAGCCCAGGTAAAAGCCACCAGTTTTCTATCTCTGTAACTATTTCCGCAAACTCACCCGAGGGGTAGGTTCTTATATTTAACTATGTAATCATCTGTTTTCTATAACGTAAACTTTCTTTCTGCTAATGTAAAATTTCATACAGACTTAAACTGTAAATCGGTGAATGGAGAATTCTTTACCATCTCAAATTCTCCTTCAATTTATCTTGAAGTGACTATGATTTTGTTACTTTTTTCCTCCTGTAAATCACTCATTAACTTCTTTTTCTATTCACTCAGTAGTGTGGGATTCCCTAGCCTCTGCATCATCGGGCCACAAGCCCAAGTAGGGTATTAAATCTTGGTTTTAAAGGAGCGCAAGTGTACGGCTCCATACATTTTGAGTTTGGGCCAGTATTTTATCCTGTTTTTCTTTTCCACAAAGGCCCAGTAGTATGGGTAATAGATACCCCTGTGTAAAGGAATTGTAAATTGTACGTTGTGCCTTAAGAGGCAAGAAATTGTAAGGTTTGAGCATAGCCTCCTTGGTTGAATTTAAAGAGCATGTAAACTCTTTCGTGATATTGGTGTAATATTGAGGGGGCCTTCGGAAGGCTGTACGTGTAACCTTTGGAGCAAGGTGCTCTTGAACTGTGTCTTGGGAGATATCTCTCGTTATCTAAACAAACACAACATTTGTGAAGTTGTAAACTTGTAAATTGGAGCTGGAAGCTCAAAACTTGTAATTTCCAACCCTTGCGCTTCTATTTTTGTTTGCTATTTTGTATCGGACATTTTGTTCCTTCACCTAGTGAAAATTTTTGTTAAGTTTGAGATCTGAAAAGAAATATAACCTTTATTTTAATGTTTAAATTAATCTTTGATATCGTAGATAGACCCATTCAAAACCGACACCTTTTTTCACCTCTCTGCGTTCCGCAGATAATCCCGGAACAATATTACCTCAACATGCAAGGAATAGATAAGCGATTCAAGAGTTATCTTGCCTTTATGTTTCGTAGTTCGTAAGGGATAGTGTTCGTGAATAGGGCTAGTAAGTTCACCGTTACTCACCTGAACTTTCATTACGTGAATGAATTCGTCATTACCAGGATATGTTGATTGTTGATTCCCATAGTGAACCTCAAACATTTGTTCCGAATGAGTAAATTTATAATACCAATATAAATGGTCCGTCCAAATGTTCAATAACGGACCATTTATATTGGTATTACCAGGATACACATTAGATCACTGTCATCGCCCACTTCATAGCATTCGTGTCATCTTCTTTCAGTTTGACTATGTTGCTATGGGATATTTCATTGCCCATTTATTGAGATATTCATTTCAACATCTCTTCTGGGAGTTCTGGGTTAGCTGCTGAACGTATAGCCTTGTGGGCAAGGTTGTATAATCATGATCAGAGAGTGAAGCAATTGGCTCTCCTATAAGGAAATGGGATGTTGTTAGGTAGGAAGTGTCAAAAGGGTCATCATTTAGCTTTGGTGAGGGGATGTGAGTATGTGCTGTAATAATGGTCCCTTCTTTGTTGGTGGAGCGATAAGAATCCATCACTCATCTGAGCTGATATATCAGACTCTTGACAACTGCTTCCCAGATTCCACCAGTGTGGTGCTGCAGAAGGGATGAAATGCAACTTGTGTCCCATGCCTGAAGTTGTGTGAAAAGTAGGTTTTTTGAGGGTTGTTTTGTAGAAAGGCCTTGATTTCTGTAGCTGCTCCAAACAAGTTTGTTCCATTATTGCTGTAAATATTCAGGAGTTGACCTCTATGAGAACTAAGTCGATAAAGTGCGGAGAGAAATGTTGTTGTGGTGAGATCAGGTATTATGTCTATTTAGACAGCCTTGGTAGATAGGCGGTTGGGTCTTGTTCGATTTCACACGATTTCTTACTAGAATTGGGCAGGCATACTCTATGCTAGTTACAACAAATGGATATGTCAGGGTTAGAGGCACCTTTTGTATATTTTGCAATAATTGTTCTGAGTTATCTGCATTCAACTTAGAACACTTGAGATGTGTATGAGTGTGGCTTCGTTCAGTCCCCTTTGCTGATGAGATCCTAAACTTTTCTCTCAGTGTGTTGAGTGCCATTATGAAGTAGATGAAGGTGTTCTGCCATCATAATTATATTTGTGAGATGAAGCAGAATTTCTAATTCTTCCAGTCCACTAGTATTGGAGTATTGTGCAGTCTTCCACCGACAAGAAGATGGCCTTCCTTAAATATGATTGGATGTATAGTCTTTATATGAGTTGATAGTTTCCTACACAACATTAGTCTAACATTTGTATGCAGGGTTCATCTCTGATACAAACAGTGGACTTTAATTTCACTCCGTGGGTTGTTTACAACAATCTCAGATAATTATATGTCACAAATCTCATGACTGGTCCGTATTAAAATGTACATTAATTCAACAATGTTACAAAAGTTTATTGAAATCCATGTATTCAGTACACGTTGGGTTCTTAATATTAAGATTTTGATCTTGTCATACTAATTTAAGGAGACATGTTTTGCCCATTGCATGGGCATCATCAGCCATGATCTCATTCCTAAGGAATAAAAATCACGATCCTGATCACTCTAGTCAAAGTGTTACATAGAGGAACGTGTGTTATAAATATGAGGAGACTTGTTGTAATTTCACAAATGACAATTTGCACAATTAAGACATGTCTAAATTCACAAATTCCAATTTACACAATTAAGGCACGTCTAAAAGATGTTTGGTGAAATGATGTATGTGTTATGAGAGTGGTCCATTCTTTGTTGGTGAAGCGATAAGAATCCATCACTCTTCTGAGGTGATATATCAGACTCTTGACAGCTGCTTCCCAGATTCCATCAAAGTGTGTTGCTGCAGGAGGGATAAAATGCCATGTCAGTCTCATGCCTGCAGTTGTGTGAAGAGTTGGTTTTCTGAGGGTTGTTTTGCGAGAAAGCCTTGATTTCTTTAGCTGCTCCGAAGAAGTTTTGCCATTATCGGTGTAAATGTTCAGCCTACAGCCAACACTGCATAAGCTAAGTTCTCCGCCCATCTCCTCTCCTCCGCCACACTCCGTTCCCTAAATGCCACACAGATACAATACAAGATGTGCAAGTGTCATTTGTTCTGATGCTGCAAAGGCAACTAGTTAACGCCAGAAAGGTCGAGGGGGTAAGCAAATGTATACACAGCGTTTTTTGTCAAATTTAACCCTTATTTCCTAATCTTGAATATCTTTCTATTCTCCTCTCGTTAGAGATCCTTTAGCACACATCCCTCAATAGTAAATTTCAACATTGAAGCTGTAGCCAACTTCAAGCATGAGCGTCCCCATTTGACTAATAAGACAGGAGGAGGTTATCACATCAGCTAGTAAAGATATACACATTGACACACATTCATGAACATCTTTTCACTTCTACAAAAAAAAAAAAGAAGACTGGCCTCACCATACAAATACAGGTTGAACAGAGTTTCGCCCATACGGGAAACCGGGGAATGTCAGGGAATTCAATAAATAGCAGAAAATCCAGGAAATAACAGGGATTTCAGAAAAAAGTCTCAAAATTCATTCTTCTACCAAATGAAATGGTCATACCATGTTTATCCATTAATAGAAGCACATGTTTCAATTTTTATAACATTAATCTTGGGTATGTCTTTTATGCCAGGAATAAATTGTAAATAAATCTGAATAAACATTAAAGAAAACAAGTGTGATCTTGAATGTGAATATGGATAGACTATAGCAAGCAGTAGCGACTATGATTGATCGACTGATCTATCGAATTTTCAATGTTTTGATCTGCTTACTATTGTATATTCTGTGTTGTTGGGGAATGGCAAGGCCTACATTGCGTTCTCAATTTTCTAGTCGCTGAAATACATTGCTTCCACAACAAAATTTGCGTATAGACAAAATACCACAACCCAACGGATGACTGTTTGTTTACTTTGAAATGATATGTGCGATAGTCACTACCTCGTAAAATGTATATACTGACAAAAAACACTGACTGAATGCAGGAAATGGGCCGATGACCTTCGATGTGTGGCCGCTTAAAACAACAAGCATCAACAACAACAAGAATGCAGGAAAGTGTGAAATTCGCTGAAACTTAATACTCATTCTAGTGCTCATTATTATTATTATTATTATTATTATTATTATTATTATTATTATTACAATTATTAAACGTACTGATGTAGGTAAACCTTGTGTAAATGTATAATGCATCAGGATACCGTTCAGGCCGCACCATGTATAGTTTCTAACCTATCTGTTGAAATGTTTGGTGACGGATGTGAGTGAATGAGGCTCCACAGTAATCAAGTGATTTGAAGGTGTTATACAGCAGTGGAAGTGATAAAAACTTGCAGATATGTTACACTTTATATACCCACATGTGTTGTCGGTATTGATCTTCTTTTTGTTCCAAATTTTCATTGTAAAGGAAATGGCCCACCGAAACAATGGAGTTTGAAGCCCAGCCACTACCAGTGCTGCCAACATATGCTGCCTCATGAAGTGTGTGTGGACGACTTCATTAATTCGGACAGCTTCCTTGAAAAAATTGTGCAGGCCATTTTGACCTGCATAACAGAAGTGGTCATAAAAGAACTTGAAAAAAGTTTAAAATTTAATATCAGAACACTTTCAGAGTTACCTAAAAAACTTGATAAGAAGGAGACAGAAATCCACAAACTGAAGAAGGATAGGGATGCCAAGTGTGATTCATTGGAGCAATACATCAGAAGTAATGTAAGAATTTTTGGCATCCCTGAATGTTCAAACGAAAGCTGTGATGAACCAGTGCCGAACGTGTGCAAAGCAGTAGGTGTAGATGTTAGACTTAATGGCATTGATAGGTGTCACGGAGCAGGACCTCGATCACCAGGGAAAATGAGACCTCTCCTAGTGAAATTTTTGTCCTATAGCTCATGTCAGGATATCTTCACTAGGAAAAGGAAACTGAAAGGCTCATCCATGAAAATCCATGAAGATCTAATGGCCATCAGAATGTCCATCTTGAAAATGGCAATTCTGCATTTTGGTTGTACAAACACTGTGACTTACTCAGGAGACATCGTAATCAAAAATGCCGACGGGATGAAATTAAGAGTGTGCCAGTTAATGGAACTTCCTATGGCATAAGCTTCTGTTGCAGTGCTGCCTTATCACTTGGCAATGTGAGTCCACTCCCATCTTTCAACATAAGTCACAGCTGAGAACCTAGTTTTTTCAAGTTGCTTTATCTATGTATCTAGCTCTCTACTTATCTATCCATTTACTGTATTTATTTATCTATTTATCTAAATATCTCTTTGCTTATCTCCCTTCTGATCCTACCACCTGTCCATCTACTTACCCTTTTTATTAATTTCCTAACTGGTTCTAACTTAGGCCTCCATATTACGTCCACATAGATCTCACACCAACACTATGTACAATAAGCTCCTACTTGTGTATTCTGTATGCCTAATCTGCTGTTGCACATTATTATTATTATTAATATTATTACTACTACGGACAATTTCACTATCTAAAATATGTTAATTGCTGACCATTCATAGGATATAGTCGCATGCTGTGTTCTAGTTAATTTTATTTTACTAATTGGCAATGCATACCACAGCCGTATTCCCTATGACCATAGCAATACTTTCCCTTGTCACACTTCCCCTTCCCAATCCATCCCTTCAACCTGTCTACCTGCTAGTCCATTGACCCAATCCCCACTCCTTGAAGCTGCAACACACATTCTCCAGTCAACCCTAAATAGACATAAAAGCGCACTTCACATGTCACCTTAATGCAAAGAGTTTAGTTTATCAAGCTCGTATACATGAACTAAAAGCGATTTTCATACTACTGTCCTTTGATATAATCTTATGCAGTGAAAGTTGGTTCAAAGTCAAACAGCAGGCTAAGAATCTGGAATTACCTGGCTACTGCCTTCTGAGGAATGAGAGACTTGGCAAAGGGAGA
Organism: Anabrus simplex; assembly: GCF_040414725.1. NCBI lineage: Eukaryota > Metazoa > Arthropoda > Insecta > Orthoptera > Tettigoniidae > Anabrus > Anabrus simplex. Next base: position 17,016,034 of record NC_090279.1, on the reverse strand, counting down.
GGTGCTTTGTCTCTTCATGCTTGATACCTCAAATTATCAGTCAGTCTCCTCAACCGTATGAGCGAAAACCTGAGTACATGTTCATAGAGATACAGCTCTACTGTGAAATGCTTAGTAGGTGCTGTATACAAGCCACCTAAAGCTCACCGTCTGAATGACGTAGAGACAGATCTTAACAGAACCTATGTACAAACATGTTATAATGATGGGAGACTTCAATACAAACCTTCTAGATTCAGATCCTTCCAAAACCACCCATCTATTGAATACGTTTCTGGCATGCGGTATGGCGATCCTCCTACTTTCTCCCACTCACCACACTAAAACTTCACACACACTACTGAACGTAATAGTAACGAACAACCCTGACAGAGTATTACATCATGGCCAGATATCTCCTCCCGGACTGTCAGCCCATGACATTATCTTTATGTCTTACGCACTGCAATACCCCAAACATAAACCTAAATATGTGACTTACAGAGACTATAGCCATATTGACATCGAAAAATTATTGAAAGACGCTATTTCGATGCTGTGGCAGGAGATAACTCATACAACTAACATTGACAACATGGTCAACCCTTTCAATAACATGATATTTCAAATTTTTGACAAACACGCCGCTCTATGAACAGCACGCATCTTTAAAAGACTCCTCCGTGGATAAAAAATATTAGAAGTAATGATGGCCCAGCGGGATGCAGCTCATAGGAAATATAAACATTACCCGACAGAGGAAAACTTTATTACAAATGACTATGTATTAAAACGGCTGATACAGTAAGAAACGCTCGACTATCGTACGCCCATGACCTTATGAAACCTCACGTAAGACCCGGTACCTTATGGAAGTCAATCCGACAATTCGGACTAAATAAACCGAACAAGGTAGACGATTTGGAGTTTTCTGTTGATGAATTCAATAATCACTTAATGTCTTCCCATGTTCAGTTAAACGAAGAAGCAAAAGAAAATGTATTGAGTGCAAATTACAACCCACTACGCATTGGCAGAGACAAATTTTATTGTAGTTATGTCTCACCTCTGCAAGTGAAAGCGCTTTTCTTGCAAATTAAAACTAAATCCACAGAGGTGGACAACATATGCATTATAATGATAAAGAAAATTATCGACACCATTATTCCAGCATTGACATTCATATACAACTTCTTCCTTCAAAACAGTGTATTTCCAACTGTTTGTAAAATGACCCTGGTACATCCTGTACAAAAAAATAAAATCTCCTAGACTAAACAGTGACTACAGACCTATTAATATACTGTCTATAACAGCCAAAGGACTCGAACACATTGTGCATAATCAAATCACGAACTATCTCAACGACCACGACATACTAGACCCACACTAGTCAGCTTTCCGACGAAATCACAGTACATGTACTACCTTACTAAGCGTGAGTGATGAGGCTACTGATGAGCAAAAGCTGACAATTCTAGTATTGTTGGACTTCAGCAAAGCATTTGACTCTGTAGACCATGAGTTGCTCCTATCCAAACTTTATCCCCTAGGGTTCTCCTACAGTACTCTGAAATTGATGGGAGCCTATTTACGTGAACGTCACCAAAGTGTCGTCAATCAGGGTACCTTTTCTTCGTGGCAATATGTAAAAACAGGTGTAACACAAGGGTCAACCCTAGCTCCCTTGCCACTTTCAGTCTATATCAATGACTTAGCTAAACAGCTGACTCATTGTAAATGTCACATTTTTGCTGGCAACGTACAATTGTATATCAATGCAAAACCAACAGACGTTTCGGAAGCAATCGAGGAAATTAGCATGGATCTAGTACGCCCTCCTCGTGGCATTGCCCCATAGGTTAGCATTGGGAGCACTCTACACCCAGGGTCTTGACGGGTTCTTTTATTGTTGTGGGGCTGTTTCATAGGATCACAGGACATTGTATGTGCCTCAGCTAGCTAATATGTTCCGGTGAATAGAAATCGCATCAACGGTGGAAAATTGGATTCGGAATCCTATCGGACGGCTTATTATCAAATTTCTATATTAAAGTTTCTAAGCCAATCGCCGTTATATTTGCATCACCTATTTTCATAATTTATGACATGCTTGTAACAATCGAGACCTTGTCTTGAATTAAAATTGATTATACCAAATATGATCTTGGAATTTGAATTAATTTCATAATTAAGGCCAGGTATATCTATTTTATAATGAAAAGATGGAGATATTCTGGATCGGATTATATTTATTAATATAAATGATCCTACTAGTTAAGACGAAACCAAAGTATAACCCAGATTTCAAATATTACCGAAAAACAAATAGGTAATGACATAAAACGGCTGTCGTAATTTAATTAATTTATACCCGATTCAACATAATGCAGTGATTTCAAATTGATCATTCCTCATTTTATAATAGCTATTTGAAATTCCAAACCTAAATCTATATTTATTCAATAACATGCCTAAACCTGGAAAATTACCAATATGACCGTGTTCTTTCTTTTACTCCACAAGTTTTAGGTATTCTTTTTCCTTCAGTTTTGATTTGATGTCTGATTTTCAATAGGAGAATCTCGTTCATGTCAAATTCAGCTGATAATAATGTCTTTTTATATGTGATGCCTAACCTAATTAAAATAAATAATCATCACCACCTTAACTAACTCGTACGTTCTGATGAGGTTCGCCTCAACGCGACAATAATTACACGTCCCTCCTCGCGCATACCTTCGAGGATCATGTTACCTTAATGCTAATGCATATAATAAATAATCTAAGATAATATACATAAGGACAAGAATATATACACTCAAATGTTAATAAAACCACATACGACATCTCTACTACATCTACTAAACTACCATGTCCATGAAGTAAACATCTAACTTATTAATATCACGTCATATATCCTCGAAGCCGTACGCGTGGTAAGCCTTATGCACGCCTCAAACACGTCGCCGTCATACTGACTAAAAACCCTAATGATTGACATAAATTTTGAATATGACATCCGAAACGTAACGATAATCGATAGGACAATTGTGACCGACATCTCATCGCAATTAATAATTATCTGCCTTACCATCTTAGCCTACACTTACATATCAACATTACGATCCCAGCATTCAATCATGTAAGAGTATTATAACCTTAACATCATCTTATACCAGGGCATTACAATTTTAGCATTAGCTTAAATACGAGTGTTACACCTCCTTTTGCTTTATCTAACTTCACACTGGCATAACGCTATTAAATAATACGTTCTATGTAGCGACATCAAGATAAATCTTCATTGTCACCTTCCATCTTATTAAATAATCCACACAGCACAGCACTTTTCATTATTTCAACCACTAAATTTTATGTAAGCTAACCCACACATCAGTGGCATATCACGATATCATCCCCATGTTTTATTATTCATCATCGTAATAACTATTACCACCACAAGCACTTTATACACTTGAATTATTCATCAACACAATGACCACCATCATCGCAGGTACTTAATATATTTGACACTCACACCATCATCATTGTCATTATTATTATTATTATCTCACGTTGATTTACACTAGTGTCATTACTCAAAACATTACTACATTTGTGTCACTTACCTGCATTACCAAGGTTAGCTTCGCGATAAATATGCTGATTCTATGTTAATGTTGTTACATATGTATACATAGGCTCGTGTCTTCCAGTAATTACGGCACTACAACATAATATAAGCGATGTCGAAGTCATCCACTAACATAACCATTCATTCATTCGCATGGTATCGTATCATTTCGAATGCCGAGTCGCCAAACGCATATGAGAATTCCTATATACCAAATAACATAATATCACGCTGCTCGAGGTGTAATTACTATTACGTTTTGGCGAACTACTTCAGAACATGTACTACATATACATTACTACCTACATTAAAGAAACTAGTAACTGAAATAAAATACAGATGCATGTTTCATCAAATAAAGTGCACACAGTAAAAAGACATCATTATAATGGAAAGCAGTTACTGACTTGAATGGCCAGGGTTATATGAATCACTGGCTTAGGTTATCCATCCCGGTAACCACTCCATCATCTCAGCTGGACCTACTCGTACATGATTTAGCACTCCATATTCTTCTGTGAATTAGTACTTCTTGAATACATTTCTGACAACATCATTTTAGACTCATGCAGATTACACGTGAAAAAGGTTAATATTAGTTCTTTGACAACAGACAGAGCCACTAGTAAATCAATTACGCATACACTTCTGATTATATGAAGTTATTTACGATACGGACAATCTCTATTATATATCGTGTTGCTCCTTCTGTAATGGTTTGGCCTTTATACAATCATAAGCATATCACCGTTATTTTAGGCCAGGTGCATTCGCTTAACTGCATATACATATCCCCTAATAACTTCCTTTGCATACAATTTCTAATTTTTACGTATCATTTCCATACTACCATCACATTGACATTAACAATGAACAAGAATACTTTTAACGTTTTACACAAGTCATAGAATAACAAAATTAGATACTAGATGTGGAACTCTATCTTAGGTGTTTACTTACATCAACTGACACCTAGATGTCGCTACCGTTCTTATTAACAAATATCGATATTTTATACTCCGTAACATTACCCTATGTGTTCAATCTTTGGTTTCTTCTTGTTTTCATACATTCTACATTTTACATTTGATTTAATTCTAACAATATTTACACATATATGCACGTTTTCTCCGCTTAGAGATGAAAGTAAAGTCACAATCACTTCATTGCGTATTCGACATTTATAAACCAGTCCTCGTCTAAACTGCTCCGGCGCCATGTTTCCAGACCTCGTGCTAGTTGGTTTTGTTTGCGCTGTAGCATATGTCACACATGAATACGGCACACTAGAAGCCATAAGCTAATGATCTTCCCAGCATGGACTTATTTTAAACCCAAAACATCCCAAACCATAGCAGTTGCCCACTCAAGACTTATTTCCACTAATTACTGCATGTCCACTCCTCAGGTATGACTTCAAAAGCAAGCTTTACTCTAAAAAGTCTCAGAGTGGTCATTGAACAGCACTTCTCGTGGACGGATCAGACAATATCTGTGAGTAGACGATTTTTCGCGATGCTGCACCTATTGAACAATTTCAAATTTACTTTCCCCATTCAGTTTAAGGAAGAAACTAGTTGAAACCCTCGTTCTTCCAATATTCGATTATTGTGACGTAGTTTACAAAGGCATGAAAACCGAGCTTCGGGATAAACTACGATGTGCACAGAATGCCTGTGTAAGATTTATATTTAATCTGAAATTTTCAGATCATTTTACCCAGTCTTATGTCGACCTCGGATGGCTACGCCTTGAAGACATACGCAAGCTGCATACCCTAACTTCATTGCATCAATTCCTTACCTTACAATCCCCATCTTACTTGTATGAACAATTTCATAGCCTTTCTGAACACCATGATAAAGACACCGGAGCGCTGAGCTCGACATTGCTCGCTATTCCTAAGCAAAAATCATTTACCTACAACAATTCCTTCACTGTTGTGGCCAGCCGTGAATGGAAATTCCTTCTGCAGGAGGTCAGAGGGATATCAAACCGAGGAAGATTTAAAAGTATGTGCTAAAAATATCTCTATGAAACGAGCTTGTAGGGCGACAGATTTCTTCTTATTCACCTTCTTCTCCTCATCCTGGCCTTTCCTCCTCCTCTTCTTCTTCTCCTTATATCATTCATCAGTTGTGTTTGAGAGTACTCAGCATAGTTAACCTTATCACGATCCTCATTTGGTAATGTTTTTCGCCAAAAATAAAAACACGAAAACTCTAACATTTCTTTGTGGGTTGGATTCTCCAAATTATTATTATTATCGTCATTATTAGTGTGTGTTTTTATGGTACATAATAATTGAATAGCCGAGCTGAGTAGCTCAGACGGTTAAGGCGCTAGCCTTCTAACCCCAACTAGGCATGTTTTATTCTAACTCAGCCCAGTGGTATTTGAAAGTGTTCAAATACGTCCGCCTTGTTTCGTTAGATTTACTGGCACATGAAGGAAAGCTTGCAGGACTAAATTCTGGCACATTGGCATCTTGAAAAATTGTTTAAAGCGGGGATTGAAATTTCTGCACTTAGCAAATTCATTGCGGAGCTGAGTAGCTCAAGAGGTTAAAGTGCTGACCTTATGTTTCTTATTGTGCGTGAACGTTGACTATTCAGCATGAAAGCAGTTTTGTTCTTCAAAATTATTATTGCAAACTTTTTAAACTTTCGAGTGTAGTTAGTAAGACGTAAAGAGAATATTATTATTGCGCCCCCCCCACCCCCGTGAAAGGAACTCGAATTTGATGTGTTTCAATTAAACAAACAAGCTTTTAATGTACAGTTCTTTAGTTAGCATTCTTGTTTCTTGCCAATGTAAAGAAGCCACTGGTTCGATTCCTAGTTTGGTCGGTGATTTTTAATTTATTTTAGCTCGATGGTTGTGTGTATTGAATCCTTTAGCTATTATGATAGTCAACAGTCCAAGGGAAAGTTTGCTGAATTTGATTACCAGGTGGCCTGGGGATTTTTTATTTGCTCCCTGCTCAAATGTTAGGTACCATGTGATGTAAACATTTCAGCAGGTAATTACACATCTCCAGGTTTCAAATCTGCAGCCCACAGTTCGATGCGCAAACAATAAACTTTGTATTCCCTGTCTTAGCAATTAAGTTACTTCCAAGTCTGGTCAACTTGCTCGTACCGCCAATGTTCTTTTTCTAAGATGTGCATGCTAGGCTAATTGCAAAAACAATGAACTTTGTATTTCATGTCACAGCAAATATTTCCAAGTCTAATCAGAATATTCCTACAATCAATTTCATTTTTGCTGAGACGTACATGTGTCACGACCTTACTTAATACAACATTTGTTGCATTCTCTTTCCACATTCAGTTAACATAGTTTGTGCCAATCGTTCACACTTAGTCTTCAGTGAAAGAAAAGCTTGTCATCGACTCCGGGTCAGGTTGAGGTCTTTCAACATTAGTAGTATAATTGGATGGTTCGGCGGCCGCCGCCGCCGCCCGCCTCCTCCTCCTCCGCCGCCCGCGGCGCGGGAAATTTGAATTTTGGCGCGAGATTTGAATTTGTAAACAAAGCCACGTGCTTTTTGACAGCTGTCATCGACAACAACGCATCGCTAACCTCACTGCTGCCATCTTGACGAGCCTAAACCTCACTAGTGCCAACTTAACCTAACTAGCATGTGGTAAACAAAGCCACGTGTTTTTTGACAGCCACGTGCTTTTTGACAGACAACAACGCATCGCTAACCTCAGTACTGCCATCTTGACGGGCCTAAACCTCAGTAGTGCCAACGTAACCTCACTAGCATGAGGTAAACAAAGCCACGTGCTTTTTGACAGCCACGTGCTTTTTGACAGATTTGTAAACAAAGCCACGTGCTTTTTGACAGACAACAACGCATCGCTAACCTCAGTACTGCCATCTTGACGGGCCTAAACCTTAGTGGTACCAACTTAACCTAACTAGCATGAGGTAAACAAAGCCACGTGCTTTTTGACAGCTGTCATCCGCCATCTTTAAGCACAGTGCTGCCCTCTTTAGTTACTTACCTTTGACAGCTGTCGTCCGCCATCTTTAAGCAGTGCTGCCCTCTATGTGGTGGCGGCAAATTCTAAATGCTTTACAAACCTATGCCCTTTTTTTGGCAGCTGTCATCCGCCATCTTTGAGCACTGTGCTGCCCTCTTTCGTCACCTGTCATCGGCAGTGCTGTCATCTTGACGGGTCTAAACCTTAGTGCTACCAACTTAACCTCACTAGCGCGAGGTAAACAAAGCCACGTGCGGCTGTCATCCGCCATCTTTGAGCACTGTGCTGCCCTCTTTAGATCCACCATCTTCGAGCATCGTGCTGCCCTCTTTAGCTACTTACCTTTGACAGCTGTCATCCGCCATCTTGCATCCGAAACCTCAGTGCCGCCTGGTGACGGCAAATTCCACGTGCTCTACAAAGCCACGTGCAGCTGTCATCCGCCATCTTTGAGCACCGTGCTGCCCTCTTTAGCTACTTACCTTTGAAATGTGGTACGTCATCCGCCATCTTGCAACCGTGCTGCCTGGTGATGGCAAATTCCACGTGCTCTTGTTTGGAAACAAAGCCACGTGCAGCTGTCATCCGCCATCTTGCATCACAAACCTCAGTGCTACACTCTATGTGGTGGCGGCAAATTCTAAATGCTTTACGAACCTATGTGCTTTTTTGACAGCTATCATCCGCCATCTTTAATCACCGTGCTGCCCGGTGGCGGAAAATTCCGCATGCTTTACAAACCCATGTGCTTTTCTGACAGCTGTCATCCGCCATCTTTAATCACCGTGCTGCCCGGTGGCAGCAAATTCCACGTGCTCTTGTTTGAAAACAAAGCTTTTAATCCAGAGAGAACAGTGCTACCCCGATGGCGGCAAATTTCACGTGCTTTACAAAGCTATGTGCTTTTTTGACAAAAAAAATTCTGCTCTCGAGATACTTACCGAACTATACTTACGAAACTGCTCATCACCTTCTTTCTTCTATGAGTAATAAACAAAAACTCTATCTTGCAAATAAGGAGTGGGAGGAAGGTAATACCTAACCTAAAATAAAAGAATATGCTAATTCTACATTATTTATTTACATCTTGTATGTACAAGTTTTATCTCGAATCGTTTTACCCTAGTGATGTTTGCGTACTTCTCGATGCAATTCTTGAATGTACAAGTTTAAACTTGCTGTACTACGCTCTCAGCGTACCTCTCCCCTTCAGTGAATTGTGATGTAAGACAGCGTAACGTAAGTACACACACCTCTAGCATAATGTTTATGTAAAGTAGTACCTATCAATACTACTATGCCCCCAGGCTAGCGTGTTGGTAGAATTTGGAATGACAAACCGTTTACAATCATCGCTATTAAGGGCTACCTTACTAATTAAATGAGTGTACAACTGGTGCTTCTTGCTTCTAATGACAGACATTTGCTTATGCAAAACAGGTGGATTACTTTTAATGCAATTGTTATAGTTTTCAAAACTTAGCTGATTCTGAACGACATTCTTTTTAACCCCCTTCAATCTCTTTATTTGTAATTCATTTAAGAGTTTTATGCAATATGACTTGGATTTAGTACCTACAAATGAATCGATAATATTCCCAGCACATTCATCTTTCATTTTACCTAGAACCTTTTTGTTCACTAGCGGAAGATGATATTGATTAATTGCAGGATAGTTACTCGTATCAAACCTACCCAAGTCCGGCTTTATATCATTGTAATAGTCATCAGTTTTGATTTGATAAATAAACGAATCGGTATCTGTGTAAAGCAATTGCGCATTATGCGCGTACTTCTTCATCATATAATCGTAATGGAATTCATACATGAGTGTTTTAGCCAATTCAAGTACTGCAAAGCCGACGTAGGTAGGTTTGTCATACTTAACCTTGACACGATTCATCTGTATAATAACTAAATTCTCATGTATGATGGTGCAGCTGTGGAAATTTGGTTTACTTATTAAATAGTTAGCACCATACCTTTTCTTAATATTATCCCAGTTTGTAATCAATTTTACATCAACGCGTTTGTCAACATTTTCCATAGTCTTACCAAACACACTGTTATTCATGAGCTTGTAGAAATCTTTTTCAAACTCGTTAACCGCATTCGTTCTTAAATTATTGTTCAGATCGATATATGGCTTGAGCCACGGTGACTGATTAAATTCCAGTACGCGGTGAATTTTGGATAACTTCAAACCATGCTGCAAACACTGTTTTAAATTTCGGTAATGAATGATATACTTAGATTTATCGCATAAATTAGCAATGAGCATTTTCGTCGTTGATGCAATGTACGGGGGCTTCATATTTTCAGGGCAGTACGGTAGGTCATTATGAGAAGTGTGTAACTCTTTAGGATACTGTAAGTCAACTTCGAGGAAATAGCCTTTATCAGCTTCATCACCTAGGGCGTGTAGCTGTAAAGCATCAATTTCGCACTGCGTCAGCCAGCGGAAACCACTCACCGGTAGATGCTGACTCATCGCCCACCCATACTGATTATTAGCATCGAGGTAAACGATATACCGAGATTCCTGACTGGAATCGAAACTCGGCATGTACTTATTATTCGCACTCGAATACCGCCCGCTGCACTGACTCAGACCGCCTCGAATTGATGATTTTATGAAGTGCACCATATCGATATCGGTCAGCAGTTCCAAATTCACCTGCGTGTATTTTAACATCGCGTCCCAACTTAACCCAGGCGCAGTAAAATACTGACAAGGGTCAAGGCTGTAGGTTTTCTTGCAAACACAGCGAAAATTTTCATAAACATCAGCTAACAAAATTACATCTGTCTTTAAATATAAATCGGAGTATTCACCCAGCGTTTGAATGTGGAACTGCTCCCAGATATGTTGTGCATGTAAATAGTCATCATCACTAATGTCTGCTGAATTCAGCGAGCTGTAAAAGGATTGTTTCTATGGTAAGGCACGTTCTTCGAGGCGGTCTAAGCAGTCGAGATATTCATAACAAAAAACACCCTTACGCCGAAGTAAATTAAACTGCTCTTCTTCGGGGAAAACGCGTCGAATTTCCGTAAATTGTTCAGACTGTAAATGAGTAGAAAGTTTATCGAGGCTACTCGCCATGAAGCGAAACGAGTCAAGGAATCTCAGTTTTATAGAATGCTCAGCATCTACTTTTACAGACTTTGCAAACGCAATGTACCGCTCTTTATTCTGAGGGATTATATCTACTTTTTCATCTGAAGCTCCAAATTGTGAAATGATGAAATGAGAGTCGTAACCAGATAAGTTATGAAAAATTACAGGGATAAATTTAGGAACTCTATACTTAAGATTACAGCTATAATGCGCGGCACATCTGTAGAAACCAGTTAAATGATCATGATCAAAAACTTTAGGGTCATTTTCGGAAAATTCCCCATCACAAATGCTACACTTTGTAGCACGTTCATGATCATTTAACTGAATTTCGGTGAGTGGCTTCATAGGAATATTACTATTCAGAATACGACCAAGACGAACTGCATCACTTTCAAGTCTTTCTAAAAATACTTTAGCAGCATCATGTCCTCGATACAGCTCTAACTTGTTAAGGGTACTATCGTAACTACACTTGATGTAATACGCGAAGCTATACGGGACATGCATGTGCGTAGTATTAGTGAAAGAGTTGTCAGGATTAGGTGAGCATGTGTTGCATGGCGTGAGGATGGCTTCAAAGTCTGCATAAATCACGAACGGTACCCACATCTGCTTGTGAAAATTTGTAAATTTTAAAACATTATTGCCTGTAGTAGGTATCTCTGTACGTACATGATTGCAGTCATTCTTGGAATGCTTCGTTAACTGATCTTCAGTTCTAAAATACTGCAAGCATCCATCACATAGCCACTTTTTGTTACACCTGTTTGACAATTGACTACCAACAAGTCTACTCAGATTTTTAATCCAGCAAAAGTGGCTATTTTCACTGTTTTCAATATAGAGTAAATTAACGTGAGTACTCTTCTTATGACATGTATAATACAGAGGACCTACTACAGACTTTTTCTCTACACCATACACATTAATGCTAATGTTATTTAGTTCCTCAAAGCGCTTAATATCCTTTATCTGCACAGGAAATTCTATACTATCGAAATTTAGCTGCGTTGAATAGTGTGGATACGATGATGTTCTCTTAGCTACGTCTGATTTAGCAGGATTTAAAGCTGACATCACCGCCCATGCAAAACATGCTTCGTCATTGTTTTGGATGTTTACAACAGCTTCTTTTCGCTGAATCCATGTCGGCAGCTCGATGTACGATGAACCTCGCATGGGATTGTACTTATTGATGTTAACTTCTAGATACATTATTTCAACTAAAGCCCACCCTGATTCCTTTTCCTGAAATTCCTCGCTCTTAGTTGAAATAATGTTAGAGACATCCCTGAGTACATCACCAAAATTAGTCGACTGACTTATGACAAAATTCTTCGTATTAAATGATTTAATGTCCGTTATTTCGGATTCATCCGTGCTTTTAATGTACAAGGCGAAAAGTTCAAAATTAACTTTAAATAAACTATGATTGGTCAAAGATTTAGCAAGAAGCTGTTGTACATCCGGTTGAACGCAATTTAAAAAGTTTGAAGTGCTCTGAAACTTTTGACTGGTGCGAATTCGGTAACTAGCAATCCTACTTTTAAATGCTGTATTAATTTCCTCGATGTTTGCGTTACTACCACTTCTACACGCATTATTTTTATGCGCATTACTTCGTAAGTGCCCCTGAAAATGCGAAGATGGTACATCAGTGTTACAGTGCTCGCAGTGAATAGTTTGAATTTCATGATTTTTTCTAGGTTTTTTACTACTAGTACTTTCTACAGCTACATCAGTAGCTGCACGCTTTTTCAATACTACTACCTGAGGGCAAGTAGATATTTGATGTACCTCTGCTAAGTGATCCTCATATCGCTCTACGTTAGCGAAATACACACTACAAACTTTACATAAAGCAGATGTTATGCTAGGGTGTTTTGATTTCATATGGCGCATGAAGTTATCACGCCTTGCAAACGTTACATTACATTCCTCGCAGCAGGGGAACATCTGTTCATGATTTTTTCTAGGTTTTTTACTACTAGTACTTTCTACAGCTACATCAGTAGCTGCACGCTTTTTCCCAACTACTACCTGAGGGCAAGTAGATATTTGATGTACCTCTGCTAAGTGATCCTCATATCGCTCTACGTTAGCGAAATACACACTACAAACTTTACATAAAGCAGATGTTATGCTAGGTTGTTTTGATTTCATATGGCGCATGAAGTTATCACGCCTTGCAAACGTTACATTACATTCCTCGCAGCAGGGGAACATCTGAAAAGAGAACGACCGATAGAGATTAGGTGAAAGTTACGGAAGAAACCAAGTTTCAACGTATAGAGGTTGGACATGGCTGTGAGTTAGGCCTATAGCATGAGGATTGAAGAGAACGACTAAAGTTACGATGTTCGGAAGAAACCAAGTTTCAGCCCGTTGAGGACAGACATAGCTATGTGTACGTGTTTGAAATTATACCACGTCTATAGTATGAGGATTAAAGAGAACGACTATTTATCAATACTCTAAAGTTACGATGTTTTAGAAGAAACCAAGTTTCAGCCCGTTGAGGACAGACATAGCTATGTGTACGTGTTTGAAATTATACCTCGTCTATAGTACGCGGGTTGAAGAGTACGACTATTTATCAATTGCTTAAAGTTACGATGTTTTAGAAGAAACCAAGTTTCAGCCCGTTGAGGACGGACATAGCTACGTGTGCGTGTTTGAAATTATACCACGTCTATAGTATGAGGATTGAAGAGAACAACTATTTATCTATTGCTTAAAGTTACGATGTTTTAGAAGAAACCAAGTTTCAGCTCGTTGAGGACAGACATAGCTACGTGTGCGTGTTTGAAATTATACCACGTCTATAGTATGAGGATTGAAGAAAACAACTATTTATCAATTGCTTAAAGTTACGATGTTTTAGAAGAAACCAAGTTTCAGCCCGTTGAGGATAGACATAGCTATGTGTACGTGTTTGAAATTATACCACGTCTATAGTATGCGGGTTGAAGAGAACAACTACTTATCAATACTCTCAAGTTACGATGTTTTAGAAGAAACCAAGTTTCAACCTGTTGAGGACAGACATAGCTATGTGTGCGTGTTTGAAATTATACCTCGTCTATAGTATGAGGATTAAAGAGAACGACTATTTATCAATACTCTAAAGTTACGATGTTTTAGAAGAAACCAAGTTTCAGCCCGTTGAGGACAGACATAGCTATGTGTACGTGTTTGAAATTATACCACGTCTATAGTACGCGGGTTGAAGAGAACGACTATTTATCAATTGCTTAAAGTTACGATGTTTTAGAAGAAACCAAGTTTCAGCCCGTTGAGGACGGACATAGCTACGTGTGCGTGTTTGAAATTATACCACGTCTATAGTATGAGGATTGAAGAGAACAACTATTTATCAATACTCTAAAGTTACGATGTTTTAGAAGAAACCAAGTTTCAGCCCGTTGAGGACAGATATTGCTATGTACGCACCTCGTCTATAGCGTGAGGATTAAAGAGAACAACTATTTATCAATAGACTAAAGTTACGATGTTTTAGAAGAAACCAAGTTTCAGCCTGTTGAGGACGGACATAGCTATGTGCGCGTGTTTGAAATTAAACCACGTCTATAGTATGCGGGTTGAAGAGAACAACTATTTATGATTAGCTTAAAGTTACGATGTTTTAGACCCCCTGCGGGTGGGGGACGCACATGTAGAATACACCCGCGGTATCACCTGCCTGTCGTAAGAGGCGACTAAAAGGGGCGACCAAGGGCTGACTGAATTAGAACCATGAAACAAATTTTGAATCGTACCATCACGCGGGGTACACCATAGGTTGCCTGTACTTGCGAGTAGTACCACTAAATTTGGTACGAAATGGGTTTGTGATTAGTAGCAGTAAAAGCCTGGCCTGGTGGATTCCAGTACCCGTGCGTCGTACCCATGTGTGCAACACCGCGGGTCTGGGCGTAGCCTGTGAGTTGTACCACTATATGAGCAGCACCGTGGGTCTGCGTTGCCTGTGATTAGTACCCACTATGTGAGGAACACCACGGGAATACCGGCGCCCGTGTTTAGTACACCTAGGTGGGGAACCTTCTCGGTTTGCGTTGACTCTGAGTTGGGCCATTGTGTGAGACACACCATAGGTCTGCGTTACTTGTACGTATTGCAATACTTGTGAGTAGTACCATCTTTTGTGGAACACCGTGAGTCTTCGCTCCTTCTGATTAATACCCCGACATGACACATACCATGGTTCTATTTTACTCGGGACATGTACCATTCTGTGGGGCCTTAGACGTGGATTTTGCACCCCCTAAAGACACCAAGCATCATTGTGCTTTATGAGTGGTTCCTTGGTCGGTAATCATGTCATTTTCGATCTGTATTGCGTCCGATCCACTGGTTTTTGTTTGTTTGTTTCGTATTTTGTTGAGTTCCTGTCCATCCATCCATTCATTCTTCACGCCATCTTTTATTTTTATTTTGGTCAGTGGATGCCTTTGCAATTTTTGTTCTTTCATTTCGTACCATTAGGGGCCGATGACCTTCGATGTTAGGCCCCTTAAAACAACAAGCATCATCAGCAGAGCACGATGTTTTAGAAGAAACCAAGTTTCAGCCTGTTGAGGGCAGACATAGCTATGTACGCACCTCGTCTATAGCGTGAGGATTAAAGAGATCAACTATTTATCAATAGACTAAAGTTACGATGTTTTAGAAGAAACCAAGTTTCAATGAATAGAGGTCAGACATACCTTAAAATCTTCGCGCTGCAAACTGTTACTCGGATAAATAAAATGCGTGCGTTCAAGCCTGAAACTCGAATGATAATATTCTGGTCGTACCTAAAAAGAAGAAACATATATGAATGTAGTGTTAGGTACATCATCTAACCTGGTTATCTTTACAACTCAAAGTTCGAAAACATACCTTTAAAAAAATGCACGTGCTGCAGACTGTTACTCGGATGAATAAAATTGCGTACTTTCGAACGGTACCTAAAAAAAGAACAAACATATATGAATGTAGATGTCTAGCGTAGAAGTTGCTTTGCAAAAAGTAACTAACAGTTCTACCTTACCTTAAGATAAAGGCTGAAGAATAATATTCACAGCAGACGGGAGATGTGTGTGTGTGTACGTAATAAACGCATACAGAGAACTGTGAGCACTTCGCGCAGACTGCAGCGAGTAAATATGTTGCTTGTTACCAAGCGGATGTGATAATCGCTGACAACTGCGGTACAGTGGGAACGAAGTGTTTATGCAACAAGAGCTCCCACCTGTAGTCCTGCAGGCTGACGTATTCGAACCTCCTGTTGATGCCGACGTGTCGGAATTTAAGAGTTCGAGCCTTGGAAAGTTAGCGTGTGATCCTCGACTTCTCGAGGGTACATACGCGGTATTCCTTACCTGTAGACACTTAAAGGTATTGAGCTAAAGCTAGATCATGTAATGACGATCGCGCAGGCCCCCTCGCCTAGCATTTACGGCTTCTAGTTCGAACCCGCTATCTACCGAAGTAGTGAGAATGATTGAAGAGTGTTGAGGGTGATTCATTTGTTGGATGGAGGCGTTAAGCTGGCTTCTTCGGTAGGAGTAGGCTATGTCGGGATATCGATTTAAAATCCTAGTCAGGAAGGGCAACCGGTCGTATAAAACTATGGTGTGAGGCGGGGTGTGCAAAAAAAAGCCAGCATTAAGTAAGGGTTGTTGATGGGGGCGTTAAACTTTGCGCAGGCTCCTTCGAAAATGATTTTTGTGTACAAGAGTGTTGATGGTGATTCATCTGTCGGATGGAGGTAATACGCCTTGTGCAGGCTTCTTCGGTAGGAGTAGGCTAGAATCGAACTCGGACCTCCGGGGGTAGCAGCTAATCACACTAACTACTGCACTACAGAGGAGGACTATTTTCAGAATATTTTACAACCTTAATTAGTATTGTGTTTTAAGAGCTTACATGGGCTGAATGCCACTCAGCTAAGAAGACGTTCGTGAGTTACAAATCGCTTATCAGCACGCAGTGTCCTCGTTCAAGGTCGAGCCGGAAGATACGTGTACAATTTCAGCTAATACATGCATTCCACAACTCGCCCAGAATGACTGTGCCGATACTTCAAGGACTGTAGAACAAACCCATAGCCTACAGTTTAGTTTAGCGTGCATGCCTCTCACCCAGTAGTCTCGGGTTCCATTCTCTTGGGAATAAAAATGTGTTTAAATCGCATGAATTTGTTGAGTTACCCTTCCTGACGCAAAACTAGCAGTATCTAACCTCTTACACTATAGTTTTCAACCGGTTGCCCTTCCTGACAACTCGGATTAAGAATCTGTTTTACAACTTCTAACACGGGAATCGGGGATTTACAGCTAGATGCACTTCTTAGATTTTAAATCACGAACTATTGTTTTACAGCCGGATGCCCTTCCTGACGCAAAACTAAGATTTTAAATCGCAAGAATTTGTTTTAAGACTAGTCGCCCTTCCTGATGCAAAACTGGTAGTATCTAGCCTCTCACATCATACACTATAGTTTTCGACCGGTTGCCCTTCCTGACGTCAAAGAACTCGGATTAAGAATCTGTTTTACAACTTCTAACACGAGAATCGGGGATTTACAGCTTAAAGATGGCGGATGACAGCTGTCAAAACAACATGTTGATTTGTTTCCAAACAAGAGCACGTGGAATTTGCCGCCACCACATAGAGGGCAGCACGGTGATTAAAGATGGCGGATGACAGCTGTCAAAAAAAAAGCATGTTGATTTGTTTCCAAACAAGAGCACGTGGAATTTGCCGCTACCGGGCAGCACTGTTCTCTCTGGATTAAAGATGGCGGATGACAGCTGTCAGAAAATCGCATGGGTTTGTAAAGCACGTAGAATTTACCACCACCACATAGAGGGCAGCACGGTGATTAAAGATGGCGGATGATAGCTGTCAAAAAAGCACATAGCTTTGTTTCCAAACAAGAGCACGTGGAATTTACCGCCGCCACATAGATTGCAGCACTGTTCTCTCTGGATTAAAGATGGCGCATGACAGCTGTCAGAAAAGCATATAGGTTTGTAAAGGACGTGGAATTTGCCACCGCTACATAGAGAGCAGCACTGTTCTCTCTGGATTAAAGATGGCGGATGACAGCTGTCAAAGGTAAGTAGCTAAAGAGGGCAGCACGGTGATTAAAGATGGCGGATGATAGCTGTCAAAAAAGCACATAGGTTTGTAAAGCATTTAGAATTTGCCGCCACCACATAGTGTGTAGCACTGAGGTTTGTGATGCAAGATGGCGGATGACAGCTGCACGTGGCTTTGTTTCCAAACAAGAGCACGTGGAATTTGCCATCACCAGGCAGCACGGTTGCAAGATGGCGGATGACGTACCACATTTCAAAGGTAAGTAGCTAAAGAGGGCAGCACGGTGCTCAAAGATGGCGGATGACAGCTGCACGTGGCTTTGTAGAGCACGTGGAATTTGCCGTCACCAGGCGGCACTGAGGTTTCGGATGCAAGATGGCGGATGACAGCTGTCAAAGGTAAGTAGCTAAAGAGGGCAGCACGATGCTCGAAGATGGTGGATCTAAAGAGGGCAGCACAGTGCTCAAAGATGGCGGATGACAGCCGCACGTGGCTTTGTTTACCTCGCGCTAGTGAGGTTAAGTTGGTAGCACTAAGGTTTAGACCCGTCAAGATGACAGCACTGCCGATGACAGGTGACGAAAGAGGGCAGCACAGTGCTCAAAGATGGCGGATGACAGCTGCCAAAAAAAGGGCATAGGTTTGTAAAGCATTTAGAATTTGCCGCCACCACATAGAGGGCAGCACTGCTTAAAGATGGCGGACGACAGCTGTCAAAGGTAAGTAGCTAAAGAGGGCAGCACTGTGCTTAAAGATGGCGGATGACAGCTGTCAAAAAGCACGTGGCTTTGTTTACCTCATGCTAGTTAGGTTAAGTTGGTACCACTAAGGTTTAGGCCCGTCAAGATGGCAGTACTGAGGTTAGCGATGCGTTGTTGTCTGTCAAAAAGCACGTGGCTTTGTTTACAAATCTGTCAAAAAGCACGTGGCTGTCAAAAAGCACGTGGCTTTGTTTACCTCATGCTAGTGAGGTTACGTTGGCACTACTGAGGTTTAGGCCCGTCAAGATGGCAGTACTGAGGTTAGCGATGCGTTGTTGTCTGTCAAAAAGCACGTGGCTGTCAAAAAACACGTGGCTTTGTTTACCACATGCTAGTTAGGTTAAGTTGGCACTAGTGAGGTTTAGGCTCGTCAAGATGGCAGCAGTGAGGTTAGCGATGCGTTGTTGTCGATGACAGCTGTCAAAAAGCACGTGGCTTTGTTTACAAATTCAAATCTCGCGCCAAAATTCAAATTTCCCCCGCCGCGGGCGGCGGAGGAGGAGGAGGCGGGCGGCGGCGGCGGCCGCCGAACCATCCAATTATACTACTAACATTTTTTCTTCTTATGAACTTGGGACCTTTAGTTCGGAGTCGAAGTTAGCTCCAGGTTTGAGAACCCAAATCAGCGATTGTTTTCTTTGCTCAGAATTAGAAGTTTGAATTTTTGGAGTTAGATATTTGAATAGCACTTCAGCTTTGGGTCCAAGTGTGCTCCATGTTCAAATCCTAGTATTGCTAGCGAATTTTCCTTTGAATCTTGTAACGCTAAACTAGGTGCTTCATTGAAACACATAAGCTGTTAATGTACAGTCATTTAGTTAGCATGGTTGTTTGTTTCCCAAGTAAATGAGTCCCGGGTTCAAATCCTAGTCGGGTCGGCGAAATTTTCATATCTTGTAGCTCAAAAGTTGGGTGTTTCTGTACTTAACACACAATAATTTAGTTACTATGGTAGACAGTAGTCCAACGGAAAGATTGCTGAGTTAGATTTCCAGTCGGTGTGGGGAATTTTTTAATTTCACGCAGCTCAAATGTTAGGTGTTTTGAATTAAATAGAAACTTTCAGCGTGCAGTCATTTACTTAGCATGATACTCAGCAGTCCCAGTCACATGTAGTGAAAATTTTTTTGATGTTCTGAACGCTTAAGTTTTAATCTCCTAAGTGATATCAACAGTATTATATTTCTAGAATTCTAGAAAATGGTTTTCCGTGGTTTCCCATTTTCACACCAGGCAAATGCTGGGGCTGTACCTTAATAAATGCCACGGCCGCTTCCTTCCCACTCCTAGCTCTTTTCTGTCCCATCGTCGCCATAAGACCTATCTGTGTCGATGCGACGTAAAACAACTAGCAAAAAAAAGAATTCTAGAATAATTCTAAAATTCAAATTTCTGAGCTCGAATTGTTACAATAAACATTTAGAGTTCCAAACACTAAAAACCAGCAGTACATAACGCACAAACATCTGTGACTCTGCAGCCGCTCAGCTTGAGGACCTTGAAATAGCTTTATAGAGGTATGTCCCTATGAATAGTGCACATGTGTTAAACCTTTCACCATCTCCACAGTCCCATACCATCATCTTGTTCCACATTCAGATCTGAGCCCTAGACCATACCTCATTCCCTTTTGCCCTTTAGTTTGTAGCCCTTTTGGCCTTTTGCAGTCACTCAGCTGCATGACCTGATGTCAACTTTCCGCGTTATGCCCCCATGAATAAAGCACATGTATTAAGCTTTACACCATCTGTTTTGTCTTATTAAAATAATGTGAATGGCCGCCATGCACTACGAAGCTCAGCTCCTAAAGCCCATGCACCATGTCTCATCTTGTCTAGTTACGTTAAGCCTGGGGTTGTATGTCAAACTCGAGTCTGTAACGCCCTTGTAAGGTTAAGCCGGGCAGCAAATCCGTGCTTGATAGCTTAAGCCAGCACTCTTGGACATCAAACCTGAGTCTGTAAAGCTAATGACGTTGTAAGGTTAAGCCTAGGGTTGAGTCCATGGCCGGTGATGTTAGGCCTCGAGTCGAATCCATGCATGTTAGGTTAAGTTTGCATTCTTGGCTAAACCCTACTTTTCAAATACCCCCACCCTCCAAAAGTTAGGTCATGTGAGGTTAATCATTTTAGTTAGGCATGATTATTACATTACGTGTGTTCTTCATCATTTATTGAACATTCGAGAACTTATGTCTCTCTCGCTATAAGAATCATGATCGAATAACTAGAAGAATGATCACTTTAGCACATTAAGATGATTTGTCAATTTATCTTCCCACATAATAGAAGATAGCCTAATAATGGTTTAATATTTGCATTAATTACATACGTTTCCTTAATTAGACAAGCTTGGCGTTGTTGAGTGAGCACAGAGAGTGATTTATTACCTTAAACTGTGCTGTTCGCTTCATATGCTCAATAATATACTCTCCATAATGCAATATTGGTTGCTAAATCCTCACTGTTCATAAATATGAGCTATCATTCCATTCTGTCACTTAAGAAGGCTAGGCTATTTCCATTGAGCACTAGCCGCCTTCTTAAATAGAGCATCGTATGTTATTAAAGCCTATTATTAACACTCCTTCATTTACATCCACGTTCATTACTTTTAACATAACTTAACTTACCTTTAGTTCCTAATGTACATAAGTAACATTTGGGTGACAATTTATACTTCAATGATGAAATTATGCAAGATGAGGTGTAATATTATGTAAAAAATTCACAAAGGATTGCACCGTATCCATCCCTGTTAGTGTTTTAGGTTCTAAGTTAAACAAATTGGTCTGTGATTTTTAACACTTAATTGTTAGTGCACTACGTTGTTAATGAAATTCAAATAATAGAACAATTACAATATCAACACATTTCAACTCTTAGAAGTACACTCATCTTCATAAACAACAGAATACCTTGAAAGACTAGAGGTAGGAAGTTCATATTCACAGGACATGTTCATTAGTATTTTCTGCAGAAACGATTAGCATTTCAGTACCCCAGGTTCGGCATGTGCCCCGTTGCCTAGTAGGCGCTGAGTCCTCCAGGGGCACTGATAACTTATTCCATGTGTGATGGCATCAACACGTATAAGGCACAGATGGGGTCCTGGGTTATAGTCATCCATGCTGCATTCATCTGGCTCCACAGTTCATCTTTGGTGGTTGGCATTGGGTCAGAGCTCCATACCCGTCCTTTCACCATATCTCACACATTTTCAATTAGCGCCAAGTCCGATGATCAGGTGGGCCAGGGCAACCGTCTGACATTCTGTGACAACAAGAAAGCACGTGTTCATGCAGCGACATGTGGTCGCGCATTGACCTGCTGAAATAAGGCGTCTGGGGTGTTGTGCAGAAAGGGTGTGGCTAAATTCGCAGGATGCCATTCACGTAGGTCAAACTGGTACCATTGACCTGGACACACACCAACTCTGATTTGTGGTTGTACCCAATAGCACCCCACACCATAACGCCTTTAGTTGGCGCTGTATGTCTTGTGTGAAAGCAGTCAGTGTGATGCCTCTCCCCCTGTCTGCGGCGACCCAAAATGCGGCCATCATTTTCAAACAGAAAGGACCTGGATTCGTCCGAAAACACTATCTGCTGCCATTCCTGTCCCCAGTGACGTCGTTTCATACATCATTGCAGTCTAGCATGTTTATGCACATTGGTCAAAGTTAGGCGGAGAAGTGGAAGACGCGCTAGTAACCCATATCGTAATCAACGGGGACGGATTGTCACTCCTGATAGTGAACGATGTGTTCCACTGTTCCACTGTTGCGCCAGAGCCGAGGAAGACGCAAATCTGTTCTGCAATGCCATCCGGATGAGGTGTCGATCTTCTCTGGTTAGTGTGACCGGACCCATCTCGATGTGATCTACGGCCTTCTATGAACGTTCTGTACACAACCGCTGCACTGCCGACACACTTCGCACACAAGCTGCAGTTTACCAGATAGATGTATCACGTTCTCTCATGCCAATAATTCGCCTTCTTTCAAACTCACTAACTTGACAATACTTTTCTTGCATACGTCTGCGAGGCATCAGGCACGTCTGCTCAAGTCACGCTGATCCATTACCTTTGGTTTATGGTGACAACGAGAGCCGCAGGCACAATTTACGAGTCCGTGGTTGTGCGCAGGGATATCGATGTGGACCTTGAACCTGAGGATCGGCATGTTTCAAATGCTAATCGTTTCTTCAGAACATACTAATGCATATGTCCTGTGAATATGAACTTCCTATTCCTAGTCTTTCAAGGTGCTCTGGATTTTATGGACATGAGTGTATTTCAATCATTCACAAAATTTACCAACACCAATAAGTAGATGAGAAGCGGTAAGAATCTGTAACAACACAAAATAATAGAAGATATTATTTCAAGAATGAAGTCCTTCTGAAAAGGAAATTAATATTAAAAAGGTTCTCTACCTTTTATGATGGAAGTTGATTAAGTCCTGGTTGGCAACGTCTCACGATTGGTTCCTTTAGCACCCTTTAGGGTGTTGTGGGATCTCCGCTTTTAGTGGCACATTCCGGAAGTAATATCCCTTGCAAGGTGCACCATGATGAAAGTAGAGATTCCTCTTGCAAGCAGCATGATGATTCCCCTTGTTCATTGTCGTGCAGGCTTCTTGTAACAGTAGGCTTCCACTCACACACATATACACATACTGACACATACTGAAACTAAAATGGCACATTAATATGTGTTCCAACCATGCCTATTTAAATGTCAGTCGACACGTAACTTGCGGGTTCAGATGATTTGCACACCACACGTGTTCTGGAATTAATATTGTAGTGGTTATGTCGCGCAGAAGACGAAATAATGTGTTCCCTTTGTAAGACATCACGGCTAATAAACGACGTTTGGCATTGAATATCTTGTCGAATTATAGTGGGAAAGCGAAGTGAAGTTGTGCTTTAAAGTAGAGCAGTATGAAAACAGTAAAATCTGAGTTAGTTGAGCGTCGATTTCACACTGATTTTATCAGTCCTCAGTCTAGAAGGTTTGATTAGTAGGAAACCAATCATACATTTCTTCACGTCTTCTTATAGTATCATGGTTCAAAACTGGTCTTGTGAAGAATTCTGAAAACTTGCCGGGCGGCGTAAGCCTTGAAAATTTTAACTGTTCATATCTGTCGCATGTTAACCTTCTGACCAATAAGAAAATAGGGACGGGTCGCCACACGACCATGAGCTATGAGCCTAAAGGCGAATTTCTCCAAGGTTATCAGATCTTGGCCTTCACCAGAGCTGTTATAAATGACCCATTGACCGAATTAAATTAAGCTTTTGCGGCAATCTCAATTTTAACTCCAATTATGCCATTTTCGGGTGCAGTGTGTTGTAGATGAAAGATTATTTCCACAGTATATACTGCTGTATTAATTATACAGAAGTATTAAAAGTGCATTATTTTGATTTATTGATGCCTTGTTGAATTAGTAAAATTGGTTTGCAGAAATCCTGTGTGTGGCGTGAAAATCACACTTTCAGTATAGATTGTTGTGTAGAACTTTAAGGTGAAATTATCTGTAGACTTGTACAGTGCTTACGCAGTGTCATTCTACATTATTAACAGTTAACTTCTCTGAGATGCCCAGCTGTTGATTTGACCATTGATTTCAGACACGCAATTTCTGTATTGAAATCAACCAAATGGTGCTTTGTCTGGGGTTCATCGACTGACGGCAAAGTTTGTTAGTGTGTTTTACATACGTGATAGTGTTGTCTTCCGTGGCTGAGTTTTTTTAATATGATGTTTCCACTAAATTCTTAAGTTTAGTTATGAACAAGACGGCAGCCATCTTGTTATAGTTTCTTGTTTGTGTTGATTGTAAAATTTCTCCTTGACCTTTTCGAAAAGTATACTATATTAGTTAACACCACCTAGGTGTACTTTACACCAACTAAGGAGCGGTAGCCATGTTTTGTTAGTATTCATACGTCGTGTATTTCCAGTATGTTATTCAACGTTTAAGTTATTCTTTGTTATTGTGCGTGTCAGACAGAAAACAATTGCCTGGCGTCTGTGTGGGAAATAAGGTGACGTTATATTCCAACGAGCTAGAAGGAGTTCTAACTCGTTGTTATATTCATTGAATTACTTCTCTGTGAGATATGTCATTTGAGGATTCACGGAGTTTACGCTGGCATTTCTGATGTGGAAGTTTAAGTTCTTACTAGCGCTGCTGACTCGTGGTTGTGTTCATCGTGCGAATTAATAAAACTGTCCTATCTGCGATAAATTCGGTAAAGGTACGAAAGGTCTTCGTATTTTTGTTTCTCTCTTCTTGCCATCTTTAACTCTCTTTAAACATCCCACTATAATACGTTCAATTCATGGTTTGCATTTACAAGACGAAATAATTTGCACATCCCTACTTTCTGATATATTCTACAGTTTCATAGTAATAATGTCTATGGACCTAATAAATTATCATCATTGACAAATATAATCTGTAACTATATTATCGAGGTTATACATCCTGTACTATGGCTGCAAATGACACCAATAAGAGTACCACTGATAACAAAACACAATGTCAATTTTGCGGGCAAATGTATAAAGGCCTTAAGGTACATATAAGTAAATCACACCCAGAGCAATACAGAGCCTGCTTGTTGAATCCATCTTTGACTACACCTAGCCAGTCTAAAATTCCACCTTCAGATCCTATTCCTATTTCTAGTAAAAATGGTCAGTCAACGAAGTTGGAAATAACCTCTGATCAAAGAGAGCAAAAAAATAAACCTTACCACGACGAACTGAGTAAATGGCTAGATATTTTTCAGCATGAACTGAGTGATGCTGAATTCAATGAACAAGTCACTAATTTTGTAAACTTCCTTGCCACAGCTACAGACCTACTGCCAGGTCCAACGAGTCCAGTTACTAGATATATTGAAGCTCGTAAACGTGGCACTTACAAAAATAACAACCGACAGTATAAAACCTCCAGTAACCCACAGAGATCCTCTAAGAATGATCGTGAACGTCGGAAGGCTAAATTCGAGTATGAAGTGACTCAATATGAATATTTTTACCAAAGGAGGAAAGCAATTAGAAAAATTTTAAGTGGCAAAAGAACTAATAATTTGAAACTAGAGAAAGATGTTGTTGAAGGATATTTTAGGAACAGATTTGAAACTCCTAATGATTGCATGAGAGACTCCTATATCGATTATACGAATGAAACCTTAGATGATACAATTTCAATATCTCAAGAGTTAGTTTTCTCTATTATCAAGAGCATAGCAATTGACACTAGCCCAGGTCCGGATAAGGTTTTATTGAAATCTGTTTATGATCCACTTGCTGCTAATATTTTAGCTACCGAGCTCGATAGCTGCAGTCGCTTAAGTGCGGCCAGTATCCAGTATTCGGGAGATAGTAGGTTCGAACCCCACTGTCGGCAGCCCTGAAGATGGTTTTCCGTGGTTTCCCATTTTCACACCAGGCAAATGCTGGGGTGTACCTTAATTAAGGCCTCGGCCGCTTCCTTCCCACACCTAGCCCTTCCCCGTCCCATCGTCGCCATAAGACCTGTCTGTGTCGGTGCGACGTAAAGCAAGTAGCAAAAAAAAAAATATTTTAGCCCATATCATCAGAAGAATATTTGAAAGTGGGTTCATTCCTGAGGTTCTTAAGGCAGCGAGAACTGTTCTTATACATAAAGGCGGTGAAGAGAATGATCTGTCCAAATGGAGACCGATTAGTATTTGCTCCATTATTCGGCGCATATTAAGTAAGATCCTTGATAAAATTGTAAGGGAATACATCCCTTTGAACCAGTTCCAAAGAGGTTTTGTCATGACCCCTGGCTCTTTCATTAACGTGAATATTGTTGATGGCATTTTACGAACAGCTGTAATGAAAAAGATTTCAGACTGCGTAGTATTCCTCGACATCAGCAAAGCGTTCGATAGTATTGGACACAATCACTTAAAGGCGACAATAGAGAATAGAATAGTGTGAACCAGGATATCCCAAGTGGAAACTTTGCCTCCAAACAAGTTCAAGGATTAGGCTATAAAGGTCGATAGTTTACATAAAGGTAGAAATATAACTTTTACCATTAAAATTTGGCCACGTCTGGTGTATTCTACAAAATAGGACTCAGAGCATTAGAGTAGGTGAAACTTTATTTGATCCTGTAACAATTATGGGATTGGGTCCCACAGGGCTGTATAATGAGACCTTTATTTTCTGATATATTAAACAATATGAATAATGAACTGAAAAAAGTGGTGAGGCTCTGTGTAATAAATAAGTTTCAGGATTATGAGTAACTGAAAAAGACCATGACAATATTGTAAGATGGACATCGGGCAATGCTATATTTGTAAACATGGTGAAAAGTCAGTTTCTTTGTTTCAAATATAGAAAGAGTCCTCTCCGGTTTTATTATTGTAATGATGGGTGAAATTTCTTCATGGGGATCTCTGTAAGTACCTAGCTATTCATAATAAGGATATAGCTTCATTGTGGTAATCATTTAAACATATTGAAAATAAAATTTACAGATCTCTTAATATGATTATGAGGTTATTTAGGGGTTGTAAAGGAGAGGGCATATAAATCTCCAGGAAAGCCACAATGAGAGTGTGAGACCATCACCAGTATTACTTGAGTAGAGAACAGGAAATTATCCACAGAAATATCTCCATTTCTTGCAGGTGATTTCTAACAAAAGAGTTGTGTTACAGAGATGTTGCAAAGTTTCAGCTGGAGACTTGGAGGATGGAGACAAGTTGTTTGATTAAGCAGTATATTCTGAGATGTCATTGGAGAGATGGCTTGGAATGACATTAGTTGATGAATACATTTAAGTCATGTTCTTTAACTGTAGGAAAGGTCACAACATGAAGATAAGTTTCAATTCAAGGGGACAAATTTTGGCAAATGTTCACTTATAGGAAAATGATTTAGTGATTGAAATAATATGTTTCATATATTTCCACAATCTTTTTTCTATATAAACAACCAACAGCCCTAATTGCTGTTGTTTGATTGATTCATTGATTGATTCATTCATTGATTGGGACATTAACTGATTTATGCTTTTGGTCTTAATGTGATGTACAGATGGGGGATGATGGATATTTCTATGCTTATGATTTAAGCATTGTCCACTTGTTGGGAAAGTGGTAGGAGTACTGTGGGATTATTTGATATTACAGTGAAGTGTTTTTGGAAAGAAAGTATATAGGAACATGGAAATGAACAAAGAGGTGACAAGTCAACTCATATGTAGGAAGATGGGAACAGGGCAGTATGAATATAAGAGGATGAAGAAAATGGCTAGTCATTGTGGAATTAGGGATCAACAGAAAGAGAAACAGAAGCAAGGAATGGTATTGGGTAATGATTCGGAGATACTGCTTACTATTATTTATTTTCCTAAAATTGTACATGTTCACATACATGGAAGTACCTCCACCCATACATGTATGTGTACATATACTCTGCTGAATATTCACAAATATGTAGGTGATTTTAAATTTACAAATTTGCAATGTTCCTCCCTTTCTATGCTACTGTGTTTACTGCTGTCCAACAGTGTGTTCCTTTTCATGTTCTTATATCTCATCAATTGTTTGAAAAGCAGTGCCAAAGGGACCTCAGGTTAAAACACAGCAGGTCATTGTGCAAGTTAGGTTCCAAAAAGGGTAAAAAATTAAATGCAATGTAAATTTTAACCTAATAGAATTTGTATAGTATTATTTGAAGTAGTTGCACAAGTGGTATGTGAGTTGATTATGTTTGTAAAACAGAAAACATTATGAGTAAGAGTTTGTAAATTCTATACATTTATTAAGGATGAGCTGTGTGCTTAATAGAAAAAAATAGCAAAAATTGTAGAATACTGTTTTTAGGAAATTGTCTTCTTCTCTGTCCTTTTAAAATTTAGTGCTTGATAATAATGTATTTTTGTGTACCATTTACCACCAAGGTAGACACCTCTCTTGCATTTAATGGGATTTTCATTTGATTGTTCCTTTCCATTATATATTTTTTAAATGGGGGATAAATTAATTATACTCTTCTTGTGCCACTATGAAATTTATTTTCTCAGCTGTTTCTATTTTAGGCCTATATATTTTTATTCCTTACTTCTTTATTCTACTTGTCTTATTTCTTACTGACAGCCTTCCAAAGATACTAAGGAGGAAATATTCATAGAGGAACAAACTGATGAAAAGCTGTTGCCATACATCAAAGGAGAAACAATGTACGTACACTACAAGTTTTATACAATATGGAATATGTTTTACCTATTCACAGTTGTGTTCAGTAGAGGTTGGTTTATCTCCAAAAGTGGCCATGTTCATCAGTTCAATCCTGTTTTTACAAGGTTACATTTAAACACTAATATCTGAAAATTCTATTGGTTAAAATTATCAAAAATATTCAGGAACTTTAAGGTCATATTTAATGTTCCATCATGTACTCGTAGTTTTATTCTTTATATATCTACAAAAAGAATCTCTGGTAAAGCTAGATATTTTTGAAGTGTATTTGTTTACAATACCTTTAAGCAACCATGAAAAAGTGTTCTTTCTTTCACTTTCTCTGCATCCTATGTTCATCACATTCTTATCATCTGAAATGCTATCTGAAACTATTGCTTCCAGATATTCTGAGTAATATTTTTATACGTTCATGCCAACTGTGACACACAGAAAAAGCTATACTTGTAGATTAGAAATTAAATCTTCTAATTCGAAATTGTTAAGTTTATGTACATTGTAAACAATAAATATTTCAAACTAACATAATCAGTTTCATTAATCAATATAATGATGGCTCAGTTCAATAATGTGATAACTCAAATAATGTCATTTTCAAAATTATTTGGTTAGATTCCTTTTTTCTGATCATTTCTGTTCTCTTGTGTGTTAAGTCAGATTCCTCCATTTGTGGACGCCAAAGCAGATAATGTGTTGTAGAAATGAAACTTTGAGGTCAGTTATGCTACATCTTCGGTATCATAGTTTTCAAATAAAACTTGTGCATTGTTGTAAGCATAAAAAATTGTGCTATTGATTTATGTTCATTCCAGTGATGTGGTCACACTTTCTGATTCATTTTAGTATTCATTGTCAGTCAGGTGCTTCTAGTGTGTTGATTGCAAACATACTTACACAATTAGTATTAACTAATAAAACGGAAAGGTACAAGTGGAGTTTTAAATTTGTGCAGGTTGCCTAAAAAATTCAGAATTCTTCAAGTAAGTGAATTTATTATCTCATAAAAGTAGATAAATAGGCGGTACATTATTGCTTCACGTCCGTAGGTTTACCCTCAAAGTGCCCTACACGTGACCCCTGGGTGGTGCTAAGAAAGCAATTACTGTGGCTGCTGGACCTATCTTTTTAAAGATCCTCCAGCAATGGCAGAAGTATTTCATGGAAATGGCTCTTCTCAGAGCTACCAGACAAGAAACATCGGACCTTTCATCCATGTTTTCGAGCTTAACGTAGAAAGCATCAGCAGAGCAAAATGTGACTACCTGTCCAAAGTTATCCTGAATAATAATATAGATGTTGTGTCTATACAGGAAACCCATACAGCCAATGAAGAAGAGTGTCTGAAAAGGGGCCGCATTAATGGTTTCACAGCTCTTGGTGCAACATATCACAGTGCACATGGTATAGCTACTTATGTTCGTAATAATATCCGAGATGCCTCACTGCTCTTTCAAAACGAAGACGAAGACATCCGTTGTGTTGCTGTGCGAGTGGCACATGTTACTATTTTTAACATTTATAAACCCCCAAACGCACAGTGGTCAGGTACCATACTCCCGACTGCTCAGCACCCTGCAGTTTATATAGGCGACTTCAACAGCCATCACGAACTATGGAAGTACTCAGATGACAATGTATGTGGAAAGAAACTCGTAGAATGGACAGAAATGAACAATCTCCATCTGATTTTTGACCCAAAAGATCTTGGTACTTTCCAGTCAGCTGCATGAAATAGGGATTCCAATCTTGACTTGTGATTTGTTAGCAGCAATGAGGGAGGACAGCCCTTACATACCAGTCGTAAAGTGTTAAGACATTTTCCCCACAGTCAACATGGCCCCATTGTAGTGGACATTGGATTCAAAATTCCTGTTGTACGGTCAATACCACATGCTCGGAGGAAATTCAGAAAAGCAAATTCGTCAGCATTCACCACTGAACTGGATAAATGTGTTCGGTGGATTGCTCCCAAGCACAATTACAAGCGTTTCGTAGATGCACTTATGATGGCGGCTAAGTAGAGTATTCCATAGAAAAGAATACATCCCTGGTTGGAATGTAGAGACTGATGCACTCTATAACGAATATCGACATACTGGTGATGAAGACATAGCTGATGAACTTCTTTCCAGCATGGATACTACCCGGAGAGAACGGTGGATTGAGACAGTGGAGAATATCGACCTAACTCATTCCAGTAGAAGATCTTGGGGGCACCGCAGGAAACTTGGAGGAAGGACACCTTTGGTGAAGCAACAGCCTGGAGTTACTCCGGATGAAGTAGCATCTCACATCGTCACAACTTCCCAAACTCCATCAGATAAGAAACATACCAAATACATACGGCGCCAGCTCCAAACTTTGGAATCAAGAACACCACGCACATCAAGGTATTCACAACCGCTTACGGTGCAAGACATCAATGCTGCTCTCAAAGACGTTAAACCAAGTACAGCTCCAGATTTTGACGACATTCATCCAGAATTTCGCATTCATTTAGGGAAGAATGCAAGAAGTTGGCTGTTAAGGTTTTTTACCGACCTTCTACAAAACAGACAACTCCCGGCAGAATTCAAACGAACGAAAGTGATTTCCACCTTGAAACCAGGTAAGCCTGCCAATGACCCAAGCAGTTATAGACCAGTTGCCCTTGTTTTTGAGAGGCTATTCCACAACAGAATCAGCGCAACTATTTTTCAGCGTATTACAGTTGATCAAGCTGGATTCAGGCCAAATCGCAGCTGCTGCGAACAAGTGCTTTCACTGACATTCCACATGGAAGCAGGTTTCCAGAAACAACTCAAGACCTCAGCTGTATTCATTGATCTTACAGCAGCATTTGACGCAGTCTGGAGGGAAGGATTAATTTACAAGCTTCTCCGAATTGCACCCCGTAGGACCATCGTGCAGGTTATAAGCAATATGCTCAATGACAGAAGATTTCGAGTGTGTGTAGGAAATAGTATGAGTAGAGAAAGGAAGCTCAAAAATGGATTACCTCAAGGATCGGTACTGTCTCCCCTACTGTTCAATTTGTATATCTCCGATCTCCCAGAAAGATCATCGCAAATATTTTGTTATGCTGATATCATAACACTAGCCACTCAAAATCAATACCTTAGTGTGACAGAAGAAGTGCTACAAAGAGACCTGATTTCACTTGAAACGTACTTCAAGAAATGGCAACTGTGTCCTAACTCTAACAAAACAGAAGTGTCATGTTTTCACCTGAATAATCGCCAAGCTGGCATTAAACTTCACATACGTTTTTGTCACCAAGAACTTCGGCATAGCAGCTATCCCAAATATTTGTGGATTACACTTGATCGCACACTATCTTACAAACAACATCTTATGAATCTGTCAAAAAAGCTCAAAACACGTAATATTATCCTTCAGAAATTGTATGGCTCAAGTTGGGGTTCATCAGCAAAGACTTTATGATCTGCTTTGGGACTGGTATTCTCGTGTGGTGAGTACTGTGCACCAGTTTGGCTGGATAGCCCATATACAAGACTAATTGGTACTCAACTGAATGTTAGCTTGCGGTTAATATCTGGTACTATCCAGTCCACACCCCTTTATTGGCTCCCAATTCTGTCAGGTATAATGCCACCTGTTTTTAAAAAATAAAATGCTCCCATCCGAGAGTTCAAGAAGATAGAAATGAAGCCTCAACTGCCTGTTTTGGATGATATTCCTGTTCTCATGGTAACGAGGTTGGAGTCACGACATCCATCTTAGCATGATGCTGTCGCATTGGCTGATGGGAATTTTCACCCTTTAGAAGAATGGAGAAGTCGCTGGAAAGTTGCCACAGACAGTTCCTTACACAACATCTTTTCTGGTGAACATCATCTACCGCGTAAGATTTGGACCGCTCTGAATTGGGTGAGAACAAATCATGGACGACACAGGGATGCCCTTTATAAGTGGAAATATATCTCATCACCAGAGTGCGACTGTGGTGCATCTCGACAGATGATCCCCATATTGTAAGTGAATGTACACGACGTTCCTACACAGGTAGCCTGAGTGACTTTTTGGAACCAACAGAGGAAGCCATACAGAGGATCACTCAACTGGACATTCTGCTATAAAACATGTTTCTTGTCTGTGTACATTTGTAAATACTATATATTTGTATATATGTATCTAACTTGTTGCCCTATACTAATAATAATAATAATAATAATAGGTAAATAACGTAGTGATATAATATTCTTTCAAAATTGTAATTATTGTCACTGACCTTACAAAGTAACACAAGTGTATGTCCTGTTTTAAAGCATTTAATGCAGTAGTGCTTTTGAACTGTAATTGTGACATTGCTAATTAATTTTTTGCTGTCACACCTTTGTTGGTTACAGTGTGAAATGATCTTTGATAATCCGAGGGAAATGATTGTATAGTCTCGGATTGGTGCTCTTAACCAAGCCCTTGTATCAGCAGGTCATGCGATGGTTAGTCGTAGCCTAAGGTTTGACTTCAAACCAGATTTGTGCTGGAAACTATGAATCCTGAATGGTTTATTTGATTTTGTGGGTGGTTAGAGTCTTCTCGGCTCTTATGTGATGCACTGACTTGTTCCTACTGTACTTTCACAACTAGTGGCAAGAAATATCAATGTCGGCCCTCAGAACTACCAAGTACCAGCTCACACTCTCTGTTTCTTTGTAATTCATGTGTAACAGGACACAGTAGGCTACGTTAGAGAACAATCTTGTATTATGACCACCAGTAAAAAATGTTGCTTATGAATCCTTTCCACACACAAAATCATATTTCTATTTTTTGTGGAGTCTAAATTAGCTTTCTACTTTCTAAACATATTTTGTGCAGAGACCAGCAAAGCGACATGCATTTTATGTGTCTTCTTTTTTCTTGGCATATATGTCAGAGGACAGTCCATTGTCTATGTAGCTTAGTCCATTTTACATCATAGATTTTAGATGCTTCTGAAGGATTCAGTCGACCGGATCTTATCTGCTACTTCCCACTTTGTTTTATATCTCACCTCAGGCGCTATTGTTTCCTCACTCTCATTTCAGCAGTCTACAAATATCATGCCGCAACTTAAATGACTTCCTTTAAAAATGTCTAAACTATTTGCCATGTCAGTTGGGTATTGAATTACATAAGAAAAGATTTTAAGATTCATAAAATTTCCTAATTGCTGACTTGTGGAAATACACGTATTTCTGAGATTACCAATTATAGATGAGATTACCTTCCATTTTTGGAGAGACACATCGTCCTGTGCTAAATAGTGATGAGGCTTACTTCCGTTTGTGTAGAGACACATGGTCCTGAACTAACCACTTACTTATGTGGCTTCCTTCCAGCTTTAGAGCGTTGAGTGTCACATGGGCCTGAGCTGACGACTTTGTGCCACTCCTGCATGGTCTTCATATTTATAGGCGTGGTCGGAGTGAAAATAACAAACTGATTAATATGATCGTCTGCTGTCTATGACGTATGTAAGCAGAAATATGAATTGCAAAATTCTATTCAGGCTAGAATACACTGACGGACTCCCCTCTTGTAGGTACTCGTAGAATTTCACCGGATATTCAACCTGTCCTTCCCATTTAACACAGGTATACCAATTTTTTTTATTTTTTCAGTTATAAGTTTTTCTGCACAATGCATTTATAGGAGTCACTTAAACACGAAATCCAGAAGCGTCCAGACATTCAAACTCTATTTTGTGAAAATAAGTTTTTATAGATATCGGACATAGGCATTAGGGGAGAAAAATTGAACATACAATTAACTAATTTGAATGTTAGAATGTGTAAAATATCCATTGCATTCCATTTTTGTAACAGAATATTCATCAGTCTGCATCTGGTGGCAGGGTCCGTTGTTGAGGTTCATTGACTCCAGTTAGTTCGGTCTCGGGCCATGTCTGCATGTAGTCTTCCAACTTTCAGGCCGTTGTGCACTTTATCAGTCTATGCTGTCTGGTTCGTCCCTAGCGCCTCTTTTCACCGACTTTCTGTATAATACTCTGACTTTCCCAATGTATCGTCATCTACACGCAACACATGACCAAACCAGCGCACACGCCTTTTACCAATTTTCTTCTGGATCGCTGCAATGCCAAAACGTTTTCTAATAACATCATTTGAAATGTGATCTAGTCTAATTATGCCAGCCTTCCATCTAAGCAACTTCGTATCCATGATGCTTAGTTGGCGTTCTACCTCTAGAGCTGGTCAGCATTCGTTGCCGTAGAAAACGACAGGATGGATATCGATAGGACAGAGATCAGTTCGGTAGAACTTAGTTTAGAGATGGCCCTTCGTCCAAAGTTCGGAAGGGCGCCTGTTGTCATTCTCCACTTCAGTCAGGCTTTGTATATCCTTAAGTTGATTTCATCAGTAAGTCGGCCATAATCATAGATTGTGGAGCCAATATACTTAAATATCTCTACTCGTGCAATATCTTCAACGTCATCATGCATGGTTCCAACTTCTCGACGATGTAATGCAATGTATTCTGTCTTTTTCTTGTTGGGGCACGGGGCTTATTGCGCTAGTCGATTGTTCCAGTCTTCTGTTTGACGCTGCAGGTCTAGCTTATTCTCTTCAGCCAAATGATATCATTTGCTTTGAGAAGTGTCCATGGTATTGGACTGCGCAGGTTTGTGGTAATTTTGTCCATCACAAGAATGAGCTGCAGTGGTGATAAGCCGGGGCCTTGATGGACTCCTACAGTTATGCGGTAGTCATCAGACGCTCCTGAGGCAGCTTGAACACAACTCATTTGTTCTTTGTAGAGCAATTATACCCTCTCAGCAAGGTGCTCTGGAATGCCATGTACTTGTAGGGCTGACTGATTAGGTCATGAAGTACGCGATGGAAGGGCTTCTAAGGGTCCAGAAATTTGTGATGAAGCCTCTTATTCTTTTCACAGTGTATCTCAAGTAATAGTCCGGCAGCATGGGTTTCTCCTATTGCGCCACAATTTTACACAAATCCAGCTTGGCTTGTTGTATGTTTGTCTAAATCGCTAATCCTTTTCTCGAAGATTTGTTCTAAGGCTCTCATTGCGAGGCTCAGAAGTATGTTCGGGCCGTGATTAGAAAAATTGGCAGGGCTTCCCCTATTTCTGAATTGATAATCCGTCGCTAGTCTGTTTGTTTTTGACCTTCTTTGATGATATGGTTGAAAAGCTTGCTTTAGCCACACTGCTGCATCCCCCCATTGAGAGAAACAAAACTCTGCTGGAAGATAATCGGGACAGATGGCTTATCTGGTTTCATTTCCTTCAGCATAGTCTGGACTTTAGTGACGTCATTTTCCTACGTTGGACCTCCAACAGCGGAGGTGATTAGGATTGGTAGATACGGAAATTCCATGATTGAAATGTTGTCAAAATAGTTCCACCAGTGTACTCGCGCTTCCCGTCTGTCCAGTAGCAAATCGCCTGTTTCCTCATTGATGCCGTAAAAACGTTGGACTTCTGACGTTTTGCGATGGCTCGATTGGACTAGCCGTTAAAAATTCCGCTCGAATTCGCGCATGTCATGTTTCACATATAGACCTTCCTACCGGTTTGATTTTGTAACGGCAAATACCTCCTTCATTTTACGAGTGGCTGCCTTGTAGGCATTCCAAAGAGCAAGAAACTCGTGGTACAGCTGCTTCTTCAACCGTACTGCATATTTAACATCTTCATTCCTTGGCCATATATCATGTTTAATCCTTCGTTGTCGTCGCCCTGACTTAATTGTTCCAGGAATAGAGCGAAAGGCGTCTTTCAGTTTAGTCCGGGTCACTTCAACTATGGTGATTTGTCTCCTTCTTCAGGGGCAACCATTTGATCGCAATTTGTATATTTCCTGTGAAGTATTGGGCTCTTGGTTACTTTATCCACAGCTTAGATGACTGGTCGTTGTTGCATCGCAAGGATTTAATAAGGGACAACTGTTATCTCTAGAACATCTTCGATATTTCACCCTCTCACAAGGATGTAGTCAATGCGAATTGGATGGGAGTCACTGTAGTACAGAGTAGATGAATATCACTCTTTTTGAACCGTGTGTTTGCGGTGATCAGTTTCTGCATAATCGCGAATTTGTTGGGCATCGTCGTTCTTTTCTCCATATCCATGAACGCCATGGACTGTTTGTTCTCCTTTCCTCGGTCCGACACGTCCATTCAGATCAGCGGCAGCGATAAGATAGTCAGCGGT
Organism: Anabrus simplex; assembly: GCF_040414725.1. Lineage (NCBI taxonomy): Eukaryota > Metazoa > Arthropoda > Insecta > Orthoptera > Tettigoniidae > Anabrus > Anabrus simplex. The sequence goes on along the minus strand of NC_090279.1, from coordinate 16,978,956 downwards.
CTTCTTGTCAGGCGGTGCCCAGAACGCATCTTTGGTTTCCATGCGCACGTCAGTTTGTGGAGCGTTGCGCTGAAATATTGGAATTTCCTTCTTTCCCCAATGCGGACGAGTTACATCAAGCGATTGTGAAACTTTTGCACCTCGGAGACTGAACCGTCAAATTTAGCTGATATGACAATGTCAACACCATGAGGTGTTCTTCGGTTTCTGTTGTACACCAGTTAGTAACCACACCTCTTTTCACATGACTTTTCTCCAATCCATCTTTTTTTCCGCACCTCTCAGATGCCTACAAGCCTTCTCTCAAGTGCAGTCGCATATTCGCTACTTCACCCAGGCATAATTCAATGATGGTATACAAAATGGGGGTACTAGCATGGTTAGCCGTCACAGCCCGTGCGACTGTAACCCTGGCATACTTTTCATGCTCACTGGGCACTGCCAATGCGCGTCCCTTCCAGGGGCTGCACTAACCTTGGCTCCGATACCATGAGACATATTTCTGTAATGATGTAACGGCATTATTATACGGCCGGCTTGTCTTGAAGCATTTAAGTGTTCATGACGGAAGGTAGTAACGCAGCTGCGGACATGGAGAACAGATGCCTTTTGCAGCCACTCCTCTAGAGAAGAAACGCTACCCTCTTTTCTGCATTAACTTCCAGAAATTTAGTGTACCTCTTCCGCCATCTGGTCCCTAGTGAACGTCTCCATCTCCGCCAAAGTTGCCATTAAAGACTTTGTACATGTTTGGTACGTGAAAGCTTTTATATTTTGCTCAAGTTCATCGGCAGGCCAGCGGGGAACCCGTCTTCGTCACCTGGGAAGCGCCACGTGTTACAGCAATATAGCTGGTTGGTGTAGAATATTTATCAATGCTAAATGAAACATTATTTTACTGAAAACTAATTGTGAACCTAATAAATTACTTGTCACAGGAATCAAGTATTCACGTAAAGAAGAAGGGTTACAGACTTTTGCACCTTTGCTTGGTGTGATATGCCACAGTACGCTTGACATACCATCCGGTGTCGTATTTTCTGCCCCCTGTTGTCTAGTGGTGTCAACATCAATATCTTTTTTGATGATCAAGAGATTTAGTCTGTCATATCTGGAATCAATGCCCCCCTTTCATTTGTCCACTTATTTTCTCCAAAGAGCGCAGTAAAAATACATGCTCGAGCCTCCCATTACTTTGCTTGTGAGCCAGTCATGCATTCGACTGGGCCATGTGAATTCAGTTCATACAGCATGAATTGGAATGCACCAGTCCATGTTACGATATATTTTAGCCTGCGTGATCGATTTTCCCATGTCGCAGTTGTAAGCGGATCTCACCTTTAGCCAATAAATTTGCATTTCTCGCCCTTCTTCCGTTGAATATGTAGAACTACTCTGTGGTGGGGAGACAGGCTCAGAATTGGATGCTATCCAACTATGTTATGAATCCACTAAAAATAATCACGTTGCCAGTGATCTTTTGAAATAAATAGAATAATATTCCTTCTTTTACATAGCAGCAATATCCACTACGGTGCAATTCAACGTCTTGTCATCTCGAATTTTGGCTCAAGCCTTATTTTCATGCTCCTTCTATCCGTATTGTTAAAGTAATACTTGTAAGAATATTCAAGGGCATGATAGGTTGCGTTTGGTTTCAAAATTAGGACATTAGGACATTGTAATAAAACGCTACCACCAATGCCATATTCTGTGTTGCCTTCATAATGTCTTCAACAGCAGTGCCTTGAGGATAAAAGACAGTATCAATGCTAGCGAGAGAGCCGTCGTATACTTGTTATATTTCAGCTTTGCCAGGATTTCATCAGGATTAGTGGCTACCGTGTTAAATACAGGAATTCAGGCGTAGACTGATGTAGTACATGGTAGTAAGTATGAACGTCCTTGTATAAACCTACCGTCCTATTATAGGTTGGCTATGTTTGATTGCACATCAAAGATACATATTTCGGAAAAGCGACACAGTGACATAATAAAATGCTATAGTAATATAACAATGTACAAATACAATATGTATATTTGTGTGACAAAATAACATTCATAAAAATTAGCCGTGTTTCAACAGAACTTGCTGAATTTCGGCAAACGTTCTCAACTTTATTAATATCTACAGCACAGACATTCTCTCAAACAACCTCAAGAACAAGGTCCTTTACAAAAATTATTACTTCCCTGCAACAAAGAGCAGAGTGCTTCAACAAGATCAAAACTCCAAAGCATATGCCGTTCTTTATGTACGAGAACAGACTGCGGATTTCGATAGAATAATATGTGCTGGATTAAGGAGGTAGTATGAGTATTAACCCTTTTAGGCTGGACCACTTCTCATGCTTTCTTCAAATGAGGTTGTCTATTAACTCGTACATTTCTAAACCGTGACAAGTTTCTTGCGCCTGATATCGTGATTAAGAAAAGACGCAACATATTCTCGTAACAAGTGAGAGCTTTTGAAATTTAACCTCAGATGATGTTTACTCTCAGGAATGTAATGTTTATGAGTAACGAGCTCTCTGCACTGGATATCAGTGATTGGAATGTCCAGTAGCAAATCCCCTGTGTGAGAGATGTAGTGGATTTGGCTGTTGAACTATTGGTCACATGGTTTTAATTTGTCACTGTAGATCGAGACCCGAGGTGAGCTATAGAGATCATCAACCTCCGGACGGCGGATCATCTAGTTTTAGGTGTAGTGGGTGCAGTGAAGTCCTGCCTAGGAAGTTGGACTTCTTGCGACATCTGAAGAGACACAAGGAAGATCGACCCTTCAAGTGCGATCACTGCGGAAAGGTGTTATGTAGCCAAAGCAGCTTGTCGAAACACCTCAGGATCCATCCGCTCCAAGTGTGCGGATTTTCTGATAATTGCTTTACAAAGAAGAAAATGCTGACTGATGACACGCGATTGCATAAAGGTGGGATTATAAACGAATGCTCAGTATTTCATAAAAATTTCAGGAAAAGGCCGGACGTTATGGGGTCTCCCACGGGCGAGAACCGATACTGCTGCAACGTCTGTGGAAAATCCTTCAGCTGGAAAAAAAAAGCACGTCACATGGGGATTCACACAGGCAACAAGCCTCACTTTAACACTGTATGTTGCAAATCATTTGTCAACAAATTCAGTTTATCTTATCCCAAGCTGACTCAAACAGGAGAGAAGCCAATCATTGCGATGTCTAGCAAGTCATTCATTCAGAAAGGCAGTCTAACCGGTCATATGAGGACCCATGCAGGCGAGAAGCCATTCACCTGTAATGTCTGTTGCAAATCATTCATACAGAGAGGTAAACTAACCGAACATATGCGGACCCATACAGGCGTGAAGCCTTACAGGTGCAATGTTTGTAGCAAATCATTCGTACAGAAATGCATTCTAACCGGTCATATGCGGACCCATACAGGTGAGAAGCCATACAGATGCAATATCTGTGGCAAATCATTCACAGAGAAAGGCAATTTGTCCGATCATATGCGGACACATACAGGCGAGAGGCCTAACCGGTGCAATGTCTGTGACAAATCATTCACAACGAAAGGCAATCTGACCGATCATATGCTGACCCATACAGGCGAGAAGCCATACAAATGCAATGGATGTGGCAAATCATTCACAAGGAAAGGCAGTCTGAACGATCATATGCGGACCCATACAGGCGAGAAGCCTTACAGTTGCAATGTCTGTGGCAAATCATTCACAATGAAAAACAGTCTGACCGATCATATTCTTACCCATACTGGCGAGAAGCCATACAAATGCAATGTCTGTGGCAAATCATTCAAACAGACAGGTAAACTAACCGAACATATGCGGATCCATACAGGCGAGAAGCCATACAGCTGCAATGTCTGTAGCAAATCATTCGTACAGAAATGCATTCTAACCCGTCATATGCGGACCCATACAGGCGAGAAGCCTTACACGTGCAATGTGTGTGGCAAATCATTCAGAACGAAATCCAATCTGACCGATCATATGCTTACCCATATTGGCGAGAAGCCATACAGTTGCAGTGTCTGTGGCAACTCATTCATACTGGGAGGTAAACTAACCAGACATATGCGGACTCATACAGGCGAGAGCATCACAGCTGCAATGTGTGTGGCAAATCATTCGCAAGGAAAGGCAGTCTGACCGATCATATGCGTACCCATACAGGCGAGAAGCCAAACAGCTGCAATGTCTGTGGCAAATCATTCAGAAGGAAAGGCAGTCTGACCGATCATATGCGTACCCATACAGGCGAGAAGCCAAACAGCTGCAGTGTCTGTGGCAAATCATTCACAAGGAAAGGCAGTCTGACCGATCATATGCCTACCCATACAGGCGAGAAGCCTTACAGCTGCAATGTCTGTGGCAAATCATTCATAAAGGGAGGCAAACTTACCGAACATATGCGGAGACGTACAGGCGAGTCATAAAGAAAGGCAAACTAAGCGAACAAATGCGGACCCATATAGGCGAGAAGCCATACAGCTGCAATGTCCGTGGGAAATCACTCATAAAGAGAGGCAAACTAACCGAACATATGCGGAGACATAAAGGCGAGTCATAAAGACAGGCAAACTAACCGAACTTATGCGGACCCGTACAGGCGGGAAGCCTTACAGCTGCTATGTCTGTGGCAAATCATTCCTAAGGAAAGGCAGTCTGACCGATCATATGCGGACCCATACAGGCGAGAAGCCAAACAGCTGGAATGTCTGTGGCAAAACATTCACAAAGAAAGGCACTCTGACCTAACTGTTTATATGCGGACACACACAGAAGAGAAGCCATACTGTTACAAAATTTATTCCACTGAAGCACAACTTGTAGGATTCCGGCAAGATATAGCAGATATCCTGGATTCAGGAGGTCAATTGGACTGTATCGCGACTGACCTGTCTAAGGCATTTGATAGGGTAGATCATGGGAGACTACTGGCAAAAATGAGTGCAATTGGACTAGATGAAAGAGTGACTGAATGGGTGGCTCTGTTTTTAGAAAATAGAACTCAGAGAATTATAGTAGGTGATGCTTTATCTGGCCCTGTAAAAATTAAGCGGGAAATTCCTCAAGGCTGTATTATTGGACCTTTATGTTTTCTTATATATATATATATCATCACGTCACTCTCTTGTAGAGAGTAATAAATAAGTTACAAGATTGTGAGCAACTGCAAAATGATCTCGATAATGTTATCGGGTTGTTGCATTTTCAGATTAAAGCTCGCAAATGAGCTGTTTTCATTCAGTAATGGCTACAATACGCCACCCATATCCAATCCCTCCTTCAACGATAACGGCCCTTCCTCCCCAACATCAATAACCGAATCACCGCCGTCTCAATCTATATATGTAGGATTGAGACGGCAGTGAACCGAACTGCCGAACCTAACCCCCACCACTACCACGTGCAAGGGTTTGACAGCGGCATAGGTCCTACCCTTCCGAGGGCCCGGCTCAGACTGAATACTTTTACCCTCCACTCGCGTGGGCGCGCTGTTGTACATCACGTCACTCACCCTAAGCCCACGTGACGAATACGGCAGCTCCTATTGGTAGAAACATCTCCCGAATGCTATTGGTTGATTTGAGTCTGACAACTTGGACCACGTGGGACGACCGCGCTTTTGACGTTTATGACATTTTGCTTTACTTTGATTTGTATGCGTATATCTGTTATCTCCGTTTGCGTGTTTGAAGAAAAAGTACAAGATTTGAGGTAAGCATCCTTACTGTTCTTGTTTTACTAATCTCCTGAGGCCAGAACATGAAAACATACCAAGGCAATGAATTTCGGATAATTTGAAACATAAGTGCGGCCAGTATCCAGTATTCGGGAGATAGGTTCGAACCCCACTATTGGCAGCCCGGAAAATGGTTTTCTGTGGTATCCCATTTTCACACCAGGCAAATGCTGCCGCTGTACCTTAATTAAGGCCACGGCTGCTTCCTTCCCATTCCTAGGCCTTTCCTCTCCCATCATCGTCATAAGACCTATCTGTGTCGGTGCAACGTAAAGCAACTAGCCTTATCATAGTTGTCCCCCTGTGGGTATGGGCAGTAGAATAACAGCCACAGCATCCTCTGCCTGCTGTAAGAGACAACTAAAAGGGGTCCCATGTGGGCTCTGTACTTGGGAGCTTGGATAGGCGACCACGGATCCCTTAATTGAATTTTGGCTCTGCTTCCGCTTACTTGTGCCAGGCTCCCCACTTTCATCTATCCTAGTTGTACTTTCTCTTAAAACAATGAACTAGATTTTAGGCCCTTTTAATCACCAGGCATCATCATCTTAAGCAAGGAGATTTGTGGTGAGGGCAAGATATTTGGTGGCCATGACATATACTAGGAACTGTCCCATCATTCGCCTTACTGCAGGCGAAAGGAAAAACCAATCTCAGGACAGCCAGTGGTAGGGGAACAGCCCGTTTCTGTGTCCCAAATGCAGAGGTGTAGAAACATGGTGGAACCATAGCCACCCCTCCTCTGCTTGGTTGGCCGGTTGGAGTGCATGCTGTCAGACCACAGATCAGCCTACTCTGCAACCACCAACATAGATTTCTGCCTTCGATATACAGTAGGTACAAATGGCACTGTCAGAAGTGAGTTCCCACTGTCTTCAACTGGCATTTCGTCTAGGTCACAGCAATGTCCCTTGCACACCGTAATGTTGTGGAAGTAGCAGCATATTGTTCATAATACTGTACTAAATTAGCAAGCAATTCCTTGGACATAGCTCTTAATAGGTGGAGCTATGTTGTGACTTGGCATGGGAATGTTTGTGCTGGATCAGCTGCCATATTATTGTATGTAGATCCTGATGCTACATATTTCTGTAAATTTATTACAACTCCTCTCCTGCGGATGGACTGAAAGGAAGCATTATTTGTACCTCCTGCATGTTGTAAGAGGGAGCAATCACAGAATCTGTAAGCTCTCTCTTGTCTTTTAAACCCTCAAATATATTCATGATTCCATCCTCTTCCATGTAGCAGAAAATTTTTGATATATCCTACTGTCACATAAAATAGAACATACTTTATTGTAAATAGTGTAGATCAATGAATACAAGGGATGCATACAATTTTGTAGCTTGACATTGTTTATCATCTAAATGCAGATGACTGAATGATATGTTGTGTTTTGGTGCAGTATGTCGGAACAGAGTATGTGCTATCATACCTTGGTTTCTTCAAACACTACTCTGCCAGAGATTTGCCATCCTCTAGTAGATGCAAAAGAAGTACAAATCTCAATATTTTTCAGTGTGTGACCCAAGGTGCCTCTTTTGGCAGACTGAAAGATGTATCATATAGTAAGTTCCTTGGGAAAATACAAATGGTGTTGCTGAAAACTTTTGCAATGTCAGTGCAACGTTAAACTGCAATAAGAGAGAAAAGTATTATGTTGTACCTTGTCAGTTCCAGTCTTTCTTTCATAAATTAATGATCTTGTATTTGTGTTGTATTGAATAGTTTTCTGGCTGATGAATATTAATTGATGATTAACACTGCTGAATATAATTTCTACACACTTTTATACCTGTAACACTGTGGATAGTAGGTAGAATATAGCTCCATAAATCTAAAGATCATGTTTCATTTCAATTTACCTTTGAACCCTACAAACTCCCTCCTTAGCATATGAGTTTCCTTTCATCATTTTGTTTCCTGTGTATGGTTTTCTTTCTTACATTGTATTTATATTTTATTTCCTGCATAAGTGGCACATCTTGATACTATTGACTGTTACAGTTGGCTTAAGTAGTGTTAAAGAGGACTGATGTACGAGGGGATGTTAGTGTATATTTCTGTCATAGGTCTTAATCTGAGATAAGGATTGCCAATCCCACTCACCTTCTGGTCACTTCCTTCCTCCCTTTGTGAGTTAGCTTCCTTTTCCTCAGCAGAAACAAACAAAAGCAGCACAGGCAAGGCCAGTCACTCCGATCCTTCAAGGCTTTGTGAATGAGTAAAAATAAAATATAGCTCCATAATTGAAATAATTATAATAAGCAGCACAAGCTGGTAAGCTTCTTTTCTCCAGCAAAAAATTTATTAATAATAATAATAAAGTACAGCCCAACCTCCAGGTGTATTGTTGTTCAGAATGCAGTATTTCAGAAAAAGGTAACATAAAGAAGGAAAGAAAGAAAAGGAAATGAAAGAAAAATAGAAGAGAAAGAAAAAAAAGAAAAAATATATTTAATATAATATTTAAGAGTGGAGGGGGACGAGAACCTGGGGACCCTCCGCGCGCTAAACGATTTAAATCACCCGCCCGGTAATTTTAGTTCAGCCCTGTTTACACTAGAGGCGCTGGTGTGCAATTCCTGGCGATCTTTGCGCAGCCGTTGCGTACAGAAGTAAAAAACAACGTTGAGCGTCATCTCTTACTCATTCTCTTTGACCACGTGTAAAGCCCACTAGAGCAGGACTGTTGATAGTTGATAGTTAGAAATATAACGGGACATTGCACCCAGTGCTGTTTTCAAGAAGTGTCGTGTACTCTGGAGTTCTCACTGGTAATTCATCCTTTCCTAAATTCAGCCCGTTCTGCTGACTGATACAAATCAAATCCGTTCTTTAAGTGTTTGTTTTAAGTGATTACACTGAATTAAAATATCAGGTTTTGTCTCTAGGTGTGAGGTATGTGTTACATAAGACGCGTATTCCGTTAATTTATTGTGCTGCAGATTTTCTTCATTGAGAAATTGTGATTTCTATCATTTACACTGTGTCCACAATCCCTATTGTCGGTAAGGTTCAAGTTTTATAATTTACTTTTGCGAAAATTATAGATCTCAATTGGGAACAGTAAGAAGTTAATACTAATCTTTCTCAGTTTCAGCATTCTACATATTTTTAACATTTAATATTTTTAATTTTCTTAACTCCTGGCCTTTGTGTCAAAAGTGCCGGCAAATCTGTTCCGCGTGTGTTGTAGCAATATAACGTAACTTACCTTACCTATCCAAATTTTTTGGAGTGAAGAATTTTTCTGAAGGGCTACGCAGGTGAAGAGTTGCGGATATTAGTTTCAGAAAGAAATTACAATATGTAGTGCATAATTTTAATTATTGTGTTACTGTGTTATTTACCTATGTTTGCAATTTAATAGTGACGCTGTGAATGTTGAGTTGTTCTTTACATTGTAGGCTGCGACATATGGTAGTAGGGTTCGAAATTTTGAGAAGTTTCCGTTTAGGATATCATATGTAGAATTCTTGTTATGGTTATCAGTGTTGTTATGGAGATTGTTCTGCATAGTATCAGTCATAGAAATCTTGAGTTTCAATAGGTATGATCACAATATCAACAGTCATGTAAAATTTTGAGTCTTTTTGGTATGTTCATAATATTGACGGTCACGTAAAATTTCAAGCATAATGCTTAGTCTGTTGACAGATAACCTAAGTAGCAATGACTGCAATAAGGTAATATATTTCTCTGGGCTATGTTTCAGTGTAAAATCATAGGAAGTAATCAAGAACCCCGGTACCTTCTAACTACTTCAGTTGCAGTGTGAAATGGACCTGCAAGTAAAAATCAAAGAGGAACCAGCCTGGCTTGAAAGAACAACAAATGCATCACTTGTGAGTCTCATGGCAAATAACTTTATAGAGATCAGGATTTAACCCTTAGTAGCTGAATAAGTTTGGCAGGGGCATAATTTACTATGTGCTTCCCCAATATTAACCCCAGCAGTCGCCATTTGCTACATGGGCATCTAGGAAAAGTATGTCTCTCTTTTGTTTCTTTGTCTGGGAGTATGTGATAATGTGCTACGCAAGGCAGCCAACTCTTAGGAAGTACAAATAACAGTATTTATATACATCTATAGGTCCAACTAGTGACAGAAACTTTGTTCATGGGGCAAGGAAATGGGTTCTGGTGGCACATGACCCCAGATTATGGTCGCCAAGTGGACAATTGGCCTCTAGCATTTACTAGGGAGATGGCAGTGCATGCTATGTTTGATAGTGGCAAAAAGCTGAATTAAAGTTGTGGACTTGATAGTGAAGGAACCTTGGTTAGGTCCAGCTACCAATGAAGTTGTGACAGGCAGCGTTTCAAGATCGAGGCATCAGGACATTTCATGAGCTAAGTACCCATCAAATGACTGTTTATTGTTTATTGATTACCTCTGGCATTTATTGAAATGTATTTCTGTAGCTTGTATGGTTATTTTTTTATTCTCCATGGTTTGGTAATGGTATCGTTGTGGGATTGACATCATCTCCTATCATACATTATCCAATTTTAGTGCTAGTAGCTGCTGAACTGAAGGACAATTGTGGGTGCTGGATTTAATTCGGTTATGGCCAGTAGGTCTTTGAATCTCATAGTGAACATATTTTTCCTCCAAAAGAAATTCCAGGTAAGATTTGCATCATTTAAACTTATTTACAGTGTTACTAATGTTGGGTGATCTCATAGTAAAACTCTGCCTTGGCGGAGAAGCTGTGAAATAATTTTGGAGAAGAAGCGACTTATTGTCATCATCCGTCTGTTGCTACTGCAAACACAGTCCATTGTAATCTTCTGAATGTGTGGCTTACAGTTCAGTCTCTCTTCATCTGATAGCTTACATGGTGATGTGATAACATTCTACTTTCATGTTGGCGAGTGTAATTTGGGTCCATTCTAGAGGTATTTGATGAAGCTGAATATCCCAGCACACGTCTCTAGTTATACTGGCATCAAAGTGAATTCCTGCACATCATTCTTGCACCTCAGAGTCTTTGAAAACCTTGAGAGTTGGAAGAAGGATATTCAATGAATAATTGTGACTCGACAGCAAAAATCTACTCCCAACACTGTGAACTGCTAATTTATAGATGTGATATTGTCCAGGAGTTGCTTAAAGGTGAAATTCTGCAGCTTATACACACTGTTCTCTGAATAAATGTGTGCTGGTTGAGTTCTAAATTACAGACACTACAGAAGAGAACGGTGTCTGAACATATCTGAGATGCAAGTGCACTGCTATTCAAGATCTATACTCTTGACACTTCTTGTTATGTTCTTTTCTTGGGTATATAGAAAAAACAATAGCTGTCATCAACAACAACGGAATTCAAGAACTACAATGTGACCCTACAAATAAATTTCAAAACAAAATAAAACAAGCTATCCAGCAAACAGACTTCATTCTAGCAGAACAAGAAAAAGAAAGCCTCACCATCAAAAAATCCCAAACTCCCCACAGTAAGAGCCATCCCCAAAATACACAAAAGCTCATGTCCCATTAGACCAATAGTAAATTATGATGTGCCAAGTTACAATTTAAGCTATCAACTGTAAAAATCCTAAAAGAGAAAGTCTCACATAAAGAAGACAGATAAATTAAAACCAGCCTAGAACTAATCAACCCATTCCCGCCCGAAAGCACCCGACTGTTCACTTTGCCTTACGGTCCTTATTGCCTGAAAACACCCAGCTGCATTATCTGCATACGTGTGCAATCTATGCAATAGTTTTGTATTTTTTGGTGGTGAATTTTTTTAGGCATTGATGAACATGCAGTACAATATACTAGCCATAGGAAATAAAAAAAGTGAGAATTTGTCTTGAAGTTGTCTAGGCAACGGTCTTGAACTTCCGCGAGTGCTGGTCAGCTGTTTAGTTCGTAAACATGACGGGATTGAATACTGCGGATATTGAGACTGAGCTGAATAACGGCATAAGAAATGACACAGAATTGTTGAACAGGGGTGGAGGTAAATTTTTAATGAGTAAATAACATATCAACAAAGATAATTTTACTGATAACTGTGGTATAAGTGAAAACGGATATCTAGAAATCGGACCTGATGATGATGCGACTGCAATTCAGATAACACAAACATTTTGTTTCATTATTCAATGATTATACGGATGATGTTGAACCTATCAATAATTTCAAAAGAGTATTATGAGAAATAGGTTATATTTTTACATATGTTAGGCGGAGACAATCTATTCATTGACATTACCGATTGCGTATATATTAATGGAGCAATCAAACAGGCGCATTTCAGTAAAATAGAAACAGAATGGGAAGACACTCGCTAGAGGAAATGAAAGTTGATATACAAGGTCACCATTACACTTCCAGAATCTCATCTTTATTGGCTTAGGGGGATTTAGACAACATGAGAATGTGACAAATACAGCCTACCTCAGTGTTGAGTATCTCCATCACGGGTGGGGGTTTGAACCGGCAAACTTATGACTCAATGAATAGAGAAATGGACATGATGGTATGTTAAATGTTGTAAATGATGGCATATTTTCTAATATTATTGAAAATGTGAATACATTGTGATAAAATGTTTTATAATATTTAACCTCTTCTGAAACGGTGTGCTCTGTTTGAATGTTTCCTAATTAATAGGTTGAAACCTGGGGATAAGCGGATGAATCCATTAAAATTATCGAAAATCTGCATAAAGAAAATACTTCACTGCAGGAAACCAAAGAAATAATTAGCCTTATTAGAACAATGATACACCAAAATAGCTTTGCATTCACTGGCATGATGTATTGCCACAAAGAAGGGTTAGCCATGGGCTCACCATTATAAGGTATAATAGCAAACATTCTTTTGAATAACTTTGAAAATATCTTCTGAACGTATCAGCATTCAAAAGGAATATTATACTGGAGCAGGTATGTAGGTGACATCATGTGCATATGATAATGACTTCACTAATGCACACCAGTTATTAAACACACTAAATTATTTACAAAATTCCACCAGCTTCACAATGGAGCAAGAATCTAATAAGAAAATAACACCACAATCAGCAGGAATAATGGCAAGCTGTCTTACAAAGTGTACAGCAAGCCCACTCAGGTGTTGCATGCTATTGACGAGTCTAACCATGCATACACACTAAAAATAGCTGGATTGAATACAATGATACACAGAGCTGTTTCCATACCAATGAGCACAATGGAGTTCAATGAAGAGGCACAAATTGTCAAACAAATCATGAAAGAAGACAACCACCCTCCAGGCACAGTAGATAAAACATTAAACAAACAAAAGAAAAGTCCCTGGAAAACCACCACACTTGGTTCTCAACTACATTAATAATAACACATAAAAAGTAGGTTATATCTTTAGGAAACAGGGTTTTAATTAACCTTTAGGATGAACAACACACTGCAGAGACACATCAACAAGTGCACCTAAACAAAAAAGACCCTTTCTCAAAGTCACAAGTCTATGAACTCAAGTGCCAAGAACTTAACTGCAATGCCACCTATATAGGTCAGACAAAACAAAATTTCCACACAAGATTCAAATAACACAATAAACGATCAGATATAATCAGCATTCAGCCTTTGGGGAGCACTTATACGACAGTTCACACTATTTCACAGACATCAACACAGATCTAAAAATTTTACACATTGAAAATAAAATCTTCGAATATTAGGGAAGCAATCGAGATCTACATCGCAAAAAGTGCTAACGTAACCAACTTAAATAACCATACACACTTAAAAAATTCCCCGCACATCGCTCTACTCACATAATATCTGGGCCATACTTACTCATTAAATTGGCATTTATCACAATAATATCCTATAGATATTCTCTGTTTCAATTCCATACATTATTCATCTAAAATCATTCAGTTGCATTCATACACCTTACATAAAAGTACATTATAACATGAAGTAGGTTAATAACCTTCTCTCCCCTCTCCAGTGTGGAAAGAGTATTCCACAGTGCTTCACTCGTTCCATCCTACTTCCCCCTCTCCTCCCCATGGTACAGTGTACTAGATTTTAACACCCAGTAGGAGTGATCCACAATGTTTGGCACTCCCCTCTCATGCTTCCCTTCCCCTCTCCGTAAGGTTTGTGCTATACTCAAAACTTTCCATTTGACTCTCCATGACCACAGTCCTGAAATAGTATTTAGTGACAACAAAGTTGGCATTGGCAGTCTAGATAAGTTCAGGAGTTTTCTCGATATATTAATACTTGTAAATTTCTTATTTGTCAGTACTGGCTCATATTATCACTGAACTCTCTATCATTGACAAGTTTATGCAACGTAAACAATGCTGTACATATATGCATATTTTGTGTGATTTCATAGAGTCTGAGGATGTTCTTGTAGAATGAAACATGTCATTCTTTGTATAATAGAGTGTTTATTTTTTACGGGTATGTTTATAGTGTAATAATTTATGTTAAAATTGTATGTTTGACAAACGAGAAAGTTTTTGTTACATTTAACTAAGTCTACAATGGAAAGTATGGCTCCATCTTTAACAAACTCTCCATTTTGTGCGTCATTTTATCTTCCTTTCCTTAGTTCAGCTACTGTTCTATTTCTTCTGTATTAAATGGGATAAGTGCGTATATTCTGGACTTTTATACTTTAATTCGCTTTTACTAGTAAACTAACTTGTAATAGAATGTAAGCTTTAGATCACAGTCCCACCTGCACCCCTGTAGTGTCAAAATGTTTCATGAATCCAAGTGAAAAATTTAAAGGTCTCGTAGTACGAGGGCCATCAGATAAATAGGTTTCCCTATTTTACAAAAAACACAAGCAGGCTATTTACACTTGTGCTGGCCCTGCAGTGTGGGGGTAGCATGCCTGCCTCTTACCCAGAGGCCCCGGGTTCAATTCCTGGCCAGGTCAGGGATTTTTACCTGCATCTGAGGGCTGGTTGGAGGTCTACTCAGCCTATGTGATTAAAATTGAGGAGCTATCTGACAGTGAGATGGTGGCCCTGGTCTAGGAAGTCTAGAATAACGACGGAGAGGATTGTTCGTGCTCACCACATGACACCTCGTAATCTGTAGGCCTTTGGGCTGAGCAGTGGTCACTTGGTAAGCCATGGCCCTACGGGGGCTGTTGCCCCATGCTGCTTGGTTTTATTTACCTTTGAGAAATATTTAATTTTCATTCTACAACTCGTACACTACTTTTCCACATAGTCACTATTTCTGTCCAAACATTTTGTTATCTTGGCAGCAGTTTCTTGATACCTTCATCATACCAGGTCGGGTCCCATCTCTGTAGACAGCGGTGCACTTGCTCTTCCACCTCTTCATCAGTTGCAAACCGCTTACCTCCAAGGTGCAACTTGAGTTGTGGATAGAGATGGAAATCACTCGGGGCAAGTTCCGCAGAATAAGGTGGATGGGGAAAAAGGTCCCTTTTGAAGTTCTGCAGCAAATCCTGCGTCCTTTGAGCTGAATGGGCAATATTTTCTGAGACAAGACAAGAACGTTTTCGTTGGATTTCAACTCTGAGCTTCGTGAGGACCGTGGAGGACCTCTCATTTGTGACCACAGTGCATTGGGGCAGTCAGTCAACCAATACAACATCATTACAGTCCCAAAAGGCAGTAGCCAAGACTATGCCTACAGAGGCTGAGGTCTAACCGGGCAAGTTGGCCATGCGATTAAGGCCGCGCAGCTGTGAGCTTGCATCTGGGAGATAGTGCGTTCGAACCCCACTGTCGGCAGCCCTGAAGATGGTTCTCCGTGGTTTCCCATTTTCATACCAGGTAAGTATTGGGGATGTACCTTAATTAACGCCACAGCTGCTTCCTTCCCACTCCTAGGCTCTTCCTCCCCAATTGTCAACATAAGACCTCTTTGTGTCGGTGCGATGTAAAGTAAATTGTAAAAAAGGGTCTGAAGTCTTGGCTCTTTTTCATGAGCATGTTCGCCAAGTTTCTTCCATAGCATGCTTTGTGGTTTTGTTTTTAGAGTTGAATAATGCACCCTGCTTTCATCTCCAGTAACAATGCGGGAAAACATTTGATCTCCCTCTCTTTGAAGCATTTGCAGGAAAGCTTAGGCTACCTCGTTCTGTTATTGCTTGTGAGCATCAGTAAGAAAACATGGGACCCATCTTGCACAGACTTTTTAATACTGCAAGACATTCAACAATATCATTGCAATAAAGTACTGCCCAGTTTCCGTGCCGGGAGGTAGTAGATTCATTATCTCATCAGTGCTGACGCGTTAATCTTTGTCCACCACATTCTGACCAACAGTGGCTGTAATGGGCCTGGCGCTGCGCTGTCATCATGTACATCTTGCTGCCATTCCATGAACCATGAATGCCAGCATGCATCTTTCACTATAAACTCACACCAAATGGCAATGAATATTGGTAGCCATTTCATTTTTTGCCGTGGGAAAGCGAATAACAGGACAGAGTTCACAAGTGGTCACGCTTTCAAATGGTAGCTCCATGGCAGGTAGCGCCGTACTGGTGAACACAGAGCAAGCACGTGCGGTTGAAGATCACCTTACCCCAGCCATACGCCAGTGGAAGTTCCTACAGTACCAACTTAATTCTAAAACATGTGGTATGCAGAGAAAAAATAAGGAAGCTTATTTTTTGGATGACCTTCGTAGATCATGAAAGAGATTCTGTAACTGCAGATGTACACCCCAACACTGATGGTGTTCTCATCCCCACAGTTCTTCACAGAACACTGCATAACATCCTTGTTGTAGTAAAACATTTCATTTGTAGTTGCTTTATGTTTGACCTGCATCACATCTTTCCCTGGTCTATGACTGTGATAAGCCTGCTTCTTTCATGTTCGTTTTTTATTTTTACACTTGGATGAACAGAACTGTCTAAATGCAGTGTTTATCCCCTGTGAGCTTGGCAAAAAACAGATAATAGAAAGTGATTAAAATGTTTCAAGGGATTTTGATCTGTCTGTCTAAACAAAATGTATGTTAAGAGCATAGTATTAATATTTCTCACTGTATGGCAAAAGATTTAGGACAGTTTTAATACTTGGATGTGATTCAAACAACCTCAATGATTTGATAGACGTAATTGGATACATAAAATCAATTAATATAATTTAGTGTTTATGTCTGTGGCAGATTCCTTCCAAAATTTTGTGCGAGATGGTCCCAATTCCATCTCTGGTAGGATATCTTCTGATATGGCTAGAAAATGCTTCTCACTTTATATTTGGTTCTGAGTCTCATGCTTTCTCTGACATTAGGTTTGAACAAGGATGATAACACCATTCTCAGTGCAGCCTTTGGTTTTGAAATCCTCTGCTGGTAGAAATCTCTCTTAAACAGTAGTAAAATGTTGACAGTAACTCTAATACTTGGAAGTAGTAAATTATCACGCTCATTTGTTGGTGACAGTATTTGTAAATGTGTGTTACGTGCATAACTTATGTATCTTATTTTCCACAGGAAAATATTGAAAATGTATCAGAAGTGATACCACTGAAAAAAGAAGCCAAATCAGAGTTAACAGAGCCAGGGCCAATGCAGGAAAACTCACTTGAGGTAATGTACATAATTTGATAAGCCATTGTTAGGTACTGAAAATAGAAAATTGCTGAACAGATATCAGTGGTTGACCCTTCATTTCAATATACATGATTGAAACACTTTTTTATGAGATTGACTGTTTACTTACCTAATTTTCACGTTTCCTTCTTGTTCTTTAAGATCTTGCATTATGTATCACGCAGCAGTTGGGATAGATCCAAAGACCTTCACTGTATATCATTTGGGAGGTGGTATCACTGCTACTAATATTTTTGACTTAGTGAATATTTTCAAACACGGAGTTGCTATAAGGAGCACTTCTTTTTTACTGTTCCTGGGTATTTTACTAGTTGTTCCAAATGAAACACCATTGTAATCTTGTTGATTATATTAATTATTGACTTCTAGATAATACAATTATTTGTAGATACAAGTTGCAGGTGATTGCTTGCTTACTGTCAGAATTCACTTACAAGTAGAAAACATTCTTATCCTTCCTAATGTGGTCTGTGATGATACTAGTCTATGGTGACTTATAACTTTCAATGAATAAATGAGCCCTTCAAGAGTGATCTTGCCTCTCTGTTTCATGTGTGGTAAAGGACAGGCTTTGTATGTTCCCCATTACTCACCTGAACATTGGGATCACTGCCATCGTCCACTGTGTTGTTATGGGCTATTTATTGGGATATTTAATTGACAATCTCTTTCAGGAATTCTGGCTTGACTGCTCAATATACAGCCATCTGGATAATGAGAGAGGAAGTATAATCATGATAAGGGAGTGTAGTATTTTCCTCTCCTACAAGGAAATTGGATGTAGTTAGGTAAGAAGTGTCAAAAGGGTCGTCATTTAACTTTAGTGAGGAGATGTGAGTATGTGTTGTAAGAGTGGTCCATTCTTTGTTGGTCAAGATATAAGAATTCATCACTCTTCTAAGGTGATATATCAGACTGTTGACAGCTGCTTCTCGTTTTCTATCAAAGTGTAGTGCTGCAGGAGGGATGGAATGCTGTATCAGTCCCATGCCTGCAGTTGCAGGGAAGAGCTGGTTTTTCTCAGGATTGTTTTTCAGAAAGGCCTTGATTTCCTTAGCTGCTCTGAAGAAGTTTGTGCCATTATCACTGTAAATGTTCAGGGGGTGACCTCTGTGAAAATAAGTGAACAAAGAGAGGCGAGCAATGTATTTGTTGCGAGATCAGGTATCATGTCTATGTAGAGAGACTTGGTAGCTAGGCAGTCTGGTCTTGTTCCATCTCACGCCAATGTTTATGAGAATTGAGCCAGCATAGTCTGTTCTAGTGTTAAGAAATGGGTACACGCACACTTTGTGTATTTCGCGTTAATTGTTCGGAAGTATCTGCATTCAACTTACGACCCTTGAGACGTGCATAAATGTTGCTTCTTTACCGCCCCCCTTGCTGATGGGATCCGAAACTTGCCTCTCAGAGATGTGATTAAGGGTTGAGTGCCATGATGAAGTAGTCGAAGTTGTTCCGCAATGATAATTAGATTAGTGAGATGATGATATAGATACAGAATGATCTAATATTTCCTCCCCACTAGAATTAAGATATTGTGCAGTCTTCTGTCGACAAGGAGATGGCTTCTTGATCTATGATTATGGTTATAATCAATATGATTTAATATTTTCTACAGAACATTAATGCAACATTTGAGTGGAGGGTTAAACTCCGATATGAACAGTGGACTTGAATTTCACTCTTGTTTATAACAGTCTGAGATAAATCAAAAACAATATGCAGATACTCTCTGTACCATTTTTAATCTTGAAACTTTTCTTATGAATAAGTCATCGTCAAGTATCTAAAAGCATTTGTGGCATTTTTTGAACTGGGAGATTAATTCTAACATCACGTTTTCATTTATTCCTACTCATAGGATCTTGATTCAACCATCCAGAACTATGCCAACAAACTGTATTGTTGACAATTGTGTTCATTTGTGGTCGTCTGGACACTAAGTCAGCGGGTTTCTCTTTGGACGGCACATGGTGCCACTCATTTGTATCTTTAGCTACTTCAAACTGGGAGCCTTTAATGTTTTCTTTGAATAGTCTTGTCAAGAGATAGGCTCTGCAAATCTCAGACTTTGAAGGGAGAGTTATGAAAAACCAATTTTTTTATAGCTTTGCTGCCTTGCATTTTACACAGAGCAACATTTTATTGCTAAACAATCTGACATACACACGTAAATGCTATTTGTTGAGCCCACAGTCAGATGATTATAGAGAAGAGATGTTCTTGAGTGGATGACCCTTCATGGTGTATGTAGTTGAGACTAATGCCATTGTCAGTCTTGACTGAAGCGTTGATATTAAGAAGTGTTTTTGCTGTTTTACTTGAACGATTTATGACAGGGTAATGTGGAATTTAATAGTGTTTTTCTTCCTGCAGGTTTTCACATTCCTCTCATGTTATCAAGTGATTTGAATTCTAACATGAATTTAATATATTCCTGGCAAAACTTGTTATTTTTCAGACTTTTTTCCAGGGACAGGACATGCTTAATTTCCATTTGTTTAGATCAACCTAGTTTTAAAGCATTTCTTCACAGGGAGTTATACAGTGTATCTAACTGACGTGTCTGTCATCATGTGTTGCTGGAAGTTTGCTTCATGCTGTTTTTCCATTGGTGTTGTTCTCTTATGTTATGCAAAATAGTGACTTTGTTTTGTAGGTTGCATACGAGTAGAGATTGATGAGGCATAGGTTTTATCTTGTCAACTCACCTCTGCCGCATTCGTCATTTACCACTGCTTTCTTCCTGGCATCTGACATGTGCACACTGCTGTAGTCACGGGACTGCAGTCAGCCGATTACCTGCATCAAACATGGATGGCATTATCGGTTTTAGATTGTACACTCTACACTCTTCATGGATGTTTTCGGCGTTTCTAGTGCCATGTGTCATTGCTTTTCCTCTACCTCCCCTCTTCATGTCGTCTATATAAGTATTTGTCTTTACCTGTTACCTTGATGCACTCTTTGGCTGTTGGACAGAGGGCAAAATCTTTGTGTAATGCTGGTGTAAATTTTCACACTGGTATGGGACTTATTCTTGACCATAAGGTATTGTAAACTGCGCTTGATTCTCGAGTGAGCCGATGACCGTAGATGTTAGGCCCCTTTAAACAACAAGCATCGTCGTCATCATCATCATCATCATCATCATCGTCATCATCACCATCATCATCATCAAGACTCTTGAGTGGTAATATTTGATTATGTATCCATAAAGGTGCAGCTGCATGTGTAATTCCTTTATTGGGAATGCTTTTGGAATTTATGTGAAAATGAACTTTCTGTGTGTCCATTCTCTCAAAAATCCTTGAATTAAAAATTTGTTTACATTCCTGAACTGCATAATAGTCTTATCTTGAACTTGCTTTGCTCATATTTTCTAGTCATTTAAATTCTTACTGTATGCCCAGATATTGTAATTGAAAATGCTGATCTTTTATTCAGTCACCTGTTCTTATTTTTTTTCTATAGAGACACTAAGTCGGCGGGTTTCTCTTTGGACGGCACATGGTGCCACTCATTTGTATCTTTAGGAACTTCAAACTGGGAGCCTTTAATGTTTTCTTTGAATAGTCTTGTCAAGAGAAAGGCTGTTGGTTAGGAAATGTCTGTTCTGTTTAATGTAACTAATTGTAAATGTTGGTGACACTCTCACTGATCTTTGTAGTATTTCCTTTGTGTTTGGTTGTGAATTACCTTTTGATTTTTTTTGTGTTGTACTGTTTGTAAGTTGTTGTGCCTTGGCTTTTAATACATCTGAAGTAGCCAGTTCTTGTTCATGCACTAGTGTCCTTGTATTTTCCTGACTGCTTGTGCATTATTTATATCTTACCCCTCTGTACAATCCATAGTATAACCTTTCTCGGCCACCACGTGCATATGTCTCTTTGATGTTCACCTTTTATCTTTCGTAAGTAATTGTACTAACCTGTCCATCAGAGATTCATCTCAATTTTGTGTTCTGGAGAACTGGTTAGTTTTTATGAGTTTGCTGATACATTATTAAATGGTGTATGAAAATTTGAGTTCTTATGAATAGGTCCATTTGAGGAGTATGCAAAATGGGATCAGCAAGTGTTAAGTCTCAAGGAATGTTCCAGTAGGAAATTGGCATTGTTGAAATTGTGGTTCTTTTTCAGAAGCTCACTAGCCAGGGTAAAGTCGGTGATGAAATTGTCTGTAGTGACGTTTCTCCCTGTTCCCTCAATATCTTTGACAAGTCTCAATACCACATTCTTTCCATTGTTCACTTCTCTCTCTCTGTTTACTGATGAAGCAGTATCAACTGCAGAGGCGGACACATAAACCGTGTCCAAATCCGAGAGGAGGCATAATTTTGTTCCATATTTTCCTCTTGGTTTGGTAGATAAATACTGCTTAAAGAGGCATTTTCCCTAAAGGAGGCCAGATGTTCATCCACAGTATAATTTTCAAATGGAACAAACACTTTAGGTAGTTGTGAAACGAACATGTCATGAACATCTCTTATTGCTGTTAAATTGCCATTGTATCTATGGGCTGGTCTCTCTTCCTTATTATCGAAGCTCAAAACTGGGTTATCATTTGGGACCATTGAAGAGATATTGTAGCTCGAAGGTTAGAGTGACCGTCTGCTTCATTCCATACTTCTAGAAGTGATTTGCCCACTGATTTGTAGACTCCAGCAAAATCAAGCCTGCAAATATAGATAACTGCATGTTATTGTTGATTGTGATTATTAGCAGTTAACAAAAGACAGAAACTGCTATTGTTTCCAAATTGTGTAAATCGTACATATCTAGAAATGCTTCAAACTCTATCAAAGAAATGGGCATGTAGCTTTCCTTTTATCTGCAAAAACCCTCTT
Source organism: Anabrus simplex (assembly GCF_040414725.1). Taxonomy (NCBI): domain Eukaryota; kingdom Metazoa; phylum Arthropoda; class Insecta; order Orthoptera; family Tettigoniidae; genus Anabrus; species Anabrus simplex. Next base: position 16,956,778 of record NC_090279.1, on the reverse strand, counting down.
CATTTCAAAATTTGTTTCCCATAAAGTGGTTTCCAGCATTTTATAAATGATGAATAACTTCATTGCCAACATCTGGGATCACCTGTCCTCTGAAGAGCATATCTCGTGGGTCCAGGTGCAATTTTCATTATGTTACTCAATTTGGAATACGCATAATTGAAATTTACGTTTCTCTGAAGTATTATTAATATAAACAACTAAAATATTGAAGCGCATATAGGCCTATAGATATAGGTCCATGATGTAAATGAAGCAATAGCATTGTTCATATTACAGTGCAACCCCAGTTTTGTGTGACCTCGATTTAGCATAAACCCGCATTTAATGGAAGAAATTTCAGGTCCTGAAAATTATTCCTTAAGAGCAATGCAATTTTATAAAATGTTAAAATTTTCCTATATTTTGGGTATGGGACATTAAGAACCACTGCAAAAGACATCATAAGTTTGCTAAGGATGATTCAAGGCAGAAGAGGAATTTGGAGCATGGGCACTTAGAGCTAAAGTGAGATGTCTGACTCTGATTGACATCTGCTCGCGGCCGATGTAATAGAACAGAACCCCCGTTTTAATGACAATGTTATTATAATCTATGAAAATTCCTGTATTAATCTGTGCAGTATCCTTTAGTTACAATAAAATGAGAATCGTTTTACCGTTTCATCCATTATCACAGGCAAATTCAAGCATGTTAGTTTTCATCCATTACCAGTATTCATACACTCTACTCCAGGGTTTATATTGAATGCGATCAATCGTCTTCTGTGTTGATTCATTGCTACGCATGAGTGAATTGATCTTGAGTGAGTCTGAGGTCTTCTCACAACACAGACTGGTGTATTAAACATCGGGATAACATATTTTTGCAAGAAGTGCAATGACAGCACTTGTTAACTCTGAGAAATAAAAGCTGAAGTAAAAGATTGCTTAATTTACTATGTTCTGAAATTAAATAAGAATGTGATACTTCTCAAGATACAGTGGTGTGCATAACTATTTTCAGAGGTTAGGTTATGTACTTGCGCATCTTGTTAAATTTCAGAATGGCTGTTCCCTTGTATGTTTATAGTAAAATTGTTATTATTCTACAGGGAGCTTGAAAATTATTTTAATAAAATGTGCGCGGCAAACCTATGTTACAAAGGAACAATAACAGTAAAAATTTCCACCTATTTGTTATTTACATTTGCATTAAGCAAATCAATTAATCACACACAGTACATGTTTCATTCCATTTTGGAACATCTTCAGCTGTATTACATTGCTTAGGTGAAAACATTAAGTATATATCTTTTGAAGAATATCTCAAACAGGTACCTTGTTTTTCTTAAAATCTACGTAAATTTAAAATTTGCAATAAATTAAAATGAATGTGGATGGTTGAGTGGGGTCGAAGGCTGCATTAGCTGTGCTCCTCCAAGGACATAGTAGATTTTAGCAACAAGATTATGGGGAAGTAAAACAGCAATCAGCTTCAGGGATCCTGAACTAACCAAATTCAAGAGATATTTTTGTAAATTTAAAACAAATAGCAATCACCTTTGAAGGAGCAAACGAAGGGAACACCTTGTAATATACAGGATGGGGAAAAAGGAAAGTTATATTTTCAAAAATCTTTTTACTAGAAGACAAGCAGAATATTTTGGTGATAAAAGTGCTGGAAACATTTTTTACAACATCTGTTCAAGTGAATAGATTTTGTTTAATAGGCTAACCATAAGCAGATCCATTTCCCTCTCATTTCACCACCCCATTCAACCATCCACATTGATTTTAACCTATTTCAAATTTTAAATTTATGTAGATATTAAGAAAAACAAGGTACCTGTTTGAGATGTTCTTAAAAAGATATATACTTAATGTTTTCACCTAAGCAATGTAATACAGCTGAAGATGTTCCAAAATGGAATGAAACATGTACTGTGTGTGATTAATTGATTTGCTTAATGCAAATATAAGTATCAAATAGGTGGACATTTTTACTGTTACTGTTTCTTTGTAAATAGGATTTGATACGGGAAATGAAGCTGATTTCTTGCAATTGATACCCAGGTTAGGTGATGCCGCTTGAAATAGGAAACTGGCAATGTTTGCAACAATCCTCTGGACTGATGCTATTGCAGTTATTAAGAAGGAAATGTATAATGGGTGTTCAGTCTATTGGAATTAGAAAATACATGCTAATGAGTCGGCTGCTGCTTGGAAAACATCCGCAATAATGTTTAAACAAACTGATTGCTGTTCTGTAGTAATTTTAATGGGTTTGTGTGAGTTCAGTATCTTTCCTGCCTTTTATGAAAAATCATGCATAACCCTATAAGAAAAACCTTAAACTGAAGAGATTTGCATTCACATACAGAAAATTGTCAAAATGAAGCACAAACTGTAACTACAGTACAGTGTATAATGTAGATATCTCCTTCTTTTATTGCTGTCATTGTGTAAATAACGTATGATGGCCCATTTAACAATAAAAATTCAGGTCCCTGTAAAAACGTTAAATAGGGGTTCTGCTGAATGTGGAACGTACCTTACACCTGATTGTCAGTATGGTTGTTTTCTCCATTCCGTCCCATTTCGAGATATGTACACTTCTTTTTGTACAGAGTCAATCTCATCTTGTAGTTTATAACCAGATACTTGGAGCTCGTCATTTTCTTCTCCCTCCAGAGAAACGTGATCGTCATCAGTTTTTTGGAAAACACAAATTCAGGATCAGCCAATGCATCATCAGCTTCCTCTTCATGTTTACTCTCACTAATTTCGTATAATATATTTCATATAGATTTCTCATTAACCACTGATGACCAGCCACATTTGATCACAGAAACAATGCAGCACTCCCTAGTCGTGGAGGTAGTCGAACATTGTTTGTGTAGTGACCAGCAGGTAGGGCAGCATTGATATTAATGGATATGTCCATTTGATCCATTCATCATATATGTAATATTTTGAACTGGTAGAGTAGTCAGCAACTGAAAAATATTTTTAAATCATGTCAATACCTACTAAAGGAGATGAACAAATACACAAGTTTTTTTGGCATATACAGTTCATATTTTGTCAGTTACAAGCAATTGAATATTAAATCTGGGTCGATGCAACCCATTCAGATTAGAAGGATTAAATGGGGTAGAGACGAGCCTTAATGAACATGTCGAGATGCTGATATTAATGTCTAACTTCATTATAATGCTACAAGTGGGGCAGAGCTTATTTGTACATTCAAAGATGTGCTTCGCATACTCCAATGCAATCAGCTTAGGGCAGTGGTAGTGGTTATGAATTAAGTTCTACAGTATGCTTATATTTGGTTCAATCATGGCAATGTTTTTCTAGGGTTTTCCATGTCTAAACTTTCAGGGACAAGGTGATATTTTGAAACTTTTGATTCCAGTTAGGCCTTAATTTCTAGTGATCTTATTTCAAAAATTGCCCTTGAAGTGTAGTCACAACATTATGTCTCTGTCGAAACTTGGTAATTTTAATTTTTAGAAGGCAGACCTTTGTCTGTCTGACCAATTCTCTTGATTTAAATAAATCATTGCTTCAGTTTCATTATTATTAGCTACAGGTTTTAGGGAGGTTATCATTTTTTATTCCAGTAAGTCGTAAAAGACTTTGAAATCTTTTGCATATCTGTCATGGCCATGTCAGTGAAACACCCCATCTTTTAGAGAATGGTTATATAGTTGTACTTAAATAGTGATTTTCTTGATACTGAAACGTTATTTGGGGTATATTCCAAGGAGTTCCCACAAGGAAGGGTGGAATATTACGATCAATTTTCCAAGAATTAGTGTACCCCAAAATAATAATAATAACGTCCACGACACAGGGTAGGAAAATATGCCAACACGGAGACAAAAATGCCAAAATTAATTACAAGAAAAACAGGTTAAACAACTCACAATACTAAATTCATAACAGGGAAATCAATCCATTTCCACCAACATCCATCAACAATCAGCATCACCATCAATTAACATAATATTCCCATGGCAACGAAAACACGCTAGGTAGTTCAGGAAAATGGCCAATCATAGTCCACCAAACAATAGGCATGTACATATTAAGAGACAAAAGAAAAACAGGACGTCGAAAAATTACGAAAATACCAAACAAATTAATTTAATAATATAACCCAGATGTAGGAAAATTAAGATGGAAAACGAACGTTTGTTCCACATCCTTGCAGCAACTCGCTTGGTTAATAACCCTGCCAAAACATTGCATTAACCCCTACTTATTAGGGCTAGAAAGCCGCTACCAAACATTGAGTATTAAATTTCCAAGAATAAGAATTAATATTACTTCACAGCGGGTTCAAGTCCGTGGTAAACAAAAGTAGTTTATATATAAGTTTTTTGACTCGAATAACGTTCAAACACCGCAGGGCTAAAACGTAGAGTTAAGTTGATGCAAAGTTACATCCTGTCGTGGTACGCACTTCACATTTTGAAATATTCAGTTCACCAGTTGGAACATATTAAAGATGAGTTGAAAAAACACTTACAGTGTATCTTGCCATAGTCGTGAGTTCGCTTCAGCGTCATATCCTTACTTAAGTATGGTAAAGGTAATCCTTAGAGTGCACTCAAAAATTCCAGGCGAGGTACATTAAATGGTTATAAAATTTTAAAAATTAACTTTCACACTTCAAGAGTGCATAAGCCGTATCAAGCGAACGTCACCCTGGGTCCATGATAATCACTCTATCCATCCCGGCAAGTGGAGAAGCACGCTGTCCTTCCATCACAGCTCACTAGCTAAACCTTAATGGCGACTGGCCAGAAGCCTACATGTCAGACCACAGTCGCAATGTTTACGTGCGCATACTCGCTCGGTGGAGGGGGAGAGTGGCGAGATGGTTCATACCGACGACACTAGAATGCAGGAGAATACTGGAAAAGGCACTGTCTGGCCATACACCACAGATGGGCACATTAATATCTTTAAAGCCGGTGGAAGTAAATGTTTATAAGTATTGAAAACCGTAGTATCTGTGACCATGAATCACTTGGTGAATAACGCAGCGGCAAACCACATTAAAGAGTGGAATTTCAATGGCCATGCAGCCAGAGCTAAAGTATTCACAGAGAGGTATAAATTCTTAATCCGGAAATAGTCTCCCTCCCCGAAGCTCCACATATACAACATATAATGACTTTCATAAGGTGGTGGTCTGGATACAAGCTGAGTTTTTGATGGAATAGTCCGAATAAGAAAATGACCACCGATCACATGTCCCAGTTTATGCACCACCAGCAAGATGAATCCAATAGTCAATTAGGAACCAAAACATATATGAATTGAGTAAAAAACAATTGAGTGCATTTAAATGACACTAGCTGTCCAGTTACTATCAATCATTAAGAAGTCCCATGCATTAAAGTGGTGTTACACGCAAGTCGCAGGTAAATCTGTTAATGTTCTAGATAAATGGTGACACTCATGCTCCAGATCATTTGCTAAGTTTTAATTCCAATGAACAAGTCTCGCAAGTTCATATGTATCAACTGTTCAAAGATTTCGTTACTTTGTGGTACACACACAACTGAACAACTTCTTAAATGTTCACTGGTAGAATAATAAACCTTCTTAGATTTAAATGCACGCGATTATAAACCCAAATTGAGATTATCACATGTTAGACATTCATTTTAGTATTGTTTATCGGACTTGCGTAAGTTAAGAAACGCTTTCATTTGGTTTCCATATTATTATTATTGCCAGGGTGGCATAAACCAATTTAACAAATGAAAAACGCCCAGAAGGGCAAGGAAAAGAAATGAACAAATATAGGAAAACAAAATTGGTGAGCATGTAATAAGATCACAAGATCCAACAGGTAAATCCTTTACATAATCTTAAATTGGATTAACTTGACTTAAGACTACAGTATGGCATTGGATACAACTACTAGTAAGAGCAAAAGGAGAACAGGATTACAATATAATACAATAATTACCTAAACAACCCTTGAGCAGGTACTAGGAAATATATAACCATAAATATATCATGCTAAAATTAAATATATCGGCAGAAATTTTATGCACAACATATAAGGAAAAGAATTAACTTGAAAATTAAAGATAGTCATCTCCTCAAATTAGTTTTATGTGCAAGTCAGCAAACCTATCGGAATGCCACATAATAAAGGCACCACCAGCAACAATGAAAACGAGAAGCTACCGTTGCATAGACATACAACTTCGAACATACACAATACACAGAAATAAGTTAAGCTTAGGAAAGAAGATACTGACAGAATACAACTAACCACAAACATGGTAAGTTCAATAAGTCCAGGCATCAATCAAGTAAGAACACGCTACAGATCACAACACCTGATCCAGCAATGCATGATAACACAGCAAGAAACACATCAAATTATCGAACACAGCCACACCGACAGTACTCTTCATATAGATGACCTGCCCAGAGATGTCAAATCATTTCCAGAATTGAAATACTAAGAGAACAGCAATCCACACATAATTTCAAAATAACCAGACGTTGACCAAGGGAGAACATGTTGCGAAGCAATAACACATTACACAGTAATCCAAGTTAATTAAAATTACAATTAATTTTTTTAATCAGTGGAGTAGCCAATAAATAAATTTTTAAACCCATTAAATACACGACCAAAATCTAGAAATTATATTTTGCAATTAATCAATTGTAATGCTATGTATACACTCCATGCATAACCCGTCTAAAGAAGAGATAAGATCAGATATAGTTATACTCACAAATAAGGGAAACACTGAGAAACTGGATATGAGAAAAAGATCAATATCCATGGGTTACGGTAAATAATTACTTAAGGCAAGATGAATATAGTTAGCTGCAGTTCGAGACTTCACGATCTTTCAGATGGTGGATACGCGTATCAGCAACACCAAGTCAAGAATAGTATTAGGATATAGGAACTCATAATAACACCATGGTGGAGCAGGACAGAAAATGGCAGAAAGAAATTCAGAAGTGTCACCCAATCTTAAATTATATTCCTCACAACTTCACCGAATTTTCAAACATATACATCAACAATGGAATACTCATTTAAAAAAATGGTTTAGAAATACCCCTCAAATAAGTGGCCAATTTGGAAATGAGAGCAGAGACCTGACACGATTCCCTACCGGTCATCCACAAGGGATCTCGGACAAATCCGGAATAGTAACAAGTGACATCCATAGACTCACACTGTAGCCACACTGCCACAGGTACCGTGCGAAATATATATGAAACAAGGAAAATAAAATTTAAATGGTAGATCATGAACTAGGACGACGGAAAACGCTCAATAGAACGGTGAAGAAAGAGAAAACACCACGAAAAGACCCGATCATCGAATAGTGGGAGGCTTCAATACCACCTATGAAGCTCTAGTTAATCCCATACTCAACTGGCGCCCCGCAGAACGGCAAGATGACCAAAAATTAATAGCAACGGATACTAACACTCCGGAGAGAAAATGACCAATAGACTGGCAGGTTAATCCAAAATGAACTTTATAGTACAGGATAAATACATGATGACGTCAGATTACCTGGGTATGCAGAGAATTAAAACAAAACAAGAATAGACCAGGTCATACAGGAATCACAAATTACATGCAAGGAGACCAGGTTTTTCTAAGAATAGTAGTAAACCCATGCCAGAATTTATTTCCCAATCTACGGGCACACAGGGGTAAATTAAATGCAATACCGACCATACCGAAGTGTCATAACCATTTAATTATACAACACAATAACAATACAACCTTAATGAATCTCAACGGACATGCGTTAGCAAAAAGGGGGGAAGAGAGCACTAACTATCCTCAACGACATGCCGTGAAGCCATCATGCCACCTCACAATGCAAGCTTAAATCAAAATCACGTACCGTTACAACATAACTAACTCAGGACCAAAACCATTACCTACTAGGTTCGAAAGGAGAGGATCCATTGGTGCAATTTGTGAAAAATAACACCACCTTAACAAGTAGACGAGGTAGGACGATATGGACGTTACAACTCAATAGATTAACACACTTCATGAATAATAACCAATTTAGAGACAGAAACCAGGCAAGTAAGGTCTGTAGAAGAATGCAGAATTAATACCACATGCACCCCAAAAATACAACAAGTAACAACGTAGTTAACCACCATTACCAGAAAGGAAAACCCAGATGCCTAATTTTGAGAAGGTAGATAGGGTAAAATTTTACTCACCAGTAAATAAAAAGGACAGGAATGACTAGAAATAGGTCACTTAGTTAACGGGCAATTCACAACTGATTACAGTAATTATTAAAAGGTGGGCATGAGACCAATCGGAAATTAGGAAATCGTACCACCAGAAGTTGGCGACCAAAAGCAGTGAGGACAGTTAATTCCATGCCGTAAAGGCAAACAGCCAACCACCACCAAGTCCGATCGACAGAGTTCCGCAATAACCAATATCCACAGGCAAATCCAAAACTCAAAAAATAGGATCTAACACCGGGTACTATCCAGTTCCTAGTCAACCCCCCAAATAAAGAAACTCACCTAACAGATTACTTGGTTCATTTAATTCACACCTAATAATACCACAACCGGAAGAGACAGTAGTTATATCACCAAAATAAAGTCGGATATCAAGACATAGGCAATAGAATACTAGAACAGTTAAAGGTAAATACAGGTTAGGACACCTTAACAGTTTTCATACCAGTGAACAACAATGCACAGACCTAATATTATATACAATTTTCCAAAAATTGCTACAAGACAAAGGCTACTACATAATACATAATTAAATTAATGATCAAAATTTAGTAATCTTCAATGATCAGGATAGAATCAATTTATGATGGACAGAGCAGGCATGCACCCAAACCAAAGGAGCAATGAGATATTAACGATTAAATAAATAGGTGCCAATAGCGCAAGTGAAAGGATCCACACGCCACGAACCACAATCACATTTTAAAATACAATGGTAACAAGTACACGGTAGTAAGCTACTACACAGTGTTATTAAGATTCACATGAGACATGAATGCAGATTTGGTGCAGAAAAACATAACACGTTGTAATTAATTCGCACACTACTAAACAACAATTTCTGGAGAGAAAAAGGTCATACGGTCAGGAAGCAATACTCAAAACAAAAATACTATACATGGAAAAGTTACTAAATAAAATTCACACGCAACCAGAATAGTTACCAAATAATCTAAAGATAATCAAAAAATTTGCTCACTGAAATGTAGCCCTCATCCGCAGATCCGAACTGCATACCATGTATATTATCCAGAAGCCCTTAAGAGTGAAGAGGGATCACACATTAACCTGATTTTAACTGGGAAAGATGAACTCGTCTAATCTTCTTGGTGATGGGGTCACTCCCCAGTACCGATACTGGAGACAAAAAATGTAAAATAGTACAGGGACTTTGATACCTAGGAGCAAGCTTAGCATAAAATTTGTTAATTTCTTTACTAATGGGATAGGACCTGACAAAAACTTGATCACCAACTTTCAACCTAGTTGACTTTCTACATTCGTTATACTTATCTCTGCCTATCTTACAGGATACTGACAATTTCTTGGACATAGAAGAATACGGGGTTTAACAGAACATAAGGAACATGGGAGTTTTACTATGAGATTCGTGTGTGGCAGAATTGAAGGCATGGGCTAACCAGTGTTGGCAAGAATCCCACTTGGATTGTTTATTGTGATGATATGCAATGAGGGAAGATTTCAGGTTCTTGTTCATTCACTCGGCGTAAGATCGGTTTGGATAGTTTGGAGTTGTAGACGCATGGGAAATGCTCAACTCGAATAGGTTCTTCTTAAACAAGTGGCTAGTGAGTGCACTGGCATTTTCATAAACCATAAACTTGGGAGGACCAAAGGATGCGAAGATAGAATTAAGGCAACTTAATAGACGTACGAGAAGTCATATATCTAGTGGGAATAATCCCGGAAAACCGAGTACGCGTTAATACACACAAAGATATGAATGTTTCCCAAGGTAGAGCGAGGGAGTGGACCTACAAAATCGATTAATGACCTTTCCATCTGCCGAGAGGCTTCTGAAGATGAAAATAAACCAACACGGTTCTTCAGGTTGGGTTTACAGATAGCACAAGTTTTACAGGACTTAACCATGTTTAGGATATCACTATCAATCATTTTCCATATGAAGAACTTTCTAATTTTCTGTCTAGTTTTAAATGTGCCTAAGTGACCACCAATGCGTCAACAGTGATAATACTTGAAGATGAGTGGCACTAGGACTTTGAGAACAACAATAATGAAATTAGCATCAATTCGACCTTTTCAACATAGAACACCCTTCACCAGAGAATAAGGTTTTACTACCATTCCGTCACTCAGGATCAGGTATAACAAAGGTAGATCCGGAAGAATGGCGCCCACACTAACAACATTAGTTTCATCAATTTCTTCAACTTCAGATTTTACATCAAGGCCAAAGCTCCCGTCAAACATTCTACTTAAGCTGTCAGCGGTGATGTTCAATAAAGGGTCCGAATTTCTCAAGTGCAACCAGCACGCCCAAACATTCCAACTCATAGATTGAGTACTTACTCTCCAGATTATTGAGTATCCTAAACACATAGGCAACGAGTCTACGACCGTCCTCATGGTCCTGAAAGAGTGCACCAGCAACAGCTTCTCCAGAGGCATCAGTTTGTGCAATGAAACGTTTACTAAAGTCGGGTATAGCCAACAAGGAGCATTCGATAAGGCAAGTTTCAGAGTTTCAAAGGCTTCTTGCTGGGAGGGGCCCAGATGAACTTGGCATCCTTACGCCTCAGATAGTTAAGGGGTGAGGTACCACAGCAAAATTTGGGATAAACTTTCGGAAGAAATTTACCGTACCCACAAAGCGTGCAACACCTTTTACATCCTTAGATGGTTGGAATTCCCTGATAGCCTGGGTCCTAGATTGATCAACGGAGACTCCGTCGCGCGACACGACATGGCCAAGAAAGGATATATATAGCTTGGCGAAGGTTACCTTGGATAGTTTCACAGTAAGACCAGCCTTTTTCAAACGCTCAACGACTTCCGTGACATAATCCACGTGTTCTTCAAAGGTATTCGAGAAGATGACAAGACATCAAGGAATTGAAAATAAACTTAAACTTGATATCCCCTTGAATAGAATTCAGAAATCTAGTTAAAACAGCTGCTCCGCAAGATAGTCCGAACGTCAACCTGAGGTACTCATTAATATTCCAGTCCGTGATGAAGGCGGTTCAGTGAAATATAAGTTTAAGAGGGCGGAATCTGATAATAGGATTGATTTAGATCTAACACGGTAAAGAACTTGGGCGGAGAACCTCCCAAAACATGTAAATCTGGTAAAGGAATAGATTGCAGGATGATTGTGCGATTCAGCGATCTGCAATCGATAACGGCACGGTATCCTCCAGAGGGTATAGGTACTAGATAAACCAGAGAGGCGTAAGGAGAAATGGACGATCTGATGACACCATCGGCAAGCATTTGGTCGATAATCCTTTAGAGTTCTAGCATGCGAGGAGGTGAAAGAGGTAAGGAGGAGTTCTAACAAGTTGGTTGTCAGACAGTTCAGTATCGTACTCCAATACATCCGTCAGTCCTAACTTATTGGTAAATACCTGAGGAAATTGATGGCAAAAGTTACGGACTTTATTATCCTGTTGATAATCCAAATGATCAAGATCCAACTGATCGATTTCATTGTTCTTCCCTGGTAGCGGCCAACCTACACAAGAAATTCTGACGGTACCCAAAGGAGCATCAATAATATCGACGTTACAATTTGAGGAAACTTTAAAGTAGAATTGTCTAGCCTGGAGGTCTAAAACGAATCCGGTCCTTAACAAGAAGTCAGTGCCTAAAATAATACTACAAGCTAGCTTCGGAGATACCAAGCAATGAACCTTCCAAGTAAAATTAACAATACGCAATATCACGTCAACAGATCCAAAAATTTCCATATTATCCTTATTAGCCGTGACACATGCAATTTTGACATTGTGCAACTCAGGCAGTTTACAAGAGCACCTTATTTCATCATACCAACTGGCATCAATTAAAGTGGGCTGTTGACCTTCGATGTAAGGAGGTGAAAGACGGTAAGCACCGAGCTCGATAGCTTCAGTCGCTTAAGTGCGGCCAGTATCCAGTAATCGGGAGATAGTGGGTTCGAGCACCACTGTCGCCAGCCCTGAGGATGGTTTTCAGTGGTTTCCCATTTTCACACCAGGCAAATGCTTGAGCTGTACCTTAATTAAGGCCGCGGCCACTTCCACTTCCTAGACCTTTCCTATCCCATCGTCGCCATAAGACATATCTCCGTCGGTGCGACGTTAAGCAAATAGGAAAAAACAACGAGCATCATCATATATTAAAGTGACAACGTTACCCGAGTCATTTAAAGCAGAAATCGGTTCATTATTCAGCTCTGCCTTCGCGAAGGTACTTTTAGACTCAACCAAATCGGAGATTTTATTACATTCCTGCCGACAAATAACTCTCTCTGAATCCACAGAAAATTCAGGGGCAAGATTCACAAGTATTACTATTAACCTTTAGTCTTTATTGCGTTTTTTGAAAGAGGTTGGGCAATTATTCTTAATATGCTGCCTCGACCCACACAAATAAGAACAAGGACCAGTACTACGCTTTATTGACGGGCGAGCATTCCGAAGGTGGTCACGTAATCCACAATTATACCATTTTTAAGATTTCCACTATCCCTAGACTGAGGCGAGCCCGGGTTAAAAGGAGGAGGGTGGCAGATGGGTCTGGCCACGTCCCCGTGCTTCACATATTCAGCAAAGGTACAAGCAGCCTCTAATTCCACAAAATTAGTCGGACTCTTCCTGAGGAAGAGGTAGGATCGTTTGGAGGGAGGAAAACTTTTCAGAATATGTGCCACCATTTCTTCTTCTGGCACCGAAATTAGAAATACCATGCAATAAAACCTCGAGTCTAAGATATAGTTGAGTCCTAAAACAATATTGAGGAAACAAATTTTGCAGTGCTAAAGAAGGGATAAATTTTGATAGTACAAGGTCATGAAATTCCGTAATCTTTATATTCTTCGAAATAGCTTCAGAAATTTCACGTTTCAAGTTCCCTCGCAATGGCGGAACAAGGCATTTAGAAATATTCATTTCACCAGTTGGAACAAGTTAAAGATGAGTTCAAAAAACCACTTACAGTGTAGTATCTTGCCGTAGTCGTCAGTTCGCTTCAGCATAATGTCCTTACCTACGTATGGTAAAGGTAACCCTTAGAGTGCACACAAAAATTCCAGGCGAGGTGCATTAAATCATAACCAAATTTGAAAGGAAATTATAAAGTTCACGAGGGCGTAAGCCCTATCAAACCAACGTCACCCTGGGTCCATGATAATCACTCTATCCACCCCGCCAAGCGGAGAAGCACACCGTCCTTCCATCACAGCAAAACCTTAGTGGCGACAACCCAGAAGTCAGACCACAGTCGCAATGTTTACGTGCGCATAATCGCTCGGTGGAGGGGGAGAGTGGCGAGATGGTTCATACCGACGACACTAGAATGCAGAAGAATACTGGAAAAGGCACTGTCTGGCCATACACCACAGATGGGCTCATTAATAACTTTAAAGCCGGTGGAAGTTAATGTTTATAAATATTGAAAACCATAGTATCTGTGACCATGAATCACTTGATGAATAACGCAGCGGCAAACCACATTAAAGACACGAATTTCAATGGCCATACCGCCAGCACTGACGTATTCACAGAGAGGATATACATTATTACTCCGGTAATAAGAGGATAAATAAAATAGCTAGTCATTGTTGAAATAGGGATCAGCAGAAAGGAAGAAGGAAGCAAGGATAGTATTGGGTACTATTTTGGAGATAGTATTTATTATTAATACTATTATTAATTCATTTTCCTAAAATTGTACATATACAAATACACGGAAGTGCCTCCATCCCCGTATGTATGTGTGCATATTCTCTGCTGAATATTCACAAATATATAGGTAATTTTAAATTTACATATTTACAAATGTTCCGCTTTTTCTACGTTAAGTTGTCTACTGCTATCCTACAGTGTGTCCCTTTTCACATTCCTATCTCTTATCAGTTGTCTAAAAAGCAGTGGCGAAAGGACTTGGGTTAAGACGCAACAGGTCACTATGCAAGTTAGGTTCCAAAAGTGTAAGAAAATAAAATATATAAATGCAACGTAAATTTTTATCTAATAGCAGTTGTATATTATTGTTTGAAATAACTCCACATGTTGTATATGAGTTGATAATGTTTTTAGATACAAAGGATATTATGAGTAAAATTTCCACGAACCTACTACGCTGGCGTCCCAGGTGGCGGATAGGGGGTCCTAAGCGGCTTGCTGGCGGACTTGAGGGAAATAAAATACCTCTCGCGGACCAAACACACAACCCCCCTGTGGGTTGGGGGACGCAGACCAACAATACACCCACGTTATTCCCTGCCTGTCGTAAGGGGCGACCAAGGAACCACGAAACTACTTGTGATTAGTACCACCATGCGGAGAACATCATGGTTCGCTTTTACTTGCGCGTAGTACCACTATATTAGGTACCAAATAGGTTTGTGATTAGTATCATAGGAGCACCGTGCGATCGGCTTCTGCAGTACCTGTGATTAGTACCACCATATGAGCGGGACCATGAGATGATAGCTACCATGGTCCTGCCTTGTCTGTGATTAGTACCCACTCTATGAGGAACACCGCAGGATTGTGCAGGTCCCTGTGGCTAGTACTCTTATGTGATGAACACCATAGGTTTGCGTGCCTGTAAATGGCGCCGCAAGGTGAGAGAACCCATAGGTCTATATTACATGTCGAATTTCATGACCTGTGTGTAGTACCATAATGTGTGGAATACCGCGAGTCTCTGCTACTTTTGATTAGTACCACAACATGACAAATACCATATTCTACCTTCCTAGAGGTAAGTAGCGTTATGCGGGGCCGATAACTTGGATTTTCGACCCTCTTTAGACTGCAGGCATCATCCATTCAGTGTTACGCTATAGCAACAGTCCCTTGGTCAGTAATCCTATTGTTTTACGTAAGTTTCTGTGAATGTAAGGCATTGCGGGTCGCATCCACTGATTGCTTTAAATTCATGTCCATTCATTCATTCTTCGTCCTCACGTATTGAGTTCTGGTCAGTGGAGAATGTTGGACTTTTAATTTGTCATACCATTTCGTACCATTAGGGGCCGATGACCTCGAAGTTAGGCCCCATTAAACAACAAGCATCATCATCATCATGAGTTAAATTTTGTAAATATTGTAAATTTATTAATGATGAGCTGTATGTTTAAAAGAAAAAAGTTAGTGTAAATTGTATAATACTGCATTTTAGGAAATTGTCTTCCTGTCTGTTCATTGACAATTTAATGCTTGATAGTAAGGTATTTTTGTGTGCCATTTGCCACCAAGGTAGACACCTCCATTGCATTTGAAGTGATTTTGATTTGATTGTTCATTTCCACTCTTATATTTTTTAAATGGGAGATAAATTAATTATACTCTCCTTGTGCCACTGTGAAATTTATTTTCTCAGCTGTTTCTTGTTTAGGCCTATATATTTTATTCCATTACTTCTTTATTCTACTTTTCTTATTTCTTACTTACAGCCTTCTGAAGATATTAAGGAGGAAATATTCATAGAAGAACATACTTATGATCAGCTGATGCCGTACATCAAAGAAGAAACAAAGTACGTACACTACGAATCCTATATGGAATTTATTGTACCTATTCACACTTGTGTTCAGTAGTGGTTGGTTTATGTCCAAAAGCTGGCCATTTTCATCAGTTAAATCGTTTCTTTACAAAGTTTCATTTAAACGCTAATATCTTAAAATTCTGTTGGTTATATTTATCTAAAATATTCAGGAAATGTAAGATCATATTTTTGTTCCGTCATGTAGTTATACTGAATATATATTAATATATATTAAATGATGATATATATATATAGATATATACACTGACTGACAGTGACAATGCAACACCAAGGAGGAGTGGTTAGAAAGGGATGAAAGTTGCGGAAAAAACAGAGACGGCACGGATGAATAATTGATGTGTATTTCAAACCGATATGCAGGTTATACAATGCGCACGGCATCGACTCAGTAGGATGTAGGTCCACCGCGAGCGGCGATGCACGCAGAAACACGTCGAGGTACAGAGTCAATAAGAGTGCGGATGGTGTCCTGAGGGATGGTTCTCCATTCTCTGTCAACCATTTGCCACAGTTGGTCGTCCGTACGAGGCTGGGGCAGAGTTTGCAAACGGCGTCCAATGAGATCCCACACGTGTTCGATTGGTGAGAGATCCGGAGAGTACGCTGGCCACGGAAGCATCTGTAAACCTCGTAGAGCCTGTTGGGAGATGCGAGCAGTGTGTGGGCAGGCATTATCCTGCTGAAACAGAGCATTGGGCAGCCCCTGAAGGTACGGGAGTGCCACCGGCCGCAGCACATGCTGCACGTAGCGGTGGGCATTTAACGTGCCTTGAATACGCACTAGAGGTGACGTGGAATCATACGCAATAGCGCCCCAAACCATGATGCCGCGTTGTCTAGCGGTAGGGCGCTCTACAGTTACTGCCGGATTTGACCTTTCTCCACGCCGACGCCACACTCGTCTGCGGTGACTATCACTGACAGAACAGAAGCGTGACTCATCGGAGAACACGACGTTCCGCCATTCCCTCATCCAAGTCGCTCTAGCCCGGCACCATGCCAGGCGTGCACGTCTATGCTGTGGAGTCAATGGTAGTCTTCTGAGCGGACGCCGGGAGTGCAGGTCTCCTTCAACCAATCGACGGGAAATTGTTCTGGTCGATATTGGAACAGCCAGGGTGTCTTGCACATGCTGAAGAATGGCGGTTGACGTGGCGTGCGGGGCTGCCACCGCTTGGCGGCGGATGCGCCGATCCTCGCGTGCTGACGTCACTCGGGCTGCGCCTGGACCCCTCGCACGTGCCACATGTCCCTGCGCCAACCATCTTCGCCACAGGCGCTGCACCGTGGACACATCCCTATGGGTATCGGCTGCGATTTGACGAAGCGACCAACCTGCCCTTCTCAGCCCGATCACCATACCCCTCGTAAAGTCGTCTGTCTGCTGGAAATGCCTCCGTTGACGGCGGCCTGGCATTCTTAGCTATACACGTGTCCTGTGGCACACGACAACACGTTCTACAATGACTGTCGGCTGAGAAATCACGGTACGAAGTGGGCCATTCGCCAACGCCGTGTCCCATTTATCGTTCGCTACGTGCGCAGCACAGCGGCGCATTTCACATCATGAGCATACCTCAGTGACGTCAGTCTACCCTGCAATTGGCATACAGTTCTGATCACTCCTTCTTGGTGTTGCATTTGCTCTGTCAGTCAGTGTATATATACAAAAATAATCTCTGGGAATGCTAGATATTTTTGTAGTGTATTTCTTTACAACACCTTTAAGCAACCATGTAAAATGTGTTCTTTACTTCACTGTCAATGCATCATTTGTTCATTACATTCTTATTATCTGAAATGCCGTCCGACTCGTTGGCTGAACGGTCAGCGTACTGGCCTTCGGTCCAGAGGGTCCCGGGTTCGATTCCCGGCCGGGTCGGGGATTTTAACCTTAAATGGTTAATTCCAATGGCACGGGGGCTGGGTGTATGTGTTGTCTTCATCATCATTTCATCCTCATCACGACGCGCAGGTCGCCTACGGGAGTCAAATAGAAAGACCTGCACCTGGCGAGCCGAACCCGTCCTGGGATATCCCGGCACTAAAAGCCATACGACATTTCATTTTTTTCATCTGAAATGCCGTCTGCAACTATTACATCCAGATAGTCTCAGTAATTTTGTACGTACGTACTGTACCAGGAACCTTGTGTGGCCTGGAGCATAATTTTATTTAATGGTAGTCAGCGCAGCGGGGGTACCCTAGCATGCGATGTAGCGCAACAGAACGGTTCGAGCATGCATACAGCAAGCAAGATACGTCCTGCAGAGCTTGATGCAGCCATCACGTGAACACCTCCTGATATTGTCGAACATACTACAAGAAATTGTATTAACTTTGGAACCCACTGATATATCATTTAATGAGATACGCCATCGTATAGCCCATTATTTAAAGGCAAACATACTGCAATTTCATTAATGTCGTCCTACGGACTTAAAGAGTAATTCAGGTATAAACAAACTTGATTTTTCCACGAGAGGAGGAAGCTGAGCTCGGCAGATTGGTATAAAAGAACGGGGTTTTGCTAGGTCAAGTCAGTTCAATTCTCAAATCGCTGCCGTCGTATGGTCATGCTGTCTCACATGAACGGGTTCGCGAGGTTCGAACTTAAAACATCACATCGTACGAACCCCACGGTAAAGTTTTCGCCAAGACTTATAAAACAATA
This sequence comes from Anabrus simplex, assembly GCF_040414725.1. Classification (NCBI taxonomy): domain Eukaryota; kingdom Metazoa; phylum Arthropoda; class Insecta; order Orthoptera; family Tettigoniidae; genus Anabrus; species Anabrus simplex. The sequence continues at coordinate 16,938,292 of NC_090279.1, read as the reverse complement.
ACTCGTGTTGGAACTTAGAAACTTTTCTAGTGATATGATACTAACATAATAATTTCAAAGTGTTGTCAAAGATTTATGATATTTAATCACTGTACAGACTTAGTACTTTCCACTGCAAATCGAACAAATTTAATTGATTGAAACTTCTATTCATATTCAAATGAAACTGACTTTAAACATTCAAGAGAAATAAGCGTATGAATATTAAGACGATTTTCAAGTGAAATAATTAAACATTTAATCTGTCAAACTAATCTATTTCATAAAGTTACCTTAAGTACGTGTGTAATAATTACTGGTTGAAGTTTTAATATGGCTAAACCTTCATCACAAGTGAACAGTATTTGACATTGTATGACATTGCCGTCATAGGAACTTGTAAATATCCGCGAATTAAGTATTTCGTTATGGTGGATAAGACTGATTTTCGTGCGTAAATATGTTATAACTGTGCCTCAACATAAACAGTGAATCCAATCTAATGAGCAATAACAATCATCTACCAGTGATTAAATATTAGAGGATATTCACGTAGTAAATGCAGTGCCAATTTTACGACTTACAAGCATAGAACACTCACAAGTTAATCTTGTCAGTTGAACATTTTCGTGTTTATAAATTTTATAAGTGACATCTGAAACCCTGACTTCGCCTATTTTGACATATAAAGCTGCTGTCATTTTGACTACGTGGGAGTTGGAACGTGGTGACTTCATAGAATTTAAACGTGGTTACTACGCGGGACATGGAACGCGGTTTGAGGTTCGATTCGGAACGTGGTTACTACGCGGGAATCAGACGTGGTACCGTGGGGATAGCATCACAACACCAGCTGTCTAGGACTTCATATGATGTTCGTTGAACCGCATTTCTCTACATTTTCAGTTTGATATTTGGATGTTTCTGGTGACATGAGTGCCACTGTAAACAAACTTGAGATTTAAACAGACTATATTACAAGTTGAACTGTAGCATCAGTGATTTCATTCATAATTCAACAAACTATTTCGCTCATTGGATTTTACATTACATTTTATAAATGTTGAGTGACAGTTATAAAATAGACTATAGCACCGAACTTTAGAAGAAGATAAAATTTGCCAAATTTTGAAGTGTTAAAATATTGAAAGTGGTGTAGGGAAATTCATTTTACACGTGTAAGGGTGTTACAATCATTTTCAGTTTTTGCCATTTGAACCAATACTTGAAGAACTTTATGAACTTTATCAGGAAATAACTTATTGATTTTCAAAGAAAAATAATCGTTTCATGTTAAAAGATGGACAATCATAAATATTTATTTTGTTTCAATTAGCCAGGCGACATGAACTTGCTCAGACAATATTTTAATTTGGTTTAATGCTACGAGTCGGAAATAACAGGGAACTTATTCATCAAATTCTCCAGGTGAATAAATTAAGTTTTAAAATATATCCATTATTTCGCCCTGCATCTAAATCTCTCTGTATCTGCTCCCTAAGGACCGTTCCCCCCTTCACAAGATTCTTATGCCCATATCCTTAATTTTTCCTGGTACAGTACTAACAGTGACACACAGAAATAGCCATTTTTGTAGATTATAAACTAAATATACAAATTTGAATCTGTTAAGTTTTATGTACATTGTAAACAGTACAATAATTTTAAACGAACATAATTAGGTTCATTAATAAATATAATGATGCCTGAGTTCATTAGTGTGATAACTCAATGCTATTTTCAAGTATTTATTTGGATAGATTCTTTTCTAATGATATTTTCTGTTCTCTTGTGTGTTAATTAAGATTCCTCCATTTGTAGATCCCAAAAGATATAAGTTGTAGTAGAAATGAAACGTTGAGGTCAGTTGTGCTACATCTTAGGTATCATAGTTTACAAATAAAACGTCCACATTTTTGTAAGCAAAGGAAATTTGTGGCATTTAATTTTTTTCCAGTGTTGTGGTCACACTAGCTGATTGTTTCCAATTCCCACTTTTCATTTTAGTGCTCATTGTCAGTCAAGTGCTTGTAGCATGTTGATTGCAAACACATTTACACAATTAGTATGAACTAATAAAATGGACAGCTACAAGTTAACTATTAATTTGTGGAGGTTGCCTAAAGAATTCAGAATACTTAATGTAAGTGAATTTATTATCTCCTAAAAGTAGGTAAATAATAATGGAATGATATAATATTATTTCAGAATTGTAATTTTTATCACTGAGGTTAAAAAGTAGCACAAGTGTACATCCTGATTTCAAACATTTAATGCAGTAGTTTGTTTGAACTGCCTTTGGACTATGTGCTAATTAATTTTGTGCTGTCACACCTTTGTTCGTTACTGTGCGCAACGATCTTTGATAATACCTGCGAGATGATGGTATAATCTCGGATTGGTAATCTTAACTGAGCCCCTGTATCGGCAGGTCATGCATTGGCTAGTCATAGCCTATGATTTGATTTCAGACCAGATTAGTGATGGAAACTATGAATTCTGAAAGGTTTATTTTATTTTGTGGGTGGTTAGAGTCTTCCTGTCTGTTATATGACGCATTGATTTCTTCTTACTGTACATTTGCAACCAGTAGCAAAAAATATTCATTTCAGTCCTCAGAACTACCCAGTACCAGCTTACATGCTTTCAGTAGTCAGAGTAGAACCATGCACACAACTGAAGATCGCCCAAATACAACTCTTTGAGGAGGAAATTCTGCTGTTTCTTTGTAATTTTTATGTGACTGGACACAATAGGCTGTTAGAGAACAATCATATAATGTCGCCACCAATTAAAATGTTCCTTATGAATACTTTTCACATGCAAAATGCACATTTCTGTTTTTGGATGGAGTTTAAATAGCTTTCTTCTTCCTAAACATATCTTGTGCAGATGCAGTCTCGAACCAGCAAAGCGACAAGCATTTTGTGTGTATGCTTTTTCCTTGGTTCAGTTGACCGGATCTTATCTACTGCATACCACTCTGTTTTATATCTCACCTCATGTGCTGTGTTATCCTGACTCATTTCAGCATTCTACAAATATCAAGCAACAACTTTAATGACTTCTTGCCTTGTCAGTTTGGTACTGAATTACATATGAACAGGTTTTAAGGTTCATAAAATTTCCTAATTCCTGACATGTGGAAAGGCACATGTTTATGAGCTTACAATTACTGATGAGATTTCCTTCCATTTTTTGAACAACATATCACCTTGAAATAAATAATTAGTGATGAGGCTAACTTAAGTTTGTGTAGACACATAGCCCTGAACTAAACATGTAGTGATGCGGTGTCTTTTCACTTGTAGATGTCGAGTGTCACAAGGCCCTGAGCCGACCTCTTCTTGTCACTCCTCCATAGTCTTCATATTTATAGACGTGATTACGGTGAAAATAAATTATTATGATCGTCTGCTATCTATGACGGATGTCAGCAGAAATATGAATTGCAAAATTCCAATCAGGCTAGAATACACTGAAGGTCTTCCCTCTTATTGTTACTCGTACAATTTCACCGAATATTCAAACTGTCACTCCCAATAAAAACAGATACTCCTGATTTTTTTATTTTGTTGAGTTATATATTATTCTTTATAATGCGTTTATAGGAGTCACTTAAACACGTAATCCAGAGATGTTCTGCCATTCAAACACTGTTTTGTGGAAATAAGGCATAGATATTAGACATAGGCTTTAAGGGAGAAAATTTGAACATAGTAAGTTATATGTTAGGATGTGCAAAATATCCATTGTATCCCATTTCTATAACAGATTATTCATCAACCTGCTTCTTGTTATTCTGCTCTTTTAATATTAGTCCTGCCTGGTGTTGTGATTCATTGTCTCCAGTTAGTTCGGTCAAGGGCCATGTTTCTATGTAGTCTCACAGCTTTCAGTTCATTTGTTCTATGCTGTCTTGTTTGTCCCCGGTATTCATGTTCGCTTCATTACAAAATCCATAATTTTACACAAAAATTTTAAAATTGTGTTAGTAGTTAACAGGAAGGTAAATGAAGACTGTTATACTATAGGATTGCCCACTTTATCATTTAAGGGCTGTCCAAGAATTTTTTGTTAACAAAAATGGCACTTTTTTGAGACTATCTAGCAACTACAAAAATGCATTTATTTTAATGTTTCTTTCGTCGAACTATCATCGTTAGTGTTCTTGATGTCTCCTACTAAATGTATTAGTTTATCACCATTTCACAACGAATTTTAACACCTTCATCAAAAATTCAAAATTTCCAAAATAATTTTTCATTTCTTCGTTCTCAGTTTTTGAACGGGGATATACTTTTTTCTCAGTTCTAGTACAAGATATTCCTAAATTAATTATCATCAATTTGAGACCTTTTCGAGGTAGATATCCGATTTATAACTCGACTCATTGTTGTTCGAACCTGAAAAGAAACCATAGTTTTTAGTTTTGAGTAAATTTAAAGGGTTGTATTATGATTAGACCTCTTTCTTTTTACCTGAAAGTATTAGAATTCTCCCGCTGCATAGGTGCGACCTTCCCCTTCAAGTTCCTTGTCCTGTTTCAGTTTTCTTCTTCCCCTGAGGTACCTTCTTCGCTGTCTTTGTTCAGAAGTGCTCTGAGGCTGACTTATGCGTACACATGCCTCATCAGCTTGTGACACTCCTGATGCTGAGTACGTATCAGGCACAAACTTAATTCTCCCTAAAACCTCTATTTGAACCTTGTTTCCACAATTAAAGTGTAAAACTGCATCCATGACACCCAGTTCGAGAGTGGATAGCCCCACATAAGTATCTTTTCTACACCTCTTCCATACCGTACCGTTGCATGACTCATTGGTATTTTGGGTCAAACCATGAAAACATTTGAATAACATTTTTGGATTACAGAGCCTTTCATACACAGGCTTCACTGCATGTGCCAACGGCCGTAGCCGTTTTGAAGCACCAGATCCTGTGAGATCTCCGAAGTTATGCAACATTGGGCGTGGTCAGGAGTTGGATGGGGTGTCACACGCTGTTGGTGGGGGTAAGAGAATGGAGGAGCAGAAAGGAACTGGCCACTCTTCTGCATGTAAACTCCAGCTCAGGAACACCTCTGTGGAGGTTCGAACCTGCCTTTAGGCAGAATAACCCTTACCTTACCATTGCATTAGGACTTCCAGTGGTATTCCTGCTTTATGCTTATAATTTTCAAGTAGTTTGCCAGCTGTGGCTCGTTGGTATGAACACCAGCTGTCTGTTCCTATAGAGCACCTGTGGTGGGGAGGCACTTTATGGGCAGTCAAATGATACAATGTTGCCCATAGAGCATTTGTCATATCTTTTATGAAACTGTAGTTGGAACGCAAAGCAATTCCAAAATAGTTCTGACACTTGTCTCTCAGTGTTCCAGTTGATTTGCCTCTACCACACATGGTTTGTTATGTTGTACAATTTTTCTAAGAGCTGTTCCTAAATGCTTTTTATAGTGGCCCACACATTCCAGTTTATTGACTTCTTTACCATTGTATGGATTGGAATCACACACTACCTTGTAACTTTTGGAATCCCCATCCCCATAGAAATCTACATACTCCAGACCTCTACTCTCACCTGAGCGAGAAAATATTTTTACTGTTCCATATTAGGCGAAGACTCACTGTATTTTTTGGCAAAGACTGTAGCATGATCCAGCTTTCCAACCTAAATAGAATGGGGAATGCATATAATCATTTGAATGCTTCTTACATCCAATACAGTTTCTGGACATTATCTCAACAACGAACATACATCCAAAGGCACACAGGCAAACAGGCAACATGACAATATTTTCACTAAAACACGCAGTTATGGAAACCATGGAAGCTCTCAATACCAAATAGTATTACTGCTGCATACAAAGAATACGCATGTGGAGCCATCTATGGAAAGCTATTCTGTAACAACGAGCGCCAAACTTGAATTAAATCGAAAGGAACCATGAAATTCTCCGTGCAGCGAAGCCACGCCCATCTTAGACCGAGATACGGGTGCACTGTTCCCTTTATATCAATTTTCTGAGCATATTTATGCACGAAAGATGTAAGTACTATACATTTTCTTAAAGCAGAAGAATAAATCTTTCATCAGGAAACAAAAATGAAAAAGTGAAAATTCTGTCTAAATACGCCATTTCAAACGTTTATGAATACCTTAAACACGTAATCCAGAGGTGCTCTCTCATTCAAACACTATTTAATAGAAATAAGAACATAGATATTAGAGGCTTTAAGGGAGAAAATTTGAACATAGTAAGTTAAATGTTAGGATGTGCAAAATATCCATTGTATTCCATTTCTCTAACAGATCATTCATCAACCTGCTTCTTGTTATTCTGCTCTTTTAAAATTAGTCCTGCCTGGTGTGAGTCTCCAGTTAGTTCGGTCACGGGCCATGTTTCTATGTAGTCTCACAGCTTTCAGGTCATTCGTCTTATGCTGTCTTGTTTGTCCCTTGCGCCTCTTTTCACCTACTTTCTGTTTATACGCTAAATTTCTCAATATATCGTCCTCTGCACGCAAATATACCCAAACCAGCGCACACGCCTTTCCTAAATTTTCTTTATCGGTGCAATGCTGGAACGTTTTCTAATAACATGATTTGAAATGTGATCTAGTCTAGTTATGTCAGCCGTTCACCTAAGCGTCTTCGTATCCATGATGCTTAGTTGGCGTTTACCTCCTCTTTAGCTTGCCAGCAATCGTTGCCATAGAAAACGACAGGACGGATAACAGCTCAGTAGATATTAGATTTCAGGTGGTCCTTCATCCGACGGTCGCAAGGGCGCCCGTTGTCATTCTCAACTTCAGCCAGGCTTTGCATATCCTTAAGTTGACTTCATCAGTAAGCCGGCCATCATCAGAGATTTTGGAACCAAGATACTTAAATTTCTCTTCTCGTACTATATTTTCACCGTCATCATGCATGCTTCCAACTTCTCGGCGATGTAATGTCATATATTCTCTATCCTTTTTGTTGAGACGCGGGACGTATTGCGCTAGTGGATTGTTCCAATCTTCCGTTTGGCGCTTATTCTCTGCACCATTTGCATACAGATGTGTCCATGGTATTGGAATGTGCAGGTCTTATGTAATGGTGTCCGTCAAAAGAATGAACAGCAGTGGTGATACGGAAGGGCCTTGGTGGAATTGTACAGTTTCGCGAACGTCACCAGACGCTCTTGCGACAGCTTCAGCATAACTCCTCGGTTCTACATAGATCAATTATTCCCTCTCAACAAGGTGCTCTGTAATGCCATGCTCTTGTAGCGCTGACTGATTAGGTTATGATGTACCGGATGGAAGTCCTTATCAGGGTCCAGAAAGTCATGATGAAGCCTCTTATTCTTTTCGAAATACCTCTCACGTAACAGCCTTGCAGCGTGTGTTGCTCCTGTTGCGCCACAATTTTACACAAAACCAGCTTGACTTGTTGTGTGTTCGTTTAAATCGCTAATTCTTTTGTCGATGATTTGTTCGAAATGTGCTACTGCGTGGCTGAGAAGTATGACCGGACGGTAATTAGAAAAATCGGCAGGACTTCTCTTATTTTTGAATGGATACTCCGTCGTCAGTTTGTTGGTTCTTAACCTTCTTTGATGATCTGGTTGAAAAGCTTGTTTTAGCCACACTGCTGCATCCCCCCATTGAGAGATACAAAACTCTGCCGGAAGATAATCAGGACAGACGGCTTTCCCTGGTGTCACTTCTTTCAACACAGCCTGAACTTGGGTGACGTCAATTTCCTATATGGGACCTTCAACAGAGGCGGTGATTGGGATTGGTAGGTACGGATATTCCAAGATTGAAATTTTGTCAAAGTAGTTAAGCCAGTGTACTCGCGCTTCCCGCCAGTCGAGTAGAAAACCGTCTGTTTCCTAATTGATGATGTAGAACGTTCCGTGTTTCGATGCCCCGATTTGACTAGCCGTTAAATATTCCGCTCGTTTTAGCGCATGTCAAGTTTCATATATAGACCTGCTTACCGCTTTGCTTTTGTTACAACGGCAACCTCCTTCACTTTACTACTGGCTGCTTTGTAGGCATTCCAACGAGCAAGAAACTCGTTTTACAGCTGTTTCTTCAACCGTATTGCATACATAACATAGTCATTCCGAAACCACGTGTCATTGTTAATCCTTCATGTCGTCGCCCTGACTTAGTTGTTCCAGGAATGGAGCGTGCGGCGCCTTTCAGTTTAGTCCAGCTCGCTTCTAATATGGTGACTTGTGGCACTGTAACGTTTGCAACAATGCTGGCCTCCTTCTTCAGGCGTCACTGTTTGATCCAATTTGGTCCATTTCCTGCGAAGTATTGAGCTCTTGGTGACTATCCGCATCTTACAGATAACTGGTCGATGTTGCATCGCAACGGTTTCGTAAGGAACAACTGTTGTCTCTAGAACATCTTTGAGATTCCTTCGTCTGACAAGGATGTAGTCAGTGTGCGTTGGATGGGAGCGATTGTAGTACGTGACAAGGTGAATATCACGTTCTTTGAACTGTGCGTTCGCGATGATCAATTTCTGCATAGTCGGGAAATTGTTGGCAATCATCTTTCTTCTGAACGTATCCATGAAGGCCATGTACTGTGTGTGCTTCTTTTCTCCGTCCGACACGTGCATTCAGAGAAACCGGCCACGATAAGATAGTAAGCAGTGTTCTAGTCAAGTAGTGCTCAGAAGGGATTTTTGGTTTCCTTGCCAACACCATTAGTTGTTCTTCGGCTTCCATTGTACATCAGTTAGTAATCGCACCCCGCTTTGCATGACTTTTCTCCCCTCAATCTTTTTTTTTGCACCTCACAGATGCCTATATGCCTTCTCTCATGTGCTGTGGCTAATTTGCTAATTCATTCAGACATAGTTCAGTGATGGCTTACAGAATGGTAGTACTCGCTTTCCTAGCCGTCACTGCCCGCGCGACGGCAACCCTTGCATACGTTTCATGCTGACTGGGCCCTGGCAAAGCGCGTACCGTCCAGAGGACGCCCGAACCTTGGTTCCGATTCCATGAGACATATTTCTGTAAACATGTGACAGTATTATTTTACGGCCGGCGTGTCTTGAAGCATTTTAGAGCTCATGACAGCAGGTAGTTACGCCGTTGCGGACATGGGGAACAGACACCTTGTGCAGCCCCTCCTCTAGAGTTGAACCGCTATGCTCCTTTCTGCAATAACTTCCAGAAAGGTAGAGTAACTCTTCTGCCAACTGCTCCGTACCGAACGTCTCCATCTCCTCCAAAATCGCCATTAGAGACTTTATGCGTGTTTCGTCCGCGAGAGCTATCATATTTTGCTCAATTCTGCCGCCAGGCAAGTAGGCCACCCGTGTCCATCTCCTGCGACGTGCCACATGTTCCAGCAATATAGCTGATTCGTGGAGAATATTTATTAATGTAAAATGAAATACCATTTTACTGAAAAACTAATTGTTAACCTGATAAATCACTTGTCACAAAAATGCATTATCACGTAAAGAAGAATGGCCTTTCTTTTGCACTCTTTACTTGGCGTGATATGCCACTGAACGTATGACATAAAATCCGGTGTCATATTGTTTGTGCCTTGTTGCCTAGTGGTATCAACATCAATATCCCGTGCGATAATCATGAGGTCTAGCATGTCGTATCTGGAATCAATGTCCCCCTTTTATTTGTCCACTTATATCCTCCTAAGAGTGCAGTAACAACACGTGGTCGAGCATCCCATTACTTTGCTTGTGACGAAGTTATGCATTCGACTGGGCCATGAGAATTCAGTGCATCCACCATGAGTTTTGAAGTACCAGTTCTTTTCACGATATGCTTTGGCATGCGTGATCGACATTTCCCATTTGCATGTTGTAAACGGTTCTGACCTTTAACCAAGAAATTTTTATTTCTCGCTCTTCTTTCATAGAATATGCGGTGGGAAGACAGGCTTAGACTTAGATGCTATTCAACTATGTCATCAAGACACTAAAATATTCACGTTGTCCGCGATCTTTTGAAATAAAAAGAATCCCATTCCTTCCTTTACATAGGAGCAATATCCACTAGGGTGCAATTCAAAGTCTTGTCTTCACGAGTTTTGGCTCATGCCTTGATTTTCATGCTCCTTCTAGCCGTAGTGTTAAAGGAACACTTGTAAGAATATTCAGACACGATAGCTTGAATTTGGTTTCAAATTCAGGATATCAGAACATAGTAATGAAACACTACCAAAGCCATATTCATTGTTGATTGCATAATGTCTATGACAACAGTATCTGGGGGAGAAAAGAAAGCGTCAGTGTTAGGGAAAGAGTTGTCATGCGCTTGTTATATTTCATCCTTCACAGCATTTCATCAGGATGAGTGGTTTCCATTTTGTATATGGCCTCTGTTAATGACATGGTAGTAAGTATGAACTTCCTTGTATAAACCTACCGTCCTGTTTGTGGGTTGGCTCTGTTTGATTGCACATCAGAGCTACGTATTCAGAAATGACCAGACTCTGAAGTATAGACTGCTACATTGATGTGATAACAATGTACAAATTCAATAAGTATGTTTTGCGTGACAGTAAGTGACATTCATAGAAGATTAGCCCTGCTTCAGCAGATCTTGCTGACTGTCGGCAAAAAATGTTCTCAATTTTATTAATATCTACAACAGAGAGATTCTCCCAAACACCCTCAACAACAAGGGCTTTTACAAAAATTATTACTTGACTGCCACAAAGTGCAGAGCACTTGAACAACATCAAAACTTCTAAGCTAATGCCGTCATTATGTAGGAGAACGGACATACACGGATTTCAGTTTATAAATGTGTGCCGGATTAAAGAGCTTGTTATCCTCTTTTTAGAGTATACCTCTTCTTATCATTGATTTCTTTAAGTGAGGTTGTCTATGAATTTGTACATTCCCACATCGTCACAAGTTACTTGAGCGTGATATCGTAATTCGAGAGACAAGACGCAACACATCTTCGTAACAAGTGAGAGAAATGTGATGTTCATGTGTAATGATATTCTCTGCGTGGGATACTAGTGAGTGGCATGTACAGTAGCATTTCCTTTGTATGAGAGTTCTGGTTGAGTTGGCTGTTAAACTATTCGTCACATGGTTTTAATTTGTCTATATAGATCAGGAGCCGAGATGAGCTATGCAGATCATCAACCTCCGGATGGTGGAGCAACCTGTTTTAGTAGCAAATTGTGTGGCAAGACATTCAGCAATAGATGCCACCTTTCACGACAAATTCAAGCTCTCATAGCCCAATGTCCACATGGGTGCATTGTATGTGGTAAGTCGTTCATCACGAAATCCTTCCTAGACTCTCACATGCAGACACACATAGGCGGGAGGCCAATCTAATGCAATATATGCTAGAAGTCATTCGGTAGAAAATCCTACTTAGCACTTCACCTACAGACTCACATGGATGACAAACCAAACTGATGCCATCTATGTTGCAAATCCTTCAACCGATGAAAGCGTACTCGCTCAAATGTGATCCCACACGAGTGACGAGCCATATCGATGTGATATCTGTTACAAATCCTTCAGCAGTAATTCTCGCCTAGGTTATCACGTGCTGATTCACACGGCAGAGAAGCAATCTGGTGCACTATGTGTGGGAAGCAATTCATCCATAAAAATGGACTTATGGTACATATGGTGACTCATACTGGCGAGAGGCCATATTGAGGTAATATTTGTGGAAAATCTTTTAGCCAGGAAGTTGGGCTAACATATCGCATATAGACTCATACGGGATACAGGACACTGCTTTGTAATGCGTGTGGCAAGTTATTCAGTACAAAATGCCATTTAGCACGTCACATCAAAACACACGCAGACCACAGGCCGAAAGAATGCAATGTGTGTGGAAAATCCTTCGTACAAAAAGTACAGCTAACACGTCACATGGTGAGTCATACGGGAAAAAAGCTACACTGGTACAAGGTCTGCGGCGAATCCTTCAGCACGAAATCCTGCGTTGCTCGTCATATTCGGATTCACACCGGCGATATCTGTGGTAAGCTCTCCACGCAACGAGGTGGACTCACGCAACATATGCGGACTCACAGGAATGAGAGGCAATTTTCTCCGCACGCTAATAATATGCATTCAAGAAATTCACCGAGACTAGAATCTTCGCCGTTGAAAAATCAAGGGCATAGTGGTTGAAGATCCTCAGTGCTATCCAACATCCAGATCCTCCCCCGTAATGACATTGAAACTCCCACAGTAGAGCTCAATTAATAAGCCATCAGATACTGTGTTTAGATTTGTGGAGCCTTCCGGCATCAATATGAGAATTTTGTGTTTGGTTATTTCAACAGTCAGAATACAATATGGGGCTACGCAGGTACCGACAAAATAGAAGAGGCTGGCGTAGAATGGGCAGATTCGTGCGATCTAATTATACTGCATAACAAACTTCCAGCATCATTCAACAGTGCGAGGTGGAACATGGCTATAATCCAGATCTTAACTTACAGTATCCGCGTAAGCAAACATATCTCAGTTATCAGCGAAATAAGTGGGGCAAAAATCCCTCATCGTCCTTCATTACAGACTGTTATGCCCTCCAGCGTTCAACCGTCGACCCTCTGTGAATTTACTAAACGCCCCCATAATCCTCTATTTGCAACCAGTTCTGTGGCTTCGTCTTAGATTCATACGTCTTACCTTTAAATCTTAAAATGTGAGTTCCTCTTCGAAGAAGATATCATTTTACGAAGGCTGATTAGGAGAAATGTACCATTTCCATGGACGAGAACATTCTGTACATAGAGCTTTTTACTAAATCATATGATTATTTTGCAAATATCGTGAAGCATTGTTCTCGTATCTCAATTCCCTGAGGCTGCACACTATATACAGAAACTAGGGGAATATTGTGAAACTATCGTAATCTCTTTGACAACGATCCTTTGAGCTCCGAAACCGTCCAAACAGGGGAAGTTCCTTTAAAAGCGATATCTAATAACAGGAGGGATGGAGGAGACTGATATAAGGAAGAGCAGCCACAATGCCTGGAGGTTTCTTAAGCATCTGAGTTGTAAACCTAACAGCTAGAGAGGGTCATGCGAATGAACATCTAAAAATATTGTCCGCCACCTCGTTGAGAATGGTAAACCTCACCATCACACTTCAAAATTTTACGGTCAGAAGAATTAGAGTTTAGTCACCTTATGCGGCTTTTCACCGAGCTCGATAGCTGCAGTCGCTTAAGTGCGGTCAGTATCCAATATTCGGGAGATAGTAGGTTCGGGCCCCACTGTCGGCAGCACTGAAAATGGTTTTCCGTGGTTTCCCAATTTCACACCAGGCAAATGCTGGGGCTATACCTTCATTAAGGCCACGGCCGCTTCCTTCCCACTCCTAGCCCTTTCCTGTCCCATTGTCGCCATAAGACCTATCTGTGTCGGTGCAACGTAAAGCAACTAGCAAAAAAATATGCGGCTTTTCTAGCGGTGAGCCGGGAGGGATAGACGATATCAGATTAAAGCAGATTAACCTCGAACATACTACGCTCTCGTGATAACTCCAACATGGCGCGTCCCAGGTGGTAGATAGGGGGAGTCCAACCCGATTTTCCGCCCGACTTGAGCGAAATAAAATTTATCTCGCGGACCAAACAATCAAACCTCTGTGGGTGGGGACGAGTCCAAGGGATGCTGAATGTTCGACCAAATTGCCTGTGTTTATTTCCATCATCCTTGTGATTAGACCCACTATGAAGGGAACCTATGGGAATGCGTTCCGAGGAATAACACGGGTCTGGGTTTTAGTTATCATTAGTACCCTCTATTTGAGGAACACAACGGAATAGTACGGGTCCCTGAGATATGTAAAACTATGTGACGAACACCATGGATTTGCGTTCTGGGGAACACCACGGGTCTGGTTTATTTATTTATTTATTTACTCGTGTCAGAATCATACTTAATCATACAGTAAAAGTAAAATAATTTCAAACTACGAAAATTCCAAAAATTAACAAACATAGGAAATTGACCTAATTTACTGTACATCTAGATGGTGTTTTCCAAAACTGAGCCACACCTAGGGCATTGTAATCAGCAAGCATTAAATCATGCTCTGAGCATGAAAATGGGCTGAAAGGACATTGATACATATGGTTCACTGTTTATTTTCTTCACCGCAGTCGCACTTGCTGTCCTCTGATGTGAAGCCCCATAACTTAAGTGATTACTTCGCCCTGCTGACACCAGTTCTTAATCGGTTAAGGGACCTCCAAACACTCCAGTCTTCATTACACCCAGCCGGAAGATATTCACGTGGCCTCATCCATTATTGGTGCTTAGATTTCCATAAGGAATGTCTTGCCTTTTCTGGTGGTCCTCAAGGGATTTGATGTCTGGAGGGAACTTTTCCTGGATTTCAGCCTAGATTGAGATTGTTGATGACCAAACACCGGGTGAGCTTCAACATTCTCAATCTTTAGTCGTTCTTGATCAGCAGCGATTTCTCGACGATTACTTGGAGGTGCAACGCCAGCAACAGGCGTAGGTTTCAGGCATCCTGTGATTAATCTACAAGCTTCATTCAGGGCAGGTCCACAGTCTTAGCGTGTGTTGATCTATACCACACAGCGGATGCGTATTACGCAGCAGTGTAACACAGAACCAATGCAGTGGTTCTAAGAACTTGTGGCTTTGCATCCCAGTTTGTACCTCTCAGCTTCCTCAGGATGTTGTTTCTGGCATTGACTTTGTGATTGATGTTGAAACAGTGCTTTCTGAAAGTAAGTGAGCGGTCCAGCGTTACGCCTAGGTACTTTGGGGTGAAAGAATGTTCCAGGAGGGTTCCATTCCAAGAGACGTGTAATTTCCTTGATGCCTCTGTTCGTGAGGTGGAAAGCACAAAGCAGAGATTTTGACGGATTCGGCTTTAGGTGGTTAGCCTTGTATTATGTGAATAATTCCTTCCGAGCGCTGTCAAGTGTAAGTTCTACCTCTTCAAAAGTGGCACATTGGCGGGCTAGTAGAGGTCGTCTGTATATATGAAACTTCTTGTTTTGTTAGGGAGTGGTTGGTCATTGGTATAACTAATAAATAGCAATGGAGCCAGTACACTTCCTTGGGGCAATCCATTTTTCTGTGATCTCCATCTGATTCTTTGTCCTTGAAAATAAAAAACTGCGGTTCTGCAACAAGGTTGACATCTATCTGGTAAGTTTTGAATCTTTCGTGATTGTAAAGATCTTCTGAAGCAGTATACGGTGGTTCACTCTTATCATATGCAGCACTGAGGTCAATGAAATCTACCCCTGTAATTTGTCAATTTTCAAAACCGTCCCCAATGTACTGCGTGAGGTTTGAACTTGTGCAACAGCATTCATGTCTAGTCTAAAACCTTCCTGTTTTGGAATGAGGTTTTTGTTGATAGTCTGGATGAGTCTGTTGAGTATCATTCTTTCGAAAATCTTATATCGGTGGCACAGAGGAGATATTGGTCTGTAGTTCCTGGGGTCTCTGTTGTCCTTTCCAGGCTTTAGACCAGCAATTACACGTGATTTGCTCCACAATATTGGAATATTGGACATCTGTAAGCCGTTATGAAATTGTAGCAACAATTCTTTCGTGTTTCTTCCAAAATTATTTATTTTCTCAACTCGCAAATCATCCAAACCCGCAGCTTTACCTGATTTGCACTTGATAATTGCATTTTCCAACTCAGTGAAATTGAAATGTTGCATGAGCTCAGATATTTCTTCATCCCTACCCGCAGGTACCTTCAACATAGCTCTCCGGGTTATGGCTTCTTGTTTTATTTTGCCATTCATGAGAAGTTGGTGGGCGATCTGATTGGCTGTAACAAAAGAATGTGTGTTACTCAAAGTTGGACCTCTGGTCAACTTCATTAGGAGTCTCCAGGCCTTTTGGCTGCTCAGCGTCATAACCACCAACTCTCTCTTTTCGATGAGGCTATTAGAGAAGTTAGAGCGTGTGCTGCTGTAATAGTTCCCTCACCTATTAGTTTCTGTTTGAATAGCTTGTAGTAGTCATTTAGTTGCGAGACTGCATCCAGATTAAGACCTTCAATGTAACTAGTGCGACATCCACGGGGAATAGATTTACGAGAACTTTTCTTAACAGCCTAAGTGACCTGTTCATATGATTCAGGAATTGGTTTGATGTTTTGGACCGTATCATCCAGTAAAGCAGGGAAGTTTGACCAATCTCCCTTTTTGAAGTTGTATCTACGACGAAAGGGAACATACAGAGGTCGGATAGCGGAGTAAAACTGACAGGATTGGTCTGTGTTGAGACTTAGGTACTGGGTTGCATACTCCCTTGCTGCATTGTTCTACTAAGTTATTAGTGACGAAAATCAAATCTGGATGATATCCTCTTCTCCAATGGCCACTGTTAAAATAAAGTGGCTGTTTGCCATCATGAATAAGAGAGAGTTCCGTAGCATCTGCCCATTGTTGTACTAGCTCGCCGTTGTCATAACTGTGTTCATATCCCCATTCGGAACTGTGACAGAATCTACGGGTCTGGTGTTTACCTGTGATTAGTACTCACTATGTTAGGAACACCACGGGATAGTACGGGTCCCTGTGATTAGTACCTACTATGTTAGGAACGCCATTCTTGCATTGCGTATGATTGGGGCCCTTATGTGACGAACACCATAAGTCTGCATTACCTGTGCGCAGTGAAGAACACCGTGAGTATACTTTACTTGTGATTAGTACCGCTATATGATAAAGAACATGGTTCTGCTCTACTAGGGATACATACCATTATGAGGGACCGTTGTCTTGTATTTTCAACAAAAATATCATCTCTTCAGGGATGTGCTTTGGGAACAGCACCTTGGTCAGAACATACCATTATTTTAAGTTCATAATCATTGTTCGTCGTCGTGTTTCTTTAATTGGATTCGGAGTATTGTTTTGAAATTATTTGTAAATATTAATACTGTGAGCTGCTGATAATTTTACCTTCGAATTCATCCATTCATTACTCATAATCAAGAATTGAATTGTGGTCGGTGGATGAATTTTTGGACTTGAAAATTTTTATTACGTTTCGTACCATTAGGGGCCGATAACCTAGATTCTAGGAAACTATAAACAATAATAATAATAACCATCACTTCACGAAGAGATGGAATGTGCTTGACTAATTGTTACACAAGTTCTAGGTCCCATCATGAGGAAATTAATCTATACAGCTCAGGAGATTTCTGGGCGTGGCTGTTGTACGACGAGTGCCGTTTGAAGGATCTACACTTGGCCAAGTTGTCAACAGTCCCTCGTCTGTTACTCTGTTATACATAACGGACAGGCGAGGTAAGCTGAGCCCAGCTTGTAGGAACACGTCCATTCCACACGTCGGCCTCATGCGTTGCCAGATCCTCACTTTCACATCAGTTCCCATCTGCTACTTCTTCGGAGCTACACCAACAATGTGTTTTATGTTTCTTTTCAGATAAATTTCTTGCCACTTCGGGTTACTCTTCCATTTACTGGATACCACACCTTGTGTACACTACTGACGTTCATACAGAGCGGATTACTGAGAATGCTGCGCTCAGTTTCCGGCGAAACATTGGCAGCTACTAACGCAATTCGAGCGCAGCATATAGTGAAGACACTGGCCGTGAAAGACTATACCGACAATCTCAAAGGGTTCCGGAAGCTGTCGAGCAATAGGAGCGGGCACTAGTGAAGTGTTGACCCACATCACCAACGACATCTTGAAATATCTTCCTTGCAACACATTTACCCAAACTCTATATTCGCTTGGTCTCTTGCCTGTAGCTCCACATATCGTTTGCTAGTGTTCTCTGTCACTGGACCACCCAAAAGGTGCCTTAAATGATGAGATCCAAGTTCAATACAAAGTACAGGCCCATTTCGACCAAGACAGGTGTAAGGTTATTGCTGACCTAAGATCAGGCGGCATGATCGCCTAGTATCATTGCCGCTGAGCTGGCTGTGGGTAGAGTTCCGGCCAAGGAATGTGGGAGTCATTAAATTAAGAAGACATCCTTCTGGTTCGGATTCCACATTAAACTAGAAACCCTTGGTCATGATCAAGGTATCTATGTTCAGGAAAGACAGCATGTTTCCTTTCATAAGAGACTGATTCGTCTTGTTTTTGCTTTATTTCCAGTTGTCTAGATACTTTTCAGTTACCTCTTAAATTGAATAAACTATAAGATAAAGAAAAGATTTAAAAAGATAAAAATACATACGAACCGTTGCCAACCTCTATTAAAATCAGTCCTCATCTGTTAATGTTGATAACACCAACAACCATGCTATTGAAATAAAGCAAGGTATGAGGCAAGGCTCTGTTATAACTCAACTCCTCTTCAATATCTACTGTGAAAGGGAGTTTTTCTTAAGCACTGCAAGTAAAACAGGATATCATCATTGTTAATGGAATCGTAATAAATAATCTGCATAATGCATATGATACTTTTCTGTTTGCAATAAGTGCTGATGATCCACAGATATTAGCAAACTGATTGGTCAAAGAACGTTCTGCGTTTAAACACAAAAAAAACTAACTTAGTGACCGTAAGAAAATATGTCATTCAACCTATAAAAGTGACAGTACCTGGCACATGTACAGTACTGTAGGTACTGCACTGCTCAGGACAAACTGATCCATTACCTTAGGTTTATAGCGACAACGAGAGCCGCAGGCACAATTTACCAGTCGGTGCTGGTGCGCCTTGAAACTGAGGGTCGAGGCCAGCCATTTCTTCAGAACATACTATTGCACATGTCCTGTGAGTGTGAATTCCTATCTCTAGTCTTTCAAGGTGATCTTGATTTCATGGATATGGGTGTATTTCTATCATTCACAAAACTTACCAGCACCAATAAGTAGATGAGAAGCGATAAGAATCTGTCACAACACAAAACAGTAGAAAATATAATTTCAATAAATAAGTCATTCTGAAAAGGAAATTAATATTTAAAAAGGGTACTTAAATGTTTATGATGGAAGTTGATTAGGTCCTGACTTACAATGTCTCACGATTGGTCCATTTAGCACCCTTTAGGGTGTGGTGGGATCTCCCCTTTTAGTTCCACATTCCGGAAAGGAATAGCCCTTGCAAGGTGCATCATGATGAAATTAGAGGTTCTTCTTGCAAACTGCACAATGATTCCTTTGTTCCTTGTCTTGCAGGCTTCTTGTAATAGTAAGCTTTCTGACACGCGCACAGACATCCACCCACACACACAGACACACACATAGAAACTAAAATGGCATATTAATATGTGCTCCAACCATGCCTGTTTAAATGTCAGTTGACACTTAACTTGCGGGTTCAGATGATTTATGCATACCACACGTGTTCCGGAATTAATATTATAGTGGTTATGTTTTTCCAAAAGACGAAATAAACTGTTCCCTTTATAAGACATCATGGCTAATAAACGACGATTGGCGTAGAATATCTTGTAGAATTTTAGTGGTAAAGCGAAGTGAAGTTGTGCTCTAAAGTAGAGCAGTACGAAAGCAGTAGAGTAAGAGCTGAGTACGTTGAGCGTCGATTACACACTGCCTTTATCAGTTCTCGGCCTAGAGGGTGTGAATAATTGGAAACCAATCATAAATTTTATTCATTTCTTCTTAAATTATTATGGTTCGAAACTAGTCTTGTGAAGAGTTCTGAAAACTTTCCGGGCGGTGCTAGCCTTGAAAATGTTAACTGCAGGAAAATACGCGCCATCATTGGTGTCCGCTTCACATTTGGCCGTTGGGACGCCTGTTTTGTCTCATTATGATATGCTGTAATGATCAGTTAAGAAAAGAATGATAGTAAAACCAAAAGTTACTTCCGGAACATTCGTCAGTATAGTAATGCACTTGCATTTGCTTACGTTCAAGTTGATATCATAAATGTAAAAAAAAGATTATATTAAGTGGTAAGTACGACTGTCGAATATTGTACTGATTTGTGTATTCCTTAGTTCACCAGCGGCTACTCCACTGAAAACTTTTATAAACATGCGAGATTTCTCGTATGAGTCCCGTAGTTATACATTATTAACAATGAACTTTTCTGAGATGCTCAGCTATCTTTTAGCTGTTAATTTTAATACTGTAATTGGTTTTACAGTAAAATAACGATAATCATTAAATTTACTATTTGTTAGTTTATAATTCTCGCAAGTGTCATTGAAATGTGTTTGATCCAACCTAATCACTTCCCTTTCGAGATAAATTGACCCATGAGCGTTTCTCTATGCCCAGATACCTGTGATCCATGATTCCCCTTTACAGCATATACCCTGCAATTTACTAGTGTAATCTTACACTTCTCTGAATATTAGCTTCCAAATACTCCATTGGATTATTCTGGATGTCGGTTTATCTTCAAACTAGTGTATACCTTGTTGCTTAATATGGATAGATCTGTGTTGATATAGGACAGTCGAAGTTCATAGAACTATTGTGATAAAACTATTTCTTGATTGCTGTCTCTCTCTATCTCTCAGTGAGAGAATTTGTTTCTTGTATGGTGTGGTACTGAATGTTCACATTGTCAACAAATGTTAGTTGAAGTGACTTGTTTTCGAGTGTTTTACTGCAACTGAAGTTCTGTTAGGATCAACTTGCTTGATCACCTCAAGAATCATGTCTTTCGCAGTTTTTCTGAGTAGGGTTCATTCGCGGGGTTACTACGGACTGTGCTGCAAGAATATAAGTATAAACTTGGAGGCAAGGTCTATCGTAATTACAATGCCGAGAAGCTTGATCTCTTAAATGGATTCTTGGTGAAAGACATGCGGAGAAGCTGCGAAGAAGTAAGGGCTACCTCGATCCTAGAACCGAAGGGCATAGGTAGGCAGCCCACCTTGACTTTAAGGGAAAAAAGCATGCTCTGCATAGAATTTTGAAAGATGATGCATTTGCGATTCTATTTTACTCTTTACGTTTCCAAAGTAACCCCATATATCGTCAAATTTCGGACCTGTATATGAAAACTTATGTCCAAAGGTGCATGTAAATCTGGGGAACTGTGAACACCAAGTTTTTAAAATAAAAACTTACGTTTTAACGTATTGTTTGAAATTACATACTAAGATACTCTCACAACAATTACTGGAAGAGAAGGAATTCAAGCAATTGCTTCTTTATGGTACTGAACAACTGGCCATGTACGTATCGGCCTGCATTTGGGAGATGCTGGGCTCGAACCCATTGTCGACAGCCCTGAAGTGCATGTTTTCCATGGTTTCACATTTTCATTTTTGTTATTTGTTTTACGTCGCACCGACACAGATAGGTCTTATGGCAACGATGAGACAGGAAGGGGCTAGGAATGGTACGGAAGCGGCCGTGGCCTTAATTAAGGTACAGCCCCAGCATGTGCCTGGTGTGAAAATGGGAAACCACGGAAAACCATCTTCAGGGCTGCAAATGGTGCGGCTGTGCCATAATTAAGGACACAGTTGCTTCTTTCCCACTCCTAGCTTTTTCAAGCTCATCATAGCCATACGACCTATCTGTGTGGTTTGAAAGAGACATGCCTGATATCGTAAAATCATAAAAACATCCTAAAAACAATATGACGTATGTTATGTTTAATTAACTTTCGTTAGTAGGGCTTAAATTTATGATTTCAACTGACCACTGCTCTTTCACTGATAATTTCATTCAAACTTTTCACCTTATATTCTCTTTCAAAAACCAAGGGAACTAAATGTTATGTACGTAGTCAATGAAAATTTACAGGCTCATAAGTTCCATAGATTCATAGTTTACGAATATTTGTTGTGTCAGTTAAACTATTGTAATTGGGATACAACCAAATGTACCTGAGAATTATTGTATTGTGATTATTTTATTAGTAAATATCATTCCTGCTTCATTATTACATTATATTTTCATTGTAGGGGAGATATGTCCCTAGAAATGTAGTTCCCACTTGAATTCGACTGTTTCAGATAACCTGTTGTAATTAGGATAATGTAAGTCCAGTTTAGAATTGAAGAGTAGCTATGTTAATTAGATAATAAGTTGCTTGCTTTGGAAAGGCCAGAAATCTCATGACGTTAGAGATGTCTATAAACTTATCTACCAGGTTACATCCAGCAGGAATGGTGTTGACTTCATTGTGTGCGCAAGCCCACAATATTGAGTTGCTGAGGTTCAGTGCTATCCAGACAGCCTTATGTTAATTACAATGGACGTTGCATTCGCTCGAGCTTGTGTTTTTTCTGTCACAATCCGGCTGTGATGACCTACATAAGGAACAGAATTGGCAAGAGCTACGAGATCAAGTTTCAGCGTGTCCAGAATATGAGTTCCCACTTATCTGTGGTGAGCTTAATGCGCATGTTGGTCACACATATTATGGTTATAACTGCAATGATGTAATACCTGCGGTATCTGAAATTATGATGGAACTCATATATTGGTTTTCAGAAGCAGATGTCTTGCTTTTAGTGGTAATACGTTCTTCAAAAGTGCATCAATCATCTCATTACCTATACTTGTGGTGACTGCAGCTTATCTCTGATCGGCACCGTGATCTCCGACTAAGAAGCGATGTGAATATCATGTAGTCTGTGTACCACCTCAGCATAAGGTAATGCATTGTACAGGTGGAAGGATAAATACCCCCGAGGAGGTCAAGTGGTGGAAGCTAAACTTTGGTACGAAATAACCTAGTTCCTACTGCATTGAAATCCAAACGTTCTTATGGATGATTCCAGTCCAAGAAGTGCTGTAGAAAAAGACAGAGAGGTACTGTACATAAACTGCGTTTCAAATAGACTCCAGAACACAGGGAAAGAATTGTTTTTGCCGAACGTGTGGCTAAGAAATCTGTCGCACTCACTGTAATGACATGTGTACGAAGTGTATCAGAACTATACTGACAAAGAAATCAGGCATACTCTTCGTGTGATGTTGAGAGTGATGATTCAGTTGGATTGCTAAGGATATGTGCCTTTTTGAGGAAATAAAGTGACCTTGTTACTTCCGGCCGTGCATTTCAAATTGACGAGCTTGCTGTATGTGCTATGACAGAGAGTCAGCCGCTGTGTGTGAGAAGAGGGAAGGGGAGGGGAAGTGAAAAATGGGAGGCAGAGGTAATGCTCGGTGCGAATGCACAAGATTCTCGTTCATTTCGCATAGTCCCGAGCTCCGGTAGGCAGTGTACAGTTTGTTCTACACAAATTGACTACTATGTGAACCCCATAGAAAGAGAAGACATACTTGCACCAAGAATACAAGCAGCTTTCCAAGCCGTTCGCCACACACTACACATCCTGCACAGAGACCAAAGACACTTACAACTACACCATTGTGAACTATGCACCAAAGTAGGAGGGGGCCATATTGAACATCTACTGTAATCAAACTATTGGGCGTGTTGATTCCTTCGATCAGTATTTAATGAATTCACAATGTTGTGAGTGAAAGAATACAGATCGCGACGCGGCAGCTTTGCATCTTCTAGCATGTTAATTAATATAGAATATTACTGCGACAAACAGGTGAGAGGAGAAACAATCTGGTGCTTGCTTTTCCTTCCGTGAAACACGGCAGAAGCTCGTCAATTCGAATCGCGCACCGGGCAGTAAAAATTTAACCTACTTTTCTCAAAAATAATAATTTTCCCGCCAGCCTGATTGAACCATTATTTTTAACATAACACGAAGAGCATCCTTGAAATTTTTCGGTATAGCTCTGATAAACACTGTACATCACTGAAATCAAACGAAGGAGAAATGAACTATTTTCCAGCTGACCAAACTTGACACATGTATTGAGCACTCTGTGTGCATTAGAGGCAAAATGACCAGTGATTACAGGACAAACAAGAAATCTTCAAAAGTCAAAAACATTTGTAGGGATTTCCTGCTTTGAATTCCCACATCACCGTATTGCAGATGCTAAGACCCATCTTATCCATCACACCAAAAAATGTCGACAGTCCCATTAAGAGTATAAAGAACGAAAAAGCGCTAGAACCAGATGATCTTCCGGAAACCTCTGGAATTTTTAGCCATTTTAAGAGCTCATTATCAACTGGCTGACAAGCGTGTTCAGTGCCAGAGTTGACTCTGGCTCTGTTCGCAGTCATTGGGCTGCAAACATCCTTGTTCCATTTTTAAGCAAAATAACGATCCAGCAGAATGTGCACATTACCGTCCAAATTGCCCCCAATTGCACATGAGAAGATCTTTGAGAGTATTCTTCATTATTGACTGCGTGAAATCGTCGGCATTATTGCTAACCAGTGCATCTTCATTAAGGGTGCTGGAACAACTCATGCAATTCTCACTGCCAGAATGCTAATTGAAAACCACTTAGAGCATCCGCAGGCAGTGTACATTGTCTTCCTTGATCTTGAAATGACTTTCGACAGTGTTCCACACCGTATGATCTGGTCTGCACTCGTGACCATGGTGTTCCAGAAATGCTTATAACTTGGATCAAGATGCTATACACGAACACGAGAGGTTGTGTATTGCGTTGCCAAACGTCTCGGAGAGCTTCTCAGTGAATGTTGATGTGTACGCCAATGTTCCACTCTGTCCCCATTGTCCTTTGTCCTCAGCATGGACACCACCACATGGGACCTGCAAAGGAATGTTCCTACGACTCTAATTTATGCAGATGATGTTTCACTTTCTGATAAACCCAGAAACGGACTGCAGGATCATTGTGAAGATAAGTATACCCGTTTCTAAAAAACCTTGAATGAAAAAAGTAAGAGTATATACCTGGTATCATCCGAACCGTCCAATGGCTCCATTCAAGTTGATTAAGGTATCTAGGATTTTGCCTACACTCTGTTAGTGGGGTAGTTGTTGAAGTGCGAATTATGAAAAAGGCAGCATGGATGAGATGACGCGAAGTCAGAGGCATACTCTGTGACTGAAGTGTGCCACTACATCTGAAGTCCGGAATATACTGCATGGTACTACGTCCTGTTGCTGTGTACCGTGTTGAATGTCGACAGACTGAGAAAGGTATGGAGTAGCAATTATACAACATGGAAATGTGTATACTCCATTAGTCGATGGGAATCGCAGTCCTGCATCACGTAAAAAAGACACCGTTCACCAGCAAATGAGCATCGCACCCGTCTCTCGTGAGACATAGGATATGTTACTAATGGTATGGTCATGTCCTTTTGTAGTACCTGAGGCAGTTGATAGTTTCACCCAATCCTTTGAAATTACTTTGCAATGTTCACATGGACCTTCGATAAAAGAAGATATTGAAAATAAGAAACAAATATTTAAAACTAGAAATGCTGCTGCGATTGGTAACATTTCTGGGCATATACGAAAGTCAATTCGTTGAGATATAGAACCAAATCTGTAGTGCTTAATTGGTTAGTGTATGTATTAAGCAGCTATACCAGATGAAAGAGGGATTAACGTAGCAGCCAATAATTACTCACTAGTCGTCTTGAGTGGTGTTGTATGCAAGCTCTTGGAATGCATTCTTTCTGAATATATCATACACATTTACGAAATTACCAACTGGTTCGTTAAGTTTCAGAAACATTATTCCACTGGAGCTTATCTTGTACATTCCAGCAAGATATATTAGATTCAGGATGTCAAACGTATCACGATTGACATCTCTTAGGATTTGTTAGGGTAGAGCTTGACAAAATTTAGTGCAGGTGGGCAAAATGAAATAGTGGCTAAATGGGTGACTATAAAGACGTGGCCACATTTTTAGAGTAGACATTAAAAAATTGAAAATTGAACACACATGATGTTACCATTTTTAAGTTGATGACTTTAGTACTTGGTATGCATCCCCTCAGCTTTCGTGAGTGACTTAAATCGACTGGGCGTACCCTCAATCATTATTTTACACTGACTCCTTAAATCGTCATCATGAAATCAGATCTGAACGAGCTTCTCAATCAGGCCATTTTTTTGTTTTATTTGTTTTTCGGATTTTTCTTTGCTATCGCCCAAAGATTTTTGCAACCTCTCCAAAGGGTAAGGTTACAATTAATAGGTTTAATGAAGAGAAAATGTTTGCTACCGTAATGCTTTCACCAAAAGTACTGTACACTAGGCATGTCAACATGTACGAAATTAAATTTGCAAGCACATTAATCACAGGAAATAAACAAACAGTTTAACCAACATGACTATTAAGAAAGGATAACCGGGAAGCGGCTGGGAACCATATCCAGGCGGTGGAAGGTATTGGTAATACTGAAGAAGCGAAGTCAATGTAATCCTAAACTTTACTTAAGAAGTTAGATTCGATTTCATATATAAAGCAATAACCAAGATACAATTAAAATAATGACGGCATAATTTCAACAACCGTTACAATTTACATGAGGGTAGCATTTAGTAATTAAATTTATTTTACACCGGAACATCACACATGACGTTCCACTGTCGTGGCGTTACCTTTAAAAACCCAAAACAGTTCGAAATAAATAAAGGAAGGTAACGTTATACTAAAGTGAAGAGATACATCTAAGGAGGAAAAATAATTTACGTATAATCATGGAGCAGAGCATCTTCAGTGGGTAGCCCCCTCAAAAACACTTCTGAGAAAGGGTACCCGACCTAAAGATGAATATTCCATGATGAAGCGGAATGAATGAGATAGTCCCGAGAAAAATATTACTGATAAGGATTACTTCGAAAGGCGTATAACAATTAATTTACCAAACAACAAACGGGTACTATCTCTTAACAAAGTGAGGCGACTTACCGAAACGGCTAAGTCATAATTATAACATTTGGAAGCAGAAGGAAACACGGGTACGCTCCGGCAAGATAAATTAAAAATGAAACACTACATCTGAAACTGAATACCAGAAAAGTTAAAAAATAATAATCAGTGCTTACCGGATGGTGGGGCCCAGAAGACCCGTACCTTGGAAGGTGACCGTTCCCTTCAGTAGTCAAACAGAAAAGACCCCCTCGCAGAGCAAGGCTCCAGCGACAACGCTTCTCCCCGGAAATTATGAAATATTACCACGACCAATGAGCGTACGATGATTTCCTTCACCTACCAATCACATTTCCTTTTATTTTCTCCAATAGGAGCGCAGAAAAAATAGTGCTGACAAAGAACATTTAGGAAGCCTCTAGAAAAATTACGAAATTTGTGCAACTTTACGAAACCGGAAATCTCCCACGCCAATGTGGCGCGTGTGGTACAGGATGCACCAGAATTACCATGACAATCAAATAATTTTAAAATCACATCGACTTCAAACCAATCAAACAATTCCAAAATTCACATACTAAGGAAAACCAAAACAAACAATAGAATAAATCCTTTACATACATAATTTATCGCCGTCTTCCGAGTCCAAATAATCAAATCCCAATAATCACAACATACTCCCCCCCTTTAATTTGGAGCACCGCTCCAAAATAAAAATTTTATTCACAATTTTAGCAGTCCAATTCCTGCATAGTTTAGAAAATAACAAAACACCTTAAAAAAATACGCTGAAAAAACAAAGGAAAAGTGTCACCGAAAACAAAGGACATATAAGAATGTTCGTTGAAACAGAAACCACATAAAGTATACACTAAAGAGATTTTAAAAAAAATTCCTTTTTTGTTCTTAAGTTCATAAAACACCACACTGAAATAATTTTCTTTTAAAAAAAATGAAACGTTCACTGAAAAAAAAAAATTTAACACAAAATAAGAGACATCTTTTGGATTGAGTTCTTGGTTTTTCTGTTTTATTTACACTGTAGCACCACGAGTTCTTGCTGTTGATGTGACTGACGACGCGGCCACTGTCTTCAGCCTCTACATTACAGTTCAAACTGGGTGACTGCGCACAGCCTAGCACGACTGGCGTCATTGGTATATCCGGTTACAGCGCTGTAAATTGCCATGTCCAAGTATAGGTGATATCACGTGCCACTAATGGCCACGTCAGTGTATGTCTGGTAACTGTTCAGAATCTTGGCATGGGATGATGGTCACCACCATGCAGACAGTTCCCTCTTGGACTAGGGACGTCAAGTTGTCAGGCAGGAACAGTAATTGTCATCTGTACCTCAGGTCACTGGAATGCAGTGCAGAACAGCAGGGCCCAAGACATAACGTACCTCTCCACTAGGCACGACAGCAGAAATGGGGATGGTATCCCCCTCCGGCCACTGCAACAGAAATTTACCCGCAGCAGACAGGGAATATGAAGCTAAAGCCACCCTGGTGGACAAGAGCTTGGAGGCACCTAACCGGTGTCTCCTCGACCTTCATTTGGGAGGTTCCCCCACAGGTTTGGGACTATCTTAGCCCCCCCATTCCGGCAAGCACTATGGATAACTTAAGATGAAATTTAGGAAATAGTTTAAAGAAACTCAAAAACTCTACCGGAGTTTACCCTGATTCCACAATTTGACAATAATCCCTAGTTACGAAGATCATAATTCTACCCCACAATACATACTAAATTATATCTAACGTGATCATAAATGACCTTTCCCTTACAACTAAAGAGACTAAACTAAATCATAAACTATAAAACCCGAAAAATTGTGCGCACTAATTAAAAATTTGCTTACAACTAATTCCTTATCACTACCCCAAAACAAAATAGTTTCTAAAGTATTATCTCATAACTAGGGAATTTTTATCTGAGATAAATGCACACGGCTGATCCTCTTTCTTTCAGGATCACTGACTAACAATGATACAGGGGTTAAAAATTTCAAAATTGTGCAGGGACCTCGAAATCTGGGGGATAACTTGCTTATTACATGGTCCGCAGCACTACTAACGGGATGAGTCTTTACATAGACCTGGTCACCCACAGACAGATTGTGCGGTCTTCGCCCGTGATTATAGTTACGTTGAACTTTAGCGTAATAAACCTTCAAATTTTTACGCGCACGATGCCAAGCAGCACGGATCGTTTCTGGATTAGCGACATCAGGCAGGAGATCGTTAATGGACCACAGATTAGAAAGTGGAGAATTAGGGGTGAACGCTAACATCAATGAAGCAGGAGTTTGCTTGTGACTTTCATGAACAGCAGTATTGAAAGCAAATGATAGCCAATTAAGTGAAGAATCCCACTTCGAGTGGTCAGAAGAATGGTATGCAATAAGAGCAGATCTTAGGTTCCGATTAACTCTTTCAGCATAATTAGGCCTGGGATAATAAGGTGTTGTAGTCACATGAGAGATAGATAGATCAAAACAGAAATTACGGAATTGCACAGATGTAAAAGCTCTAGCATTATCACTCACCAAAAATTGACAGGGTCCAAATGAAGCGAAGATCTGTTTTAAGCAAGAAATAGTAGTACTAGCATTAGCCATGCGAGTAGGGAACAGCCATGTAAAACGCGAGAACGCATCAACACACACAAGTATGAAACGATGGCCGGTCCGTGAACGCGGGAATGGTCCAATGTAGTCGATAAATAGTCTCTCCATTGGGCGAGAAGCTTGCTCAGATGACAACAGACCAAGGCGGGTATTAGGAGCGGGTTTACTGATGTTACAGGTTTTGCAAGATTTGACCATTGTGCGAATTTCACCATCCATAGATTTCCAAACAAAATGCTTACGAATTTTCTCCCTGGTTTTAAATACACCAAGATGTCCGCCAACAGGGGTTTCATGGAAATATTTGAAAAGAGCAGGGACTAGATTAGAAGGTACAACAATTTTGGGGTCTCTGCGCCCACGAGCAGGACAACACAGAACACCATTTTTGAGGGCATACGGTTTGACATGTTCACCAGATTTAATTCTGTCAATAATACCCTTCAATCCAGGATCGTCTTCCTGATGTTTAGAGATATCTTTGAAAAGGACAGGGGAATTGGTCAAAACCACATTAACAAAGGCCGAAACTTGTTCAGGAGAGGGATCAGCGGATTCTAATTGAGGATCAGAACTGCCAGGGTAGAACATTCTACTAAGAGTGTCGGCAATGACATTTTGAGTTCCACGAATGTGACGAGCTTCAAATTGAAAAGCTGAGATGCGTACTGCCCAACGCGCAAGACGACCAGTTCTTCTTGGCTTGGCCAGTACCCAACTCAATGCCTGATTGTCTGTTTCAAGATCAAAAGGTAGATGTTCAAGATACATTCTAAATTTCTCCAAGGAGAAAACAACAGCTAAGGCTTCCAACTCATATATAGAATAGTTGCGTTCAGCAGGATTTAGACTACGTGAAGCATAAGAGATAGGACGACGTCCATCTTCAAATTCCTGAAGGAGAACACCAGATATACCTGTAGATGAGGCATCGGTTTGAAGAATGAAACGTTTAGAAAAATCTGGCATCGCCAGTACAGGAGCATTACATAAGGCAGATTTCAGATCATAGAAAGCTTCAAGTTGGGCATCACCCCACTCAAATTTAGCATGTTTTCTCCTCAAGGCATTTAATGGGGCTGCTCTTTCAGCGAAATTAGGGATAAATTTACGGAAGAAGTTGACCATACCAACGAACCTAGCGACAGCTTTGACATCTTTAGGAGTAGGAAAATTTTGGATAGCTGCAGTACGAGATTGGTCAACCGAAACGCCTTTCTCGGACACGATATGGCCTAGGAAGGACATCTGAGGCTGTGCGAAAGTCACTTTGCTAGCCTTAAGGGTTAGTCCTGCTTTACGGAGTCTTTCAAGGACTTCATTGATATGAGCAAGGTGTTCTTCAAAGGTTTCGCTAAAAATTACCAAATCATCAAGATAATTATAAACGAATTTGAATTTAATGTCTGACAACACGTTATCCAGCAGCCGAGTCAAAACAGCGGCTCCCGTTGCCAGTCCGAACGGCACGCGCTCAAATTCATAGAGGTTCCAGTCAGTAGCAAAAGCTGTGAGATGCTTGGATTCCTCAGCAAGAGGTATCTGATAGTACGCCTGATTCAGATCAAAAGTCGTAAAAATTTTGGCATTAGCAAACCAAGAGAAACAAGAGTGCAAGTCAGGAAGTGGAACAGATTGAAGCACAACTCGCTTATTCAACATTCGATAGTCTATTACAGGCCGAAAACCACCCTGTGGTTTAGGGACTAGAAATATGGGAGAAGAGTACGCAGATTTAGAAGGACGTATTACACCATCAGCAAGCATTTGGTCGATGATAGCCTTAAGGCTTTCATCTTAGGAGGCGACAACCGGTACGGAGGAGAACGAACAGGTACATTGTCAGTTACTTCAATTTTATACTCCAAAACATTGGTCACACCTAACTTGTCAGTGAACACATCAGGAAATTTATCGCAAAGATTCCTAAGCTGGTTGGCCTGATCATCAGGCAAATGATCAAAGTCGAAAGCTTTTGGTTCACTTGTGTCCTCAGACACAGCACTGACATGATAAGGAAGGATAGGAGAACGGTTACACAATTTAAAGATCCTCATGGAAAACTTAAACTGGAATTTATTATATTGAAGATCCAAAACCATACCAGTTTTGGCAATAAAATTTGCACCGAGAATGAAAGGACAAGATAAATCTTTCACCACTACCACGGGCATTTTCCATGTGAAATTACGTATTCTAATTTTGAGATTCAGACTTCCAATCAAATTCAAGGAATTAGAATTAGCCGTATGGCAGGTTAAAGACACAGGTTTTAAAGCAGGGAACTTACAAACAGATTTCACAGAGTTATACAATTTTTCACTCATCAAGGTGAGGCTACTTCCAGAATCAACTAAAGCACAAACTGGTTCATTGTTCACTTCTAGGCAAATGTAAGGTAATTTACATGGAGGAATAGCAGAAATACCACAAGATTTTGGAAAATTGACACTAGGGTCAGACTGAAGCTTATAATCGACTACAGGGTCAGGTAAATCATCAACTAAT
Source organism: Anabrus simplex (assembly GCF_040414725.1). NCBI lineage: Eukaryota > Metazoa > Arthropoda > Insecta > Orthoptera > Tettigoniidae > Anabrus > Anabrus simplex. The sequence continues at coordinate 16,906,513 of NC_090279.1, read as the reverse complement.
TGACAGCGATAACAGACGAAACATGAAGGTACACTATAAGTTTTGGCACCAGGATCGGCGGCTAGTCATCTGGGATTACTATTACCAGAACGCCCAGAACCGGAAGAATTGCGAGGACACTGTCTTGAAAAGTGTCTATTTGACCCACAATATCTGCAAGAACTAGTGGAGGGAGAAACTCTATTCTCATTCGGATTTGAATTGCCTAAGGGCTCAATCTTAGGACAATTCCTTTGGAAATTTTGAAGATGACCACCCATGACAGGTTTTGAATTGCCTAAGGGCCCAATCTTAGGACAATTCCGCTGGAAATGATCCGTAGAACCACAACTATAACATGCACGTGAATTACGTGGCTTGGAAGAAGTAGAAACGGTACTAGTGACCTGAGAACACATGCTCATAGGAGGAGGAGCCAAGGCGACTCGTAACTGGTCGGCATACCTAATGCCTTCAGCAGAAACAGTAATAGCTTCCAACTGAGCGAACGTAGCGGGTCGAGGCGACAGAGCAAGATACGACCGGTAATTTGGTGCAAGACCCTCAATAATGCTAGCAACCATTTGAGACTCAGAATAGTTTAGCATGAAGATCCGAGCATTGAACTTAATGTCCTGGATGTATTCCGACAATGTTTCATTCAAATACTGTACTCGAAAATAATGCCTTTGAACCAAAGAAGACAAAGCACGGGAAGGAATAAAAAACTCAAGCACATGTGCATGAAATTGGTCAACTGTCCACTTTTCTGAAATGGCTCTTATGACATGCTCAGAAAGAGCTCCAGATACATGTGGATATAAGACTTGGAAGAAATTGTCACGACTTAAGGAATACACTACACTCTGATCTTTAAATTCGACCAAAAAACGTAGAAACACTATGACTTCGTCAATCGAATTAACGGTGAACTTAGATACACCCTTAAATATAGCAGTTAATGGGTGAGGCAAGTTTGAAAAAATTTGAGAAGCAGCAGGAGTAGGTACCTGAACAGCACTGGATTGGTTACAAGAAGGCAATACAGTAGTAAAGAAATCTTGATTAGAACGCTCCCGGGATAGGGTAGGAGTACTAAAAGTGAGGTTAGGACTGAGGTTAGATTGCATAGAAACCGGCACAGATATTCGCATTTGCGACACATTTTCACACATCTGTGACACCCCTGAAGAATTTACTACAGGTGACGCTTGGACATGGGGATATCTTTGTACAATAGGAAGAGAAACAACTTGGGTCGCAACCGGAGGATGAGATAAAGACACAGTAGAATTAACAGTTCCCATAGGAACAGTTGATATAGCAACTTGCGTACAAGAAGCACCACTATAATTATTCACGGGCAGAGAAGCACTGGTAACTACAGCAGGAAAAGATTGCACGGGAACATCATTACAAGTGACCACTGCACTAACTTGTGAAGCAGTAGATACAGATACAGTGTCACTGTCACACGTTTCAGATTGGACGGGCACATTAACTATAGAACTTGAGCTAGGCAAAGAATTACCTTCCAGCAATCCAACAATTTTATCAAAAATATCACAAAACTGCAATAACAACGATTCGCACTCGCATCGCTCATCTTCAGATAAATTATGCGCCAACAGATCGCGAATCCTGTCCACGTAATGCTGCACTTGGCCTTTCGCACGTGTTAACTGTGCATCAGACGGTTTAGAAGAACAAAATGACATGATAATGGCTTTATATTCTACAATTTTATCTCTGACAATCGACAAAGATGCGCACACTTCATCTGTTGATAACCCTGGGACGAAAACAGGTTCATTTAGCGATTGTTTCAACAAGCTCGTGTCATCCTTAACCTTTCCTGTCGAATTCAACTTACGAATACGAAGTTCGTAAGCTAATTCCTCCTTCCTCAAATGGAACGGCCCTGGGATAGCACGAGACATGTTGATAAAAAAGGAAACACTACGAGATAATACTTGAATTAAATTTTAGGTTATAACCACCGAATTACCGTCAACTTTGCTTCTTCAGCAACCCAAAGCTCTGCTAACATACTGCAACCTCTCCAAAGGGTAAGGTTACAATTAATAGGTTTAATGAAGAGAAAATGTTTGCTACCGTAATGCTTTCACCAAAAGTACTGTACACTAGGCATGTCAACATGTACGAAATTAAATTTGCAAGCACATTAATCACAGGAAATAAACAAACAGTTTAACCAACATGACTATTAAGAAAGGATAACCGGGAAGCGGCTGGGAACCATATCCAGGCGGTGGAAGGTATTGGTAATACTGAAGAAGCGAAGTCAATGTAATCCTAAACTTTACTTAACAAGTTAGATTCGATTTCATATATAAAGCAATAACCAAGATACAATTAAAATAATGACGGCATAATTTCAACAACCGTTACAATTTACATGAGGGTAGCATTTAGTAATTAAATTTATTTTACACCGGAACATCACACATGACGTTCCACTGTCGTGGCGTTACCTTTAAAAACCCAAAACAGTTCGAAATAAATAAAGGAAGGTAACGTTATACTAAAGTGAAGAGATACATCTAAGGAGGAAAAATAATTTACGTATAATCATGGAGCAGAGCATCTTCAGTGGGTAGCCCCCTCAAAAACACTTCTGAGAAAGGGTACCCGACCTAAAGATGAATATTCCATGATGAAGCTGAATGAATGAGATAGTCCCGAGAAAAATATTACTGATAAGGATTACTTCGAAAGGCGTATAACAATTAATTTACCAAACAACAAACGGGTACTATCTCTTAACAAAGTGAGGCGACTTACCGAAACGGCTAAGTCATAATTATAACATTTGGAAGCAGAAGGAAACACGGGTACGCTCCGGCAAGATAAATTAAAAATGAAACACTACATCTGAAACTGAATACCAGAAAAGTTAAAAAATAATAATCAGTGCTTACCGGATGGTGGGGCCCAGAAGACCCGTACCTTGGAAGGTGACCGTTCCCTTCAGTAGTCAAACAGAAAAGACCCCCTCGCAGAGCAAGGCTCCAGCGACAACGCTTCTCCCCGGAAATTATGAAATATTACCACGACCAATGAGCGTACGATGATTTCCTTCACCTACCAATCACATTTCCTTTTATTTTCTCCAATAGGAGCGCAGAAAAAATAGTGCTGACAAAGAACATTTAGGAAGCCTCTAGAAAAATTACGAAATTTGTGCAACTTTACGAAACCGGAAATCTCCCACGCCAATGTGGCGCGTGTGGTACAGGATGCACCAGAATTACCATGACAATCAAATAATTTTAAAATCACATCGACTTCAAACCAATCAAACAATTCCAAAATTCACATACTAAGGAAAACCAAAACAAACAATAGAATAAATCCTTTACATACATAATTTATCGCCGTCTTCCGAGTCCAAATAATCAAATCCCAATAATCACAACAATTTTCTGTGGGGTTCATGTCTGGTCTGTTTCTAGGCCTATCAAGCACATTCGTATTTTTTCCCTTAAAAATCAAATTACTTCCTTCGCTTTATGGGAACGAGTCCCATCATGATTAAAAATATATCACTTTAGCCAAACCACTCTTGAACCTGAGGTAGCAAACGGGTTCTTAATATTATACTGTTCACGTCTCATAGTTCCTTCTACAATATATATTCGTCCACCTCCGTACCAAGAAAGCGCACTCCAGACCATCGCTGAAGTTGGATGATTCACTCTCTGCTTCACACAGTGTAGATGGAATTCTTCTCCTCCTTTCCTTCTAACATATTGACTTGGCCCTCCTTCGACCTGAATTCCGATTCGTCATTAAAACAAACCGGAAATAAATAAAATCAATAAGCGTAGCATTAAATGCAATAAACTGTACAGTTTCAAATACAAATTTCATACTTGTACTGTACTGTACGGTTACATCAGTCAGATTGGGTAAACATGGAATAATCAATTATATTTACGAATTACAGGAATTGTCATGGACTTGCCTGTTTCCAGTCATCAGATGCCCAATTCCGAAACCTCTTTCCAGCCACAGCAAGGGTAATCCTCGCTTTTTATTGAGGTCGTCTTGCTCTCATTCCAGCATAAAACAGCTCTCGCCTCAGAGTCCTGGCTGGTACCAATGATCCATACTCTTCTAATTTTTTACGTAAATCCGAACTAGTAACATTCGATAATTCCTCCACTTCCGTACAATCGATTGTTTGCGTGGGTCGAAGCACGCTCGGTCTTGGTCGAAGGCAAATCCACGATAGTCGATAACACATTCTTTGATATGATCGGTATATTTAACTATGTGATGTTTGTGTCGTTAATGGAATTGAATTTAAAGCCAGGATAACAGATCTTCCGAGTGAATTTTAGGTGTCGACGGACTCTGCTCTGCAAATTCTTTGTTCCGCTCCATTCGCTTGTTGTGATTTAACCTATATTCTTTGACCACGTGATTGTTGTTGTTTGTTGGCCTTTTAAGGATATGATATACTTTAATGAAGTGTTCGAGTTCTTTTGTTATAACTTAGTGCCTCGCAGTTCACTGTATTCGTTGGACTAATTATACTCGTTCCATTGACTGGGTATATCGCTATTCGCGCAGCCCATTAAATTATAAAGATGAAGAAGAGTAATTACATTCGTTCCACGTGTGTATGTCCTTACCATGTGCATATTCTTCGTTCACGAGGTTGGCGTAGTGTTCATTTAATGGTTTAAGACTTTGTGTGCTTTGCCATGTTTTAATGAAGTGTTTGCCTGCCTTGAATGTTTATGTTATAATTTTATGTGACGTTCAGTGATCCAGGTTCCTTTCGATGTTTCAATGGATATAGAGACATTTTTCTCGAACATTTTCATACACTATATTCCTATTGTAGATTATCATGAATGAATCCAAGATACAGTATTTTCATATTCTGTTGATTTCAGTGCTTACTAAAATCAAGAAAGGGAGAAAAATTTGCCTTTGCACTGTATGTGGGTGTGATATTAATATTGCACACGGTGGAAGAAATGATTTAGGTGATCATGTGAAGTGCGGTAAACACCTATGTTACGTTAAATTGAAGGAAGATAACAAGAAAATCAACAACATTTTTTGCCAAGTCTGGAGACGTTGACAGTGACGTAATTAGGGCCGAGTTTCTGTTTACTTCCTTTTTTGGTGGAATGCAATGTGCCTTTAAGTGCGGTTATCATGCTGGTGCTTTATTTAAGATGTTTCCCACATCAGAAGTTGCAAAGAAATACAGTTGTGGTCGCACGAAAACGACATGCTTTGTAAATAAAATGGCAAAAATGCATCATCTGTAGTTAAGTGCCTTCAGAACGGACCATTTTCTTTGACAATGGATGGAAGATAGTATACGAATGCCAAGTTGAATCCTATTGTTGTTACATTCTCCGATAATCCTCAGGGAAAAGTAGTGAGCATTGTGCTATCCATACCAGCGTTAGAAGGCGACTCAACAGGGCGAAACATAAGGTGATGTAAACACAGCTGAACTCTCATAACATACCAACTGAAAACTGTGTGGCTTTCTGCTCCGACAATGCTCCTGTTATGATAGAACACAAAAAATGGGGTAAGGGGGAAGGTACACTTTTACAAGTATAATAATCTACAATATTTAACCTTTTATTTATCTGTAACACTATGTCTTGTTGAAATGAAATTTAACACACTTATAGTACTGTCCTTCTTCTTTAGTATTCCGTTTGAACATTTGTAATTGTCCCATGTTAATAAAAATTAATTTTCAAAATTTTGGACTAATTTCTACATTCATTATGCTTTTCCTTGATAATTTCTACAAATTTGCATATTACTGGAAATTGATTGTTTTAGAATATTTACAATGCTTGTGTTAACAATGTGAACTAAGATCCTTAGGTTATCCTTTGAAATAATATTTATTCTCCCTTTTTGATTGGAGTAGTTTAATTTTTTGGCATTCTCTTGAAGTATTTTCTCCCCAAAAAATACCAAAAACAAAAGTTAGAGCAATGGTTCTAGTTCATTTGTTAAGAAGCCAAAACTATATATTCTGCCCGTTTAAGCCACGACTAACACATTAGAAACATAAGACACCCTCAGAGGTGCTCAGTAAGGGATTGACATGTTCCACAAATGATGGTGTGGATCATGGAAATGGACAGATATCAGTAAATAATGAACCGTCGAAATACACATTAATGGTGGATGATTTATTACAAAATAATTCCGTCCTTCTAAGAATTATGATTGTGTGAGATGATCACTAAAAGTTTTAATTTTACATTAACTCTTGCTGTACATCCAAAAATTAAAGCAAATGAGATGGTACATGTTAATGAATTCTTATTAATTCTGACACACATTGTTTTCATAAAAGTCATATTTTATCGAATATTATTTGAATGTTAAATTTGATTTTGTTAGAGAATTATGCTCGTACGCATTTCAAATCATGCCTGAAATTCTGGAACAAGATTTTAAATGCTTAAGTTACATGATTAGTCAAAGAGATGAAATACTAAAAATTAATAATTAAAAAATTAATTTCCCTTGCTAATTATTTCTCCAATTTAAAGCGACCTTTCAGTGATTATCTCTTCAGTGTAACCTCAGAATACACGTGACTTTACGTGATAAAAGTAAGCAAGAAAGAGGAAAAAAATTAAATTAAATTTTAACCATGTGTCATGACCTTAACACAACGCCGAAACTCAGAACAACGGTGGTAACACACACATCAAAAATTCATAACAAAAATAAGATCACTCAACCTGTGGAAATAACAAAATAAAATGCACGTAATAAGTCTCCCCTTATCCTCATCCACCAAGGAAAGAACTGGAACCAACTACAACTAAGGGTACTATTTTACAAATATACACACACGTCCACACGTTATACGTCCATTTTATGGAAATGGAAGACTCCCGTAAATAATGGCTTGCACATAGAAATAATCCATCAGGTACAAATAGTCTGGGTAAAGGTGACTGATAATATCGTCAATATCTACATCGAACTCAGGACGTTACCAAAATTTATCAAATGTCGAGGCATTGAGTAATATTACACAGCCACGATTTTGACATTATTGCGATGACGCTCATGCAGTATGACAAAAGGCTCTAACAATCTCATACGCTCAATTTTATTTTGTAGGAAGACATGTGGTTTACCTCGTGGTTCAATAATATTTTATGAAGACGCTATTGCCTATGGTTCTCTCACGAAAACAACTACTCGCAAATACATCAAAAATGACGATAAATTATTCCTAAATATCCATTCATCGTTGCACACAACATCACAGAAAATAGATTGCATGTGCTTCTGATCATAGAGACGCGAAGATTCGCCCCCAAATAGCACATCAAATCACCATAATCCACGCAACATTTCTCCACGTGGCACAACGTGAGAGGTACAATATCGAAAATAATTCGCAACATCCGTCAAAAATATCACGGGAAAATTCTCATAAATGACTGGAACCTCACGTAAATATAACAATCAGACAATATCCTCCCTTAAAAGTATGAAATCGGACCCAAAAGAAAGCAATCTGTATCGTTAGCGTAGCATTAATATGTCAGATGAGCCTGCTCCCTCATAAAAAACGTGGCAACCACTTTCGGTAAAATATAGGAGAAAAAAATCCGAAGAATAAAAATATCACGCGTACACAATCCTCAATATTATAGTAATTGAATGGAAACGTAAAATTCCTTAAAGGTTACCTGATGGCTGATATTTAAATCAGATACTTGTCCGATGATATGACTTATTGAAACCCGCGTGGTCGATGATGTTGACATACCGTCATCACGCACTTTAAAATCGAATAGTAGGATAAAATACAAATTCAACGTCGTATAACACAAGAAAATGACATGGTAAAGATACTAGAAATCTACTCAAACTACTCTTCAATCAATAATTCCTTCAAGAAGAAAGTTAACTACTTATTGCAGCTACATAGAACAGATAATACCCAGTATGAATGTAATGTCGACTTAACTTGGATGTCTTGTTGACCCTGGTCTCCTTCTAGGCTGGATTCATGGCATTAGGACGCTGTCGGCATTGGTCCCGTCTTTTAGTACTGCATCCTGATGTGGGCGGTGTCTCCGGGGCACACGAATTTCTTACTGTAGGTCATCATTGCCTTGACCGGTATCGAACTGGTACTGCTTGATGTTCACTGAAACTTTCACAAAAATGTTAGTACAAATTCCCCACTCGTGGTTTCACAGTTGACATGTAATGATACGAACTTTCTTCCCAGACACTATTGACGTCTCTTATGATTGTAGATGGTCTGTTAAACTGCCAAGAAATGACACTGTTCCCCTCGTGGTGGAAGTAACAGCTGTCCAGGTCTATAAAAGACCTCCCTGCATAGTGAGCTTCCGAGAAACACGCGTAGCCAGCAGATAAGCAAGAGTAAGAAAATCCTAGTTCGGTTCGCCACCTATATTCTGAGCTCTGACGTCATACCTCGTGATTCGATTGACGTCCTGAATTCCTCGACGTTGTAATTAACATGTCCCCTAATATATTGTTAACCTATTTGATCCAATTGTTCCCAAATCGGAACATGATTTCTTATTCTTGTCAGGAAACAATAAGCTAAGTTAAGGCTGTTCTATTGTTACTCGCGCCTAGTGTTGAATTCCGTTTGAGAGTTCCAACTCTGTTCCAGGTTTTATACAGTACCGACATCAGTCATTTTGTTGTTGTATATTCATGCTGCAACCGAATGTCTTCAGACTTCGTTCTTACTTACGTTTGAAGTAAGTTATAATATTTGTTTAAATAATCAGTGACAAATATGTTTTTTATCTCTGGAGTTTACAATGTACCAAAGTAAATATTAAGAACACGATACATGGGGGGACGGTAAAGGATTCATTTTTGTTGTTCCCAAATGGGAACAATGGGACCTTGCATATAGTGTATTTCCTGTATGACACAGTAACATTTCCACTGACAACCTAAACATTTATGAAATTTGAATATCTGTATTCGTAAGATTAGTGAGAAATTCAAACGCATTATCAATGCTCATTTTCTTCGGATTTAATCAGTAAAACTTCTATGACTTTTTCGTACATATGACCGGTTCGATGTAACATCCGCTTCACTTCACGTTTTTCATATAAGTTCGTTTCTCTCTTATTTCAGATGTCTTTCAAGAAATTCCTGAAACTTGAAGAGATTTTAGAAGAATTAGAAAATGGCAATCTACAGGGTGAAGTAGATATTGTTATAATGCCCCCTGAAGGAGGAGATGGGAACTTGACAGATGATGAAGCTGGTGACGATGACGTAACATGCACCGCTGAGCAAGATCTGCCTGCAGAAGTGTGTGGAGAGGTGGAACTACACCATGCTACTGAAGATGATACTGATGATGGCGGTGAATCGCATTCTAAGAGGGCTAGGTCTGAAAAAGATCCACGCATTTCCAGTAAAACGGCAAGTAGTAAAGGCAAGAGAGAGAGAATTACACCGCAATGGAAGAAGTCGGAAAAATATATAGCCAGTCTACAAGAAACTCCTATTGACAGTTTGGAACAAAGTCATCCTCACCTTGTAGGACTGGAGCCGTTTTCCCTATTCCGTTATTTTTTCAATAATCGTATTTTGGACATGTTTGTAAGGGAAATGAAAAGATACGCATATAAAATATGACTAATTTTTACTGTGATAAACAGATGTGCAAAAAAAATTTGGAATAATATTTATGTCCGGATATCATTCTTTATCACGAGAAAAATTGTATTGGTCAAAGGCAGAAGATGTTTCTGTTCCATTTGTTTCAAGGCAAATGAGTCGTAACAAATTTCAGGCGATGAAAAGAAACATTCATGTTGCCAACAATGAAGACCTGACACCTGGAGACAAAATGGTAAAAGTGAGACCTCTCATTCAGGCAGTGAATGAATCTTTACAACAGTTCGGGATTTTTGAAAGAGAATTGAGTGTGGATGAACAAAAGGTACCTTGCTATGGGCGCCATGGTTGCAATATATTCCTGCGTGGTAAACCGATCAGATTCGGATTCAAACTTTGGATGTCATGTTCATCTCCTGGATATCCATTCAATATTGATCCATATTGTGGTAGAGACATCAATAATCAGAAATCTGGTATTCCTTTGGGTACTAAAGTGGTGAAAAATATGTTGAGCTGTGTACTCAACCCGCCATGTCATATTGTGTTCATGGATAACTTTTTCACGTCATATGATCTCTTGGCTGAATTACGTCTTCTTGGATTCAGGGCTACGGGAACAGTGCGCGAGGTGAGACTCAAGAACTGCCCTCTCCAGAATATTACCTCAACAGACAAGTCCATTCGAGGAACATACGACTTTAGAACTGATGGAAGGGTCCTCGCAGCAAAGGGGAAAGACAATAAATTTGTTTGTGTTGCAACAAATTTTGATAAAGTGCATCCTACCAAGCAGGTGAAACGGTATAACCAAAGTCAGAAAAAGCATATACAAGTTACCCAGCCTCTTTTAATAAAACCTTACAACAAGTATATGGGTGGAGTGGATTTACTTGACCGTTTTACTTCGCAGTATAGGCCGGTAATAACGTCAAAAAAATGGTACTGGCCTATACTCATGAATTGCATCAGTATGCTGAGAATTGCTGCTTGGCGGATCCACGCACTGCTCTCTGCAGAGTCAAAGCTGGACCACTTTGTTTTCACCAGAATGCTAGTCAGTGGTATGTTTACATCCACTCCACCATCTCCTAGAACTGGACTTTCAGGATCACTTTCTTTTGTACAGAGAACCGGTGGAGCACACCATCTCGTACCAGCTTGTAGTGCACAGATTCCAGTCCTGTTGCACCTTCACTGCTCACCATTGTTCCACAGTGCAAGATAAGAAGACTGGACTCAATAGTGAAATAACTGAATATAGCTATTGTGTGGGACCATTGTTCCCAAATGGGAACATCCATTTTTGAAGATATTAGTATATGTAATTTTCTTTTAAATGTGTTTTGCAGTCTAAAATGATGTCAATAAATAAATAAATAAAGATAAACTGTGAAAACAAATTTTTAATGGGGTTGGGTCCAAAAGGGTTAATTAATTAGTTAATTAATTCCGCAATTAATTTAATTTCCAAATATTATTATTTATGCCTTCCTGAAATGTGATATCAAAGCTTGTTGTAGAATGTTTCTTAACACGTGATATTACGAAATATTTTGAATGTAGTACTTCTCGTGGATAGAGAGTTCAGCAGTATTAACATTTTTCCCGTCTTCTCTTGCGGTGACAACATTGTCTTTCACCCCACAACAGGTTATACAAAAAGAAAAAAGAAGTCATCCCTTTAGGTTCCGCCGCCGACACTCTGCGCGGAACACGTGGCGTACAGTCCGGTCACATAAAATTCACTGCCAATTACAATAGACCTAAAATGTCACAATACGCATACAAATTTTCATCAGGATAACTCAAAAATGTTTTAGTTATGAAGTAAAACAAAAGTAAATTGAAAGTTTCTGAGAATTTTGTTTAAACTTACCAATGAGAGGAAAAGGCATCCAAACTCTCCTGCTGCATAAAGTGCTTAAATGCCACCTTTCAAAGATGGCTGTGTTCTGCCTTGTCCGCGGGAAGACATTTTCGGATACCCGGAGCGTGTTACAAATGGAGAGGAATACTCCTGGTTAAGTATGGGGCGACTAAGGCTACGCCTTTGTGTCTTTTTTCTTATATATCTGTGAGCTCCAACCTGAAGTTTGATTTATTTGTGTAAATAGAAAGTATTGTGAGTGTCGACCGTTACAAAATGTAAGTACTTGAAAATCATAATTATTACGGCAGATCTTTTAAGACCGCGGATGATTAGAAGTAAGAAATCTTACCGTGAATTTGGCCTATAATTTTATTGATCCTATCGACAACATTTCTTTATTTAATTGAACTGTGTTCTTTTTGGCAACGTCGGTTGTGAACTTTGGTAAACAAAATGTTCTTGTATTGGTTATGTACTAAATTTCTAAATGTAAATATAATTAAATTATGTTGGAATTTGGAATCGCCAGTGATGCGTCTATGAGGTTGTGTTTTGTGTGAGTTGTTTAAATTTATTGTCTTTTCGTTCGTGCTTGATTGTCATTGATTCATTCTTCGTGATTATTATTATTTTAATTTTGATGTGTGTTTTCCTTCCTAATTTTCTTGCTTGTTTGAATTTGCCTTCTAACTGTGTTGCTATTGCGTTTGCTGCCTGATGATTTGTATCAGATCGTTTTTTGCGTTGTTCTCGACTTTAATTGAAACACCTCACTTATGCATCTGGCATTATCCAAAGCCCCCTCCATTCAAAATTATCTAAGCTTTTGGCGAACTGTTTAAAAGTTAAAAGTAATTTCGTACTATCATCCAAAACTGTAATTATAATTATTCTTACTATGCTTTTAATAACATCGAGTCTGCAAAAAATTTAAATTTGCTGGTCGACATTTAAGCTAATATATGCCGTTCTGTTGACGTTTTCTTGTCACATACTATCCATTGTTTGGGGCCTTTGCCTTCGTTTATTATTACATAATGTGTCATATTATCTTATCTGATGGACACATTTTTAATTTTGGTGGCTTTGACGACTTTTACGGGATGATGGCTTGGCGTCGGTAACGACTAGCTTCTGTTGTTTGCTTCCGTGTTCTGTTGTTAAGTGTGGAACGTTTATTTTATTTTTTCCCTTGTAATGCTTGACTTGGTTGGGAAAGCTTTCTGCTATATATTTATTGTCATTTAATATTCTTTCATTTAATTGTTTAATATTTATTCGCGGTTGGAGCCACAGTCGATTGTAGTATGTGTGTCCTTGTGTTTTACTTGTAATTATTAATCTGGGAAGTGTAGCAAATATCAATTCTAAACAGTGTTAGTAGTTGCGGGCCCGTATACTAATTATCAAGTATTTATGGTTCAAGTATTTATACATGATATTGGTTGCAACCTATTTTTTTTAAAATATTCTAGCTCTTCAATATTTTAATTAAACATTGTTTACCAGATTATTAAGGATAAAAGTTTTCAAGCCCTCCAAATATTTAATTCCTTAAAGAAGCCAATGCTGGTATCAGCTTCATTTATGTCTACTTAAAATTCATTATGAAGTATTATTTCACAATTTAATTTTCTTTGCGTTATTGTTTTTCAAAAATATATTTCATTGTACATATATATACTGTATAATGAAATGTAAAGCTTAATTTATTAAGTAATGTTTTTAAAATTTAACTTTAATCTCGCTTCTTATTTAGTAGTTAGTGATATTGACGTGGTAAACTTTCAAGCGTTAATTTTAAGATCCAGTCCTTTTATCCTTCATGTTTTGGCCCTTCACGCGTTGTATTTTGTGCTACTGCCCTCATGGTGAGTAATTGTGATTTGTTTTCATTTTGCTTATGTATGTATTTTCATTGTTAGGCCTCTTCTTCTTAATGGGGTTGCTAAACAACAAAAATTGTCATGCAGGCAGATGATGTTGATTGCATGGAAAACCTACCCCTCTCTGCCTCTTTATAACATCAACTTTATGACGCAAACACAACAGTCACCGTAACAGAATGAATAATCACTGATTCCAACACTGATCTCTCTCTGTTCAAGATTAGAATAAAAATCTCTAATACATGCATCACATGGATTTCGAACCCTGATCTCTCTGAATACCGCAAGAATAAAAAACCACCACACTTCTTATTTCATGTGCTGTCTACATATGAATCAATACAGCGTTAATTGTGTGACACAAACATATAACCACTATAAAAAGTCTCTATTACCCTGATGTATTCCTACACTGATCTCTCTCTTGAATGCCAGATTAAGAAAATGAAAATCTCTAACACATACAACAGAAAATTCTGCATTATGGATATAGATATGGACTCTGCTCTCTCTGATATTCTTACCGTAACCGTTGTTATACAACGTACTGTATTCTAAATTGATTAATTACTATACAATACACTTGGTGTATTAATATGCAACGTACTGTACTCTGAGATCACTATTTACTACAAATTACACTTTGTGCATTTACTATACAACGTATTCTATTCGGTATTCATTATTTACTATAGAATATACTTGATTTATATACTATACAACGTAATGTATTCTGAGATTACTGTTTACTATAACTTACAATTGGCGTATTTTCTATACAACGTACTGTATTCGGTATTCATTATTTACTATACAATACACTTGGTGTATTTACTATACAACGTACTGTATTCTGAGCTCACTATGTACTATACACTTGGTGCATTTCCTATACAACGTACTGTATTCTATGTTCATTATTTACTATACAATATGCTTGGTTTATATACGATGCAACGTACTGTATTCTGATATCACTGTTATATATACAATACTTTTAGTGCTTTTACTATACAACGTACTGTATTCTGAGATCACTATTTAGTATACAATACACTTGGTGCATTTACTATACAACGTACTGTATTCTATGTTCATTATTTACTATAAAATATGCTTGGTTTATATACTATACAACGTACTCTAGTCTGAGATCATTATTTACTATACAATACACTTGGTGTATTTATTATACAACGTACTGTATTATCAGATCACTATTTACTACACAATACACTTAGTGCATTTACTATACAACGTACTGTATTCGGTATTCATTATTTACTATAAAATATACTTGTTTATATACTATACAACGTACTGTTTTACTATTTACTATTTACTATACAATACACTGTGCATTTACTATACAACGTACTGTAATCTCCGTTCATTATTTACTATACAATATTCTTGGTTTATATACTATACAACGTACTGTATTCTGAGATTATTATTTACTGTAGAGAACTCAATTTGCTGGGTTCAAACCCGGTTCAGTCCGGTCAGCCTCGTCTCGGTACATTTACTGCCACGTAAACGAACACCTTCGGGACAAAATTCTGGCGGTTCAGCGTCTTCGAAGACCGTGAATGTTCAGTGAAGGGTCTTGACCTACGAATTAATTTATTTTCCTTTAGTTTAGTTCTGCTGTCGTCTGTGTGATCCCTCACGAGCCCTCACTGCACAGCACGTAGTCTATCAACAGGCTTATTAGCAAAAGAAGAGGTAATCGTAAGGGAGCTGATTTTAATGGTTTCCCGCTAAATGGTGTTTTAGAAAATAACAGAACTGTCAACTAACATCAAGGGAGTCCTCATCCACATGTCATCTTAAATATGTCGGTCTATATCGGTCCTTCAATCCTGAGGATCGTGATCTCTGAAGATATTTCTTTGTATCCGTTTCCATCCTCCACGGTCTTCTGCTGTATCGGTAGATTGTATGAACGATGTCTTTGTTGCATGTCCAGCGTATAGGTGCTCGCCCAAGCTCCCTCTTTCCAGGCACGTTTCCCAAGATTATGTGCTTTTCAAGGCTTCCTTCTCCACGATGCATAATATGACCAAAGATTTCGAGAATCCTCTGTTGACATTTTGCCGATAACCTGGTACTGATGTTCAGCTCCTTGAGGATGTAGTCGTAGATTGGAAATGCTGTCGAAGGAATGCGAAGCATTCTTCTCCAGCACCACTTCTCGAAAGACTTGATCTTATTCAAATGTGAAGCTCGTAAGGTTCACGTTTCAGCACAATAGGGGAAGACAGAGAGTACCAGTGTCTGTACGAGTCTCATCTTCAGCTTTACAGAAATGTAGCGATCGTTCCAAATATGAGATAACTGACAATCCTTCTCCTGATCTCTATTTCACAGCTGTAATTGCTAGTTATAATGACACCCAGGTAAAACATTTCAGAAACCATTTCCATTTCGCTGAAGGCACTGAGGTTGTTCAGCTTGCCAGGCCTACAAACTACCAATTTTTTTGTCTTTAGCATGTTGATATGCAAACTCAAACTGATGCTCTCAGTTCTGACCCGGTCTGAAAGCTCTGTCATTTCTGCCTCATCCATGGCAATCAATAAAGTGTCATCTGCATATCGGAGATCCGATACCTTTTTGCGACCAATAGGAAAATATACAGCCGTGGCGAACGCCCCTTTGTGCCTTGAAGATTTCAGATATCTTCCCATTTATCCTGACAACTGCTGTGTTAAATATAATTGGGAATAATTATTTCCCACACCTTACATGTCACTGACATCTAATTACCCACATTATGTTAACCAACCCATACTTTGCACATTACAAGTCTCAATGCATTTAGTTTTGTTCCCTTTTGCAAACTGTAATCAGTACTTCAGATACCCAACTATATCCCGAAACCTTTACCTTCTTTGTGTATTCCCTGGTTCCTTAACTATTTCAGCTTTAGTTCTTAGTATCTCTCATGTAAGGATCTTTATTATTATACGCTAATTTCCGTCCTTCGCTAGTATTAGTCACCACCTGTACCAGGACACTACCCTTGATCATTCATGATCCCTGGAATATACTTCCAGGAACTTATTTCTCGCCTAATGTGTCAGTAAATACTTCAACACTTTCACTAACATTCTCATGACTTGCAAGTAACCAACCCATTATGCTTTCCTTAGATGACTCTTTTCGTAATTTAATTTTCCTTGAAAAATCCAGCAGTCTGTCCTTTCTTCACTCTAATTGATAAATAGATTTTCTGACCTGCACCTCTTTCCTAAACTACTTTATTATCTGTTATATTATAGTGGGCCATAGCAACTCTTTCTTTTCACCATGAAAGTCACATACCTGTTTTTAAACATCTCGAGAATCGCTTTAAATATATCTCATAGGCCGTTTACATGTTCATTTACCTTTTTCCACTGATCACAATTGCTTCATAAATACTTCATCGTGTCTCTCATCTCTACCGTTCGATACTGCTTAGTAGTCTGGTCGGAGGACGACTTCAAATACAGAAGGCGCAGAAGTTCCCCTCGCCGAAGACCGGGATAGGCAATATGCATGTCATCCAACTGGTCGGCTGAACTACTCTAGTGTTATGTACTGACCGGCTGTCCTCTCCTCCTCTCTCCCTCCACACCACTTATCAGCTCGGACGTACAGTCCACTATCCGTAACCTCGGCACTTGGTGGGGCTGAGTGGTTAGCTCTACGCCCGGCCGCCTTTACCCCAATGAATTAACCGGGTATAGACTGGGCGACCCCCAGGGCAATGAGCACTTCCGGAGAAGGAAATCTATTTTCTGAAATTTGTCGACTTCCTGACGAGGAATCGAACCGACGTTCTTCCGTGTGATCCGACCACACCCTGCCCTTATTGTTGAGCTGCTCACCAGTTAACATATTACCTATTTAATTTGTTTCTCGACTATTGAGAGGACTGTTAATGTAATAGTACTTAATACTCTCCAGCCAAAATGTGTACTGTATTGCTTTTAATGACTAAGATGATGGAACATGTGCTACCTCCAAACTAAGGAAGATATGTCCGTCCCTCTACGAAAGAGGAATCTAGTTCGTTTTTCCCTGCTGAAATTGGCGTACATCAAGATTCAGCCATGATCCCAACTCCAGTCTTCACTGTCGTTAACAGAGCAGCTGGTGTCAGAACTGCCATGAACAGATTTCATCGGGATAATGGCATAGGAAATGACTAGGAGCGAAAGGAAGCGACAGTGGTCTTAATGTTTTAATATTTATCAGTCTTACTAATAAACGGTGTATAAATTTTATACAAGGTTTATACACCGTTGATATGCAATTTGTTACTAATAAGCCGTGTATAAGCTTGCCGTGTATACGTCTGTTATAGTTATTCGCTGAATTACTTGTACAGACCAGGACCGACTGACGAAAAAGAAACGAGTGATCAGTTTATCTGCAGTAATATAATCGTGGTGAATCATCCGACTCATCCATTGAGCAAACATTGAAAGAATGGAAAATAACGTTGATGATCTCCAAGATATTGTGAAGATGTAGTAGAAGACAGATCATTTTGTGATTATGAAGGCTGGAAAATAAAACACTGTGCGAGGTGGAGTGAAACAAGATGACGGAAGTTTTAAAATTAAATGTAGATTTACGAAGGCGCAGCTCGAATTCTCCTTAACACAGCCAGAAATGATTTAATGAAAGATCCTAGAGGCGGCTTCATATCTTACGAAATTCAAGTTCTCACAGCACTGCGGATATGAGCGAGGAAAGAGGTTAGTAATTATCATCAGTGACAATTATTACTATGGAACGTTTCTTCTTATTTTGAAGATCCATTGTGCAGGCTTCTGCCTTTTTGCTATGAACTAAAAAGCCCCACGCAAAAGCACGCACTCTCAAATTACACAAAACTTCACAACTACAATCCACTTGTCCTCAAGAGTTCATTTATCACTGATTTTTATTTCATCAGTATTGTACTGATAATAAGATGAACACTGGAGTGCATACGACTGTCTGGAGATTTAAATGCACACTGAATGTGAGATCCCTAACTGGCACATCACCAGCCAGCAGTGTCACGCGTGAAACCTAAACAAACGAGACGTTCTTCCTGTCACAAATTAAGAACTAAGCGAGATAAAAACTTGAGGTTTGTTTTAAAAGTAACTACCGTATCCGGAGACCATTTGCCTTGCTTTCCCCCTCTCCTCAATGTAGAGTTAATAGTAAAGACGTTGGCCAGCGACTCACGTTTTCGTGCTTGCGCACACTAATTTCTGAACATGACTGTAAAGAATGACACGTACTGATATTTTATCATTCAAATTTAAAATCAAACTTATCTACGTTGAGCCGAAATGTTTCTTTACCACCTGTGAAATAATTTAAAACTTAATGAAGATGAAATGGGAGTTATGACATCATAGGTTCCATGCTATGAAGATTTTTTATCTGAAGTAACTTTCCATTATGTTAATATTTTCACACTCGATTCCTTTTTTAACATTATTTTTGTTAACGGCATTAGATGCGGCTTGAAATACTGTACATAACTGGATATTTACCTATGTCAACCGATAACATTCAGATTTATATACAGATCGGCCTAACCAGAAAAAATGTCCATAAACGTGTATTCAAGTGTTAAACAAGTGTATAAGGATGTTTACTAGTAAGACTGTGTGTCTAGAGCTGAACATAACAACTTGTGTGTGTATAACATTGGTAAGGAAATTATCTAGAGTGCTACATAAGAATGACAGGAATAAATCTTCTTTTCCTTAGTACCTTATATTGCATAGCGCAATACTATAGTCTGCTCAAACAGGTGATGTGAAACACTTTGTCTGGTATACGCTGTGCTAACAGCTTTATTGCTGCCTTAAATACGTACGTCACCAAAGCATACATCCCTTGAATTTGAACTTCTGGAGTCTTCCCGGCTGTTGACAACAATAGGCAAAAACAGGCTGCATGTTTACTTCAGCGACCGCACGGATACAGTGCTCCACAACAAGTTACGAGGAGCTCGCATTAACACTCACAGTTTATGGGTTTCGAAAGTAGGTTTATTTCACAAGTAATACATAAAATATTAACAGAAAATTTACCAATTTCTATGTGGTTAGCAGCAAACATAAATAGTTCTAGTGTCACAATTTAATAACTTAAAAAAGTAAACATTCTGAAGTTGAGGCTTCTTCGTGTGACGCTGACATGATTACTGCTGAAAACGAGAAATGATCTGCAGGTGATGAATTACGGACAAATCCTTCTAGCATTTGAGTTGAAATAGCTAACGTGTCCACCATCTGAAATAATGTTAAAATTTTCAATTAGCACTAAGCGGTTAGTTAGTGATGAGCAGAATTAATAAAGTTAGTCAGGTGTTATGTTTGAAGATCCATGTATTAAATCTATACTAATATTATAAAGAATATTGTTTGTGACGGATAGAGTCAAAAACTACTTACCGATTTTAAAAATTACTTCACCTTGCCAGTGAGTAACCACGGACTGTATTATATTTTCAAAACAATTCGATGGTAATGTAGCGTATTCATGAAGAGGAGAGTCATTAACTAACGTTTCAACAGTGAGGTTTAAAGTTTCAAATTAATTTTCAGTTCAAATGTTTCACAAAAATGTGCATTTGCCTATAGAGCACTTTAGTTTTATGTTGGAATCTTATGCTTGTGAAGACCTGAAATATGACAGATGGACGAAGTTTGGCACTTCGGTAAGTCATTTCACAAGTTGTTGTTGTTTGAGTCATCAGTCCATAGAGTGGCTTGATGCAGCTCTCCATTCCACCCTATCATTTGCTAACCTTTTCACTTCTACGTAACTACTGCATCATACTTCTGCACTAATCTGATTGCCATATTCATACCTTGGTTGACCCCTACCGTTTTTACACTTGTTTCCAAAACCAACTGAACAAGTCCTCCGTGTCTTAAGATGTGTCCTACTATTGTATCGTTTCTTCTCGTCAAGTTTAGCCAAATCGATCTCCGCTTACCAATTCAATTCAGTATCTCTTCATTCGTGATTGGATCTATCCATCGCACCTTCAGCATTCTTCTGTAACACCACATTTCAAAAGCTTCTATTCTCTTTCTTTCTGAGCTGGTAATAGTCCACGTTTCACTTCCATACAATGCCACGCTCCAGATGAAAGTCTTCAGAAACGTCTTTCTATTTCTTGTATCAATGTTTGAAGTGAGCAAATTCCTTTTCTTAAGAAAGCTCCTTCTTGATTGTGCTAGTCTGCATTTTATTTCCTCCTTCTGCCATCGTTAGTTATTTTAAACCCAAGTAACAATATTCATCTACTTCCTTTAAGACTTCGTTTTCTAATATAATATTTCCTGCATCACCTGCCTTCATTCGATTGCACTCCATTACTTTGGTTTTGGACTTAATTATTTTCATCGTGTACTCCTTACCCAGGACTTCGTCCATACCATTCAGCAGCTTCTCGAGATCTTCTGCAGTCTCTGATGAAATAACAATATCATCGGCAAATCTCAAGGTCTTGATTTCCTCTCCTTGGATTGTGATTTCCTCTCCAAATCCCTCGTTGATTTTCTTTACTGCCTATTCTTTGTAAACTGTAAACAATGAAAAGGAGGGGGGACAAACTGCAGCTTTGCCTTACTCTTATGACTGGAGACTGATTTTAGATAATTCTTCGTTCTCGGTATCTGATCCGAATCACTTTCAGAATGTTAAATAGCTTGGTCCAATCAACATTATTGAATGCCTTTTCTAGATCTACGAACGCTATGTACGTGGGCTTCTCCTTCTTAATTCGATCCTCTAGGATCAGCCGTAAAGTCAGGATTGCTTCACGTGTTCCTACATTCTTTCTGAAGCCAAATTGATCTTCTCCTAACTCAGCTTCAACTTGTCTTTCCATTCTTCTGTGAATAATACGTGTTAAAATTTTGCAGGCATGAGATACTTAACTAATGGTGTGGTAGTTTTCACACTTGTCAGCACTGGCTTTGTTGGGAATAGGTATAACGACATTCTACCGAAAATCGGATGGCGGTTCTTCTGTCTCATACATCTTACACACTAAATGGAATAACCTTGCCATGCTGGTTTCTCCTAAGGTAGTCAGTAATTGAGAGGGAATGTCATCAATTCCAGGAGCCTTGTTCCTATTTATTACTCACAGCTCTGTCAAACTCTGACCTCAAAATTGGGTCTCCCAATTCATCAGCATCAACAGCCTCTTCCTGTTCCCGAACCAAATCATCTACATCTTTACCTTGATACAACTGTTGGATATGTTCTTGCCATCTTTCTGCTTTGTCTTCTTTTCTTAGAAGTGGCTTTCCATCTGAGCTCTTAATATTCATACACCTAGATTTCCTTTCTATAAAGGTTTCCTTAATTTTCCTGTATGCAACACCTACCTTTCCTAGGACCATACAACCATCGACATCCTTGCACTTCTCCTTCAGCCATTCTTCCTTAGCTACCTTGCACTTTCTACCCCCTTCATTCTTTAATCGCTTGTATTCTTTTCTGCCTTCTTCATTTCTAGCATTTTCGTATTTTCGTCGTTCATCAATCAGGTCTAGGATCTCCTGAGTTATCCATTGATTCTTACTTGATCTTTTCTTCCTTCCAAACATTTCTTCAGCAGCCCTACTGACTTCTTTTTTCATGACTATCCACTCTTCCTCTATTGTGATTCCCTCAGCCTTTTCATTTAATCCTTTTGCAAAATGTTCCTTGAAACAATCCCTCACATTCTTTTCTTTCAACATGTCTAGATCCCATCCCCATGCATTCCTTCCTTTCTTCAATTTCTTCAACTTCAGATGGCATTTAATGACCAACAAGTTGTGGTCGGAGTCCACTTCTGCTCCTAGGAAAGTGTTGCAACCCAACAACTGGTTTCTGAATCACTGCCTAATCATAATGAAGTTTATTTGATACCTTCCAGTGTCTCCAGGTCTCGTCCACGTATATAGCCGTCGTTTGTGGTGTTTGAACCAAGTATTAGCAAGGACTAAATTATGATCAGTGCAGAATTCACCCAGCCGACTTCCTCTTTCGTTCCTTTGTCCCAATCCGAATTCTCCTACTATATTACTTTATCCTCCTTTGCATACCACTATATTCCAGTCTCCCATCACAATTAGATTCTCGTCACCTTTACATATTGTATTAAATCTTCTATCTCTTTATATTGTACCGGTAACGGCGGTACAAAACTAAGTCCCCGTAATAGAAATCTTTAAAAAAACTTACGGGTTACGCGCCGGGCCGGCTACCAAAGACTGACTGGACGGCGAGCGTGTGACGTAGAGAGCGGGTGACGTCACAGCATGCCTCACCACAACACAGAGCCTAGACTGATAACCTAATAACTTTCCCCACAATAATAATTAAACAAATTTAACAATATCATCGTGTAACCCGATCCATTATCTACATTCCTGCAGAGTTTCACGTAAATCTGGCATGAGGCGATGAAGTTATGGAACGAGATGTGAAGGCCCGGATCAGATATAAATACAGTACTGCTTCGCTCAGCAGAGCAATATGTGGCCTGAGTATGTGGCCAGAGTGTGTATGTGCACGCTAGGCAGTGGAGTTCATACAGTCGGTTCGCGAGGACCGTGATCTAGCGTGAAGCAGCTATCAATCTTCGAGTCCGTGGACTTTAACCCAATCGCGTCGAATATGGACTTGTACGGATTTCTTTATACTGTGAGTGATAAACTTTTACTCCGACGGGACGTGATATAAATTGTGTTTCGTCTGAACATTATCAAGTGACTGTTTATTCTACACGAGTGTCTAAGGCTTGCGAATGTTTTCGAGTGCTCGTAATTTGAAGTTTAATGTTATGGACAGGACTTAGGACAGTTTGCTCCTTACAGAGTACTAAATACTTCAAGTTTATGAGACTGTGTTTTAATCCAGATTTACTCGATTGGAAGCATGACTACGTCACTAATTTACCATTTCATGAACTTTAGGTCATGAACTGTAAACTGTGCATGTGTGAACTGTGCATTTCAATTATACTAAACAGCACGTTTCAATTCTACGAACATTCAGTTGTGCGTTTCGATTTTACGAACAGTCGAACCGAGGACTGTCAATATATGATTAATTTCGTCTTTTAATTTCATGTTATTATCAATACGTGAATGAGTTCGAATTCACGAGTGAAACATCTTTATTTTCTAATCCAATTAAATTACGTTGAACAGTGTTTCAAACTAAGAACTAAGTCGTGCGGCATTACTTTACATTATGCCAAGTGCCACAAACTTCAAGTGACTCTGTTAAAATTCGACGATAAGTTTCGAGTGGACTTTTATTTTTATGAGTATTAAACTTACATGCTCATTCCAGTCTAGTGGCCTTCTTTTCATTTAACACGGGACAAAATTTAGTGACATTTCACCGTGTGATAAACTCTCAAAGATACCTTTTTTTCGTGTTTGAACCTTGTTAAAACCATTGATAAACTTTCCTCTCATCTGTGCAGAAGCAGTCTTTGCATTAACTCGCCCCAAGGCTTAACGATGTTCATTCACGTTCATCGTTCACGAGGACTACCTCAACGCCCTTCATCAGCACCGTATGGATCTTTAAGACGTCGGATGGATCTTCTAGAACTTCCATCGGGGGAGGAATGGTGGTTCACTGGTATGGGAATAGGAGGAGCTGCCGGAATCCAAGGACATCGCCAGCCCTAGGACGAGGAACATTTTCTACTGTATCTGCTGTACAGAGGTGACATGACTTAGAATTTGTTAATAAACTCAGAGGAAAAATTTTAAGATTTATTTCTAAACAAACCCTCTCTCTCTGTACGCACTTCAACGAATGGTACACGCCCTGCGTCTCATGTCTACCGAAGTACCACATTTACTGTTACAATATTGTGATCTTTCGTACCTTTAAAGACACCATCCAAAATTATTCGTCCACTGATGTCCTCCCACGCCATCTCTCCACTGACAGCTCGGAACATACCACTTAGACGAGCAGCTCGTCTCCTTTCTCCCAAGTCTTCCCAGCCCAATCTTTGCAACATTTTTGTAACGCTACTCTTTTGTCGGAAATCGCCCAGATCAAATCGAGGTGCTTTTCTTTGGATTTTTTCCAGTTCCTGAATCAAGTAATCTACTCTAGGTGGGGGCTCACCAGAGACAAATATGCTCTCTCCTCTACATCCTTACTACAGCCCCTAAATACTCTCATAAGCATGTGCAGAGACCTGTACCCTTTATTTACAATTCCATTTATGTGATTACCCCAATGAAGATCTTTCCTTATATTAATATCTAGGTATTTACAATGATCCCCAAAGGGAACTTTCACCCCATCAACGCAGTAATTAAAACTGAGAGGACTTTTCCTATTTGTGAAACTCACAACCTGACTTTTATCCCCGTTTATCATCATACACTCCCTACTGTCCACCTCACTACATTATCGAGGTCATTTTGCAGTTGCTCACAGTCTTGTAACTTATTTATTACTCTGTACAGAATAACATCATCTTCGAAAAGCCTTATCTCTGATTCAACTTCTTTACACATATCATTGATATATACAAGAAAACATAAAAGTCCAATAATACTGCCTTGAGGAATTCCCCTCTTAATTTTTACAGGGACAGATAAAATTTCACCTACTCTAATTCTCTGAGTTCTGTTTTCTAGAAACAGAGCCACCCATTCAGTCACTCTTTTGTCAAGTCAATTTGCACTCATTTTTGCCAATAGTCTCCCATGATCTACCCTATTAACTGCCAAAATTCAATCAAACCAGCTATTAATTTTGCAAACATGTCTAATATAATTAGAAAAAATGCTTTTCCAAAGCTTACGTACAATGCATGTCAAACTGACTGGCCTGTTATTTTCTGCTTTATGTCTATCACCCTTTCCATTATATACAGGGGCTAATACAGCAACTCTCCATTCATTTAGTAAAGTTCCTTCATGCAAACAATAATCATATAAGTACTTCAGATATGGTACTATATCCCAACCCATTGTCTTTAGTATATCCCCCGAAACCTTACCAATTCCAGCTGCTTTTCTAGTTTTCAACTTTTGTATCTTACTGTAAATGTCACTGTCATAGGTAATTTTAATACTTCTTTAGTATTAGTCACCTCCTCTATCTGGACATTATCCTTGTAACCAACAATCCTTACATACTGCTGACTGAATACTTCTGCTTTTTGAAGATCCTCGCATACACACTCCCCTTGTTCATTAATGATTCCTGGAATGTCTTTCTTGGAACCGGTTTCTGCCTTAAAGTACCTATACATATTCTTCCATTTTTCACTAAAATTAGTATGGCCTCCAATTATGCTTGCCATCATGTTATCCTTAGCTGACTTCTTTGCTAGATTCAATTTCCTATTAAGTTCCTTCAATTTCTCCTCACTTCCACAGCCATTTCTTACTCTATTTCTTTCCAACCTGCACCTCCTCCTTAGTCTCTTTACTTCCCTGTTATAATATAGGGGATCTTTACCATTCCTTACCACCTTTACAGGTACAAACCTATTTTCACATTCCTCAACAATTGCTTTAAACCCATCCCATTGAATCGTAATTAATAAATAAATAAATAAATAAATAAATAAATAAATAAATAAATAAATAAATAAATAAATAAATAAATAAATAAATAAATAAATAAATAAATAAATAAATAAATAAATAAATAAATAAATAAATAAATAAATAAATAAATAAATAAATAAATAAATAAATAAATAAATAAATAAATAAATCTAATAAATAATCCGCAATATGCATATGATACTTTTCTGTTTGCAGTAAGTGATGAAAATCCACAGATATTGGCAAATTGATTGGTCAAATAAAGTTCTGGGTTTAAACACGAAAAATACTAACTTAGTGACCGTAAGAAAACATGTCATTCAACCCATAAAGTTGACAGTACCTGACACATCACTGGAGCATGTGCAGTGCTTTAGGTGTCTCACCAGCGTACTTGATCACAGCATGAGCAGTCCTGTTGAAACTAGTTCCCAAGGACTGCATTCAAGATAATGATTTAAATCCCGTGTCACTTCATTTTCTCTGTTCCTGTTTACTTCAGTGTTGTGTATGTCCTGTCTTATTTTATGGTGGTTTTGCTATGTGCTTTACGTCGCACCGACACAGATAGGTGTTATGGCGACGATGGGATAGTAAACCATATTCAGGGCTGCCGACAGTGGAGTTCGAACCCACTACCTCTTGGATGCAAGCTCACAGCGCGCGCCCATAACCGCATTACTAACTCACCCGGTTTACTTTATGTTGCTGACGCCTGCACACCATCCTTCGAGATGTGGGGCTACAGTACTCCGAGCTGGAGGTCACGTACAATATCAGAAAGTAGAGTACTTTGGTCATGTCATTGGAAATTGTGAGGTAATGTGGTGGTTTATACGTTTAGGGAATAATAATTTTAAACCGTCGTCGCCATAAGACCTATCTGTGTCGGTGCGACGTAAAGCCCCTAGCAAAAAAAAAAAATTTCAAACCAAATCCATCAAAGAACCAGACATATGCTTTTCACGTGGGGAATACTGAAAGTTGCAGGTGAAGTGATTGGGAAATGTACTGGAACACAGTGATTCGCCTAAGTATCTGAGGTCAAGCTTTGCACTTATCACTGTGGCAACACCGAGGCAAAAGTCCTCTCACAATGCTTTGACATGATCAGATTGGGCCGCTCATCCAGAAACAGTGCCACAGCAGTATGGTATAAATCTGTACATGCCAAGAAGTTCTACGTTGCACTCGTAGAAGCTTACTGACTGATCGCAGGGTATCTAAAACCAACCAACTAAAACTAATAGCTCCACCTGACACTCGACGTGAAGTAGCCGCGGATGTGGAGACGTACAGTTCGCCCTCTCCATAGACATCAACTTGTCTACTTGCAGATCCAAATGAAACCATGTTTGAACCAGGAACCGCAAATTCCCAGATCGCTTGGAACTTGAGAAACTTGAACAGAAGCTTCTCTGTTACTACGAAGAGTCCTGGACGACATGGAAGTCTTTAAACAGAATTGGGAGGTCCAAGGACAACGTAAAGAAAAACATCCCTCTGATACTAGTGCTAGTATCTGGTACTAGGCAGCACCACTCTAATATGTATCATCATTCTTGTAATTTTTACTGTATTATGGGACTGGCTCAAATGAATAAGTGACCTCCTGCAGTTTATCTTATAGATGACATTTAAGGAAAGAGGAGTAGGGCAAAAAGGAGAAAATCTTGCGTACATAATCTACGAGAATGTTGTGGGCTTCGTTCCACCACACTTTTCCGACTTGCTGGGAACAAGAGTCGATCGCCGTGATGACAGCGGACATGCGATGAGAAGAAGAAGAATTATTGCTAGTTTTATATCGTGATTATATATGTACAACATAGAATGCGATAAGCCTCTTGTATATTTAAATACAGTTTTAACAGTAGATATGGGCTAAATGTCACCGCTGACTGTTTCGAAACATTCGATGCGCCACAGCGAATTTCCTCGAAGCCGTGTGACGACACACAGCGCACTTCCGTCTCGGAATGCAAGAGAAACAGTGTTTCTTGATGGCGTCGTGGTAAATGAACCATGCTTCATAGCTAAGTCCAATTTACTAAAGAAAATGTTCGACGTTCTGACAACGAGAAAATATGAACTTCATGAAATGTTAACTAGCAAATGAACAGTACTTAGTAATCTACGTACGTGAACTAACTTGAATAATTATAAAATACTGTACGTGCAGTTACAACACTTCATCGTCATCCTGGTAAGGAGAAAGGAAGAGGGTCAGTTTTGAGATCGTACCAACTGCGCGCGACGCATGTTACATAATCGTGTATTCTCTTTACAAGTTTCTGCTTCTTGTCGATAATTTAATATAAGTCAATTGCAGCCATGACATGGGTCTGTTATATTTTATCGCTTTTCCCACAGCATTGGGGTAGTGGGTGCGAGATGTGTCTCACATGTGGAGTTGACACTGTTTTACGATCTGATGTTCATCCCGACGCCAAGCCTACGTGATGGGATGTAATCACTATTGCGTGTTGGTAGTGTTGCATAAATATGAAGAGGAGAGTGTTGGGACACCCAGTCCTCGAGCCAGAAGCAGTTACAATCGTGACCCTGCCGGTATTGGAAGCCGGGACCCTCCGAATTGAAGGCCTGAACGCTGACCATTCAGCCAAGGAGTCGGACGGATCTCTTATATTTATTATGTTTCTCCTTGTTGTAGAAATAAGAACCACTTTTCAGTAAATTCAATCGTGCGGTACTTCTACGTCTGTATGCGCACCACCCAGCCTCCTCACGTCGTCTATCATCTCAAACAACCAAATTTTGGCGTCTTTGACTTATCGTATGTTGGAAAGGATTGTCAGTTCCTCTTCACGTATGAACCCAGACCTACTACAATATTATCAGACCGGAATGCATTGGGCCACGTGTAGACGGCGTGTGGGGCCATGTTTACATTCAGTTCGGTTTATACCGCTCACGTGTGTGGTTGGTTGAGGTTATCTTGATACTGGAATTCGCGATTTTTATTTTCCATCGAATCGGTCTTGAAAGCCAAGAATAATGGCCGAGAGGATTCGTTGTGCTGACCACACGACACCTCGCAATCTGCAGGCCTTCGGGATGAGCAGCGGTCGCTTGGTAGGCCAAGGCCCTTCATGGCTGTAGTGCCATGGGGTTTGGTTTTGGTTTGTTTTCCACCGAATATTTTTATGTGTTAAATAGTGTTGCAGTGTCCTTTTATCGGTTATCTAGATATTTTTATGCGTTGCGGTGTTTTTAGTATTTAGACGTTATTTCATTAAGTGGTGTGAATGTGACAATTTTACAGATTTTACCTCCTTCATCTGTGATGTTGAGAAGAAATTCGTTGAACCATTCAATGGAATAGTGAAGGAAGATTATGCATTGTTAGTGAAGGTGGATGATGAGTCATGTATTAAGGTTGCAACATTGAGATTTAAAGTTTCAAGTTCATTTGCAGTTCAAATGTTTCACAAAAATGTGTGTTTGCCTACAGAGCATTTTAGTGCTTGTGAAGACCGGAAATATGACAGATGGACGAAGTTTTACACTTTGCTAAGTCATTTCACAAGTTATTCTGATGATTCTTTCTATGAACCTTTTGAAAAAACGCACTTGAGTTAGACCTGTGAGTTTAATGCAGAGAGAATTGGTAAAATAAAATTTGTCCCGGAACAGTTAGAGCTCTCTATAATTAATCAAATAAGATACTCTCCAGAACTAATGATATGGGCAGTGACATTCTCTTATTATACCAAACGTTGATAAGACATTTGATGTTTTTAGTGATGTGGTCAGTGTTGGTGTTGGTACAGAGCCAGTCTGTAAATTATAACTACTCAGGCCAAATTTTCAGATCATGAAGAGTTGTTTCGTTCAGAGAAGGAATTGTTACTAAAAATGGCTTCAAATTTATCTAGGATGGCTCTGTATCCAACAACAATAGAGACAGAATGTGTCATTAGCAGTTAAGTGTTTGACCATAAGAATGTTGCTGATTTGTATTTGCTTAAAGCTCAAGGTTTAGATGTTTCTGATGGCACAATCCAATTCCTAAAATTAATTCAAAACTGGTGGTCAGTCTGTAACGTACAGCATCCCATGAAAGATACATATACCAGGAATGAAGATGCTAGTCCAATTACTGGTCCTCGTAACATGAACCTTTCATTCCTTACATGTTTCAAACATATATGCACTTAGGCGCATGTCATAAGCAGAAGGAAGATTGACAAGTGAACCATACACTATTTTGATACACATACTTACCACAGTGTGTTTTCAATAATTTCCACTGATCTTATGTGTTTACTACAAAATTGTAGACAGACAGTTCAGAGGGAAGATTTGGTGTCTACAGGAGATTGAGTGGTTGCACTTCTCATGCCTCTGTGGAATGAATTCGTGAGTCTGAAAGAAAGATCAAACTGTTAGGTGTATTGAAGATGAGGTCTGCAAAACTTCGTGAATTTTATTTGACAGACTTTGCTCATTATGTTTATATCAATAGCCATGATACAGTTATTGATAATATAGATGTGTTAGATCTTAAGTAGTTCACATCAGAGTTCCCCTTGAAATTCAATGGATTTTAGTCTGCATTGCCAGCTACACCAGTTTGCAAGTGATTAAAATATCATTTAAAAAGTGTGATGTCTGCATTAAAATGTTGCAGGCTGAAAAGAAATTGCCTGTGGATAGTGACAGGGAAATGGTGATGTATTCCAAAGTAGTGTAGAGAGGTGGTTTGAAGTGTCCATCATTGATGGTCATATCCTGTGTGGCGGCCGTACCTTATGTGCTGAAGTGCTGCAGCACATTGCCTGTTGGGAAAATAAATTAGTTTAAAAATATTATCTACATCGAATACAGTGCATTGGAAAAGGCGTCAGCCAAATAATAAGAAATTATTCAACTCCTCTCACAACCAGGTAACTACTGGTGCGCTGCACGCCGGGTGCTGTGTGGTCACAGCTCAGCGAGAGCTAAGCTTTTAGCCAGAAACCAGGAACTCTGCCTTTTGAGCATGCGTGCCCAACTTTTTCGATACAAAGAGAATGTGTTCCGACAGGCTGTGGAAACAACAGCCAAGACATCACTTCACAGCGATTCTTCGTTCTACCACTTGCACTAGTCACACTTGCATTACGACCGATATGAGGACGTGGCAGCTGGCACCCTCTTGACTCAGCGATAGTATTTAAGAGGGGATCGCTCAAAACAAACGGGAACACAAAATGCTGTAGAGGTGTTTTAATACCAAAGAGGATAGAATACCACCAACTTTCCTATTCCATAGCCACATTTGTAAATCGATGAACTATAAAAATTGTACTTTTCATGTTGTCAAAATAAGGACATGATATTGTGATTTTCCTTATTTAAAAATCTCTAGTTTATAAATGTCAATATAACATGTAATTTTGCATTACGACGTTGCTGGTTTTATTTCAATGATGTTGGTAGCATTAAGAAGTTGCGTTTTTGCGCGCTCACACCAAGTGTTTGAATTGGTGAATATTTTGCCATTGCAGGTGTTATTGTGTGTTTAATTATATAGGTTTATAGTTTTTTATGAGGAATGTGTATATGTGTTGGGGTTTGCGCGTTTGTTCAGTGTGGAAAACTCAGTGGAGAGCCCCTTGAAAACCACATACCACCCTGCGAGTTGGCCGTGCGGTTAGAGGCGTGCAGCTGTGAGCTCGCATCTGGGAGATAGTGGGTTCGTATCCCACTGTCGGCAGTCCTGAAGGTGGTTTTACGTGGTTTCCCATTTTCACACCAGGAAAATGCTGGGGCTGTACTTTAATTAAGGCTACGGCCGCTTCCTTCCCATTCCCAGACCCTTCCTGTCCCATCGTCGCCATAAGACCTATCTGTGTCGGTGCGACATAAGGCAAATGGCAAACAAAGAATACCACACACCGGTATGTTTCTAAATATTTGTATTTTTTGGAGTGGGGATGGGTTACAGCCGCCACTGTGCAAACTGTTCAGAATTTTCTATGTGTTAATTGGTTACAGTTACAAACCAGACTTTTCTAAGTTACAGAATCAAAGAGAGGCAGTGCTAATTGAGAGCAGTTTTTGTAACCTTAATAAGTGTCATTGCAGTATGAATTTGAAAACGATGATTGAAATGTGCATTAAGGTGTTAGCAAATTGTTTATCAATAATTATGATTTTCTTATAAATGCACATTTAATTGTGTATTTCAAGTATCACTAGGCT
This sequence comes from Anabrus simplex, assembly GCF_040414725.1. NCBI lineage: Eukaryota > Metazoa > Arthropoda > Insecta > Orthoptera > Tettigoniidae > Anabrus > Anabrus simplex. The sequence goes on along the minus strand of NC_090279.1, from coordinate 16,874,279 downwards.
GGTGAATGTATATTTGTTGGAAATGTTATTTCATTGGCCTATGTAATTTGTGTTTTTCTTATAATATGGTGTGCATTGATCTGATTTACCAACGAATCTTGGTTTAATTTTGTCATTTTCAAAAGCGGTGCTACTGCAGTTGTTAATGAACGGGGACAACACTTTAGATCAAAACCAACGTCTAGACAAACAGCGTACGACGTACGAAATAGTTTTGAAGAACATGGATCTGTTATGGATGCACCGGGATCTGACCGCCCAAGAACAGTCACAATTGAGGAAAATGAATTGCGTGTAAGTTTACCTGTGACCCAAAGTCCGCGAAAATCAACCAGACGATTAGCAAGTGAGCTGAATTTATCACGAGGGTCAATGCAAAGAATGTTACACAAACAGAAGTTAAAATTAACATACCACGTTTACGACATGGGTTACTTCAAGACGATCCTTATCGTCTTAAGTTTTGTGAATTGATGCTTGGCGAACAAAAAGATGATCCTAACCCATTCAATAGCAGTCTGTAGTCTGATGACGCCAATTTTAAGTTAACGGACATAAATGCACGTACTGGTATACTGAGAATAAGTATCTTTTCTTAGAAGAACAAGTAAATCAACCTGGTGTGAGTGTCTGGGGGCAATATCATCATTTGGCGTATTTGGCCCATATTTTTGACGGAAAAGTTACAGTGGATAAGTATTTGGACGTGCTTCAGAATTATCTGTTACCAGGACTTACAGCGTGTGCTGAAAACTTTCAAGAAAATTACCTTCAACATGGTTGGGCACCACCACATTATGCCACTGCCGTCCGCGATTATTTAAATGAAACTTTCCATAGAAAAGTGATTGGTCGAAGGGTGATATGCCTCAACGTTCACCAGATATCACGTGCATGGATTTTTTCCTACGTGATGTCGTCAAGGACTCTGTTTATTTTAAAAATCCTCAGACCATTGCTGAAATAAAAGACTATATACACGACGCATTTCATGATTTCGACAGTGATACCACACTATGCCATACAGTATGTAAATACTCCAAAGACTTGGAAGATGTATTCATGCAGACAGAATACAGTTAGCATTGTTTGTATTTGTAATGAAACATAAATTCAATGTTTTGTTTAAATCAGTGTCCAGTGACTTTTGCGCCACCCTGTGTAGGGTATTTATTTCGAGCTCTTCAGAATTGAATGAGGAATAGTATATTGTGTGAATCTAAAACATACTTAGTAGTGGTGTTTAAATAACATTTACAGTATCATTTTAGTGGGGCATGATTTCCGGATAACATTGCCATTGGTTGGTTATCGAGGAGGTCTGGATTTAAATTCTGAGCAATGAAAAGTGGTTTCCTCAAGAAAGACAATTTTTTACAGCTTATGGAACGAGATGTGTTATGTTTTCTCCAATTAAGTGGCGAGATCTTGATTGTTTTTTGACACAGAGATTATGTGATTTTATGTTAATCTTAGTTCATTTTGTATTTTAGAGATGTCATGAGTAGAATTTTTCTTCTGTTTCTTTTATATGTTGCAAATTAATAGTAATAAACATGAATTGAAAGAGTGTTATTGTCTAAATCACAAAATGTATGAGGCATTCTCCTTTCTCAGTCCTAGCCAAACCCTCTTTGCTTTTTCAGATCAACGTCTGTGATTTTCCATACTTCTGCACTGATATGACTGGTGATCAACACGATCATGATCGTGTAGAGGAATGTTTCCCTAGCGATGTGTTGTGTCTCAATATTGCTAATGTGTTCTGGGGAAGCCACAAATGTCTACCTTCTAATGAAACAGCTCTTACTCTTGGAGGCTCAGCTTTCCAGCGTGAAATAAAACTCTTGATACCGCATTCCGCATGCCGGATCAAGTCACCAGTAGCACATGTGAGGCCTGTACCTCCTCATCTAGACCTCAGCAACTCCAAGTGAAACTTCTGGGAAATGCAAACTTCTCGATAACTTACCTGCTCTTTTGGCCCTAGTCATCCAAGACCAATAGCTCTCTAATCTGCACAGGGGAGTGAACCGTCACAAGCCAATAAAAGGGAAGATTGCCCAATGTTGTCGAACGGTGAACGCAGGTCAGTGCTCACCCAGGTCTCATGGGAGACGTTTCCGTTAAGCCAGTATTGAATAGCTCTAGTTCCATGCTTTGTCACTATGCACTAGGGATAAGAAACAAGAGGACATCTCTCAAGTTTCTCGAGAACCTCTCAATGCTTTTTCTCACAAAAGCATGCCTCATGATACTCTCGAGGACATAAGCACGCACCTTACACCACAGTTACGTGGCATACTGAGAACGACAGGCTTTGTCAGCGTGCGCAACGGGACAACAGGTCGTGTCGTGAATGGAAGTTTGGCCTTCTATTCACGGGGAAGTAAGTAGGTATGCAACATCACACTTAACCCACGAGTAAAAGTCAGTCATTTAATTTAAGCCTAATCATTTGACTGCGATGCAGTTCTTAGAGTGCATATTGATAGCTACCAAGAGGAAATCATAGGCCCGTGAATATTTCAGAGATAACCCAGAAAATAAACTGCAATGCCATGTTAAAGAAGTGTATGTTCATGTTACTTTCATTACATCATGTATTCAGAACTACGTTATTAACAATCTAACACGTTTATGACAGACAAAACTTGACTCTGGTAGTCGCAGCAAGATCACGCTGCCTGATTCGTCCAGTCAACATTATTGTATGATTCAATGTTTATGTTGCTCACTGTGTACATCTGTAAAGTGAATTATTTACAATAAATGGGGGATAGTGGAAGTATCTTCGAGCAAGTGTGAAGGGGACATCTGATTTTATGACATCTGCTCCAGAAATACACTGAAGAAAATGGAAATTGCAACACCCAGAAGGAGTGGTGCTACATTGCTGCAATTGAACATGCAGGACAAGTGTTCGGTTGTGATTCGATTATTACACTTTCAGGTCCCTCTGACCGCAAGTTTGGACAACAATCAATACAGGATGTGCCTACCACGAGCTGCAATACATTGACGAATTCCTCGAGGCATGGATCGCTTCCTGAAGAATTGCGGACCATGCTTGCTGCACTGCACGGGTCAGTCGTTCCAGAGTTGTGGCTGGCTGAGGACGGTTGTCCAGTTTTCGACCCATCATGTTCCACACATGCTCAATAGGGCTGTGGTCCGGGGATCTGGCGGGCCATTCTAAGGTTGTGATGTCGTGGAGAGCTTCTCTGGAGATGCGTGCAGTGTGAACCCGGGCATTGTCCTGCTGAATCATCCCATCAGCATTGTTCGTTATCATAGGGACAACCACTGGATTGAGTACCCTATCAACGTACTGTCGAGCAGTCATAGTGCCCTCAACAAGCACTAATTGTGATTTCACATTAAAGCCAATAGCTCCCCAGACCATAATGCTTGGTGTTGGCCCAGTGTGCCTCTCGACAATAAGATCTGGGCGGCCCCTCTCCCCGGTACGTCGGCGCACACGATTCAGGCGATCATTGCGGGTAAGACAGAAGCGCGATTCATCACTAAAGACGACCCTATGCCATTCGTCGACCCACGTCGATCTTTCTCGACACCAGGCCAGCCTTACACGTCGCTGTTGTGGGGTCAATGGAACACCGTCTGCAGGGACACGGGCTCGTAAGCCAGCTGCACGCAGGCGATTACCAACTGTTTGTTGTGTAACGTGGGGTGCAACAGCTGCTCGAATTTGCGCTGCTGTTGCATGGGGTTCCATCCGGGCCATCCGAATGATGCGGCGATCCTCTCTCACAGTTGTCTGTCGCACTGGGCCTGTGCCAGGTCTACGAGTGTAGGTACATTCATTTGACCACTGCTGCCATACACGTTGTACCGTAGATGCCTGTCGGCCAACACGTGCAGCGACAGTCCTTAGCGATAATCCAGCCTCACACAGCCCAATTATCCGAGCCCTCTCAAACGGCGACAGTTGTTGATAGCGTGCTCTTCTCTGACGTCGAGGCATGTTTTACGGGGAACACTTCACTGCACAGACTGCAAGTCAAATACGCCACACCAGAGTCCATATAATGGAGTTGATTCCTCCGCGACCAAACACGTGGGGAGACTTGTAGCAACAATCCAATGGGTCTGAAACTTTAATCGGTTACATACCTACGTAGCATCGTTCCATATCTTGAAAATCAACACAAACGACTCTATGCCTTCATGGTGTTGCAATTTCCATTTTCTAAAAGTACATACTAAGTAATTACCATTGCATATGTTCGAGAAATTTACATTTCATAATAAATATTACGTCTTTAAAATAATGTAAAAGGATGTTCCACTAATTCACAGCCCATGAAACCATTGCGAAAGTTAAGAATGGATTGTTTGATTTTTATTTTTGTGTTCATTTCTAACGATCATCTAAAGTAAGTTCTTTTCTATGTCATTCCTTTATGTGTTCATATAAACTTAAATATAAGATCAAAAGAAATAATCCAAGTGTTCCAGGACAGATCAACAAAAAATGCCGTTGTTTAAAATAACCCGAATGCCGCACTTTGAACTAGAAGTTCTAACACCAACATTTTGTTGCAATTCGCAAAGGTGCTCAAGGGAATGTGGCACTATTACATTTATTTTGAGATGCTTTGAGATTCTCCACATTTTAGCCATTTTTCTCTAGACTCTCGAGGAATAGAATTTCTCGTCCGTACTGTGCACAGCTTGGTAAGAACGAGGTATGTACTGGCGGGAAAGGGGCCTAATTAGCTGTGCTGTCGGCTTTTGCATGCCGAATGTTGAACTGTCTTGTGCGATATTTTAGCTGACGCCGTCGATTTAATGTATTGTATTCCTTCGGAAGTGTATTGTCTCCGTATGTTAGGTGATGGCAAGTCCTAAAACAAGGTTGTTCATAGGGAATGTAATTGTTTTTCGTGGTTTAGAAAAGAGTGCAATTTCCTTTAGCTTGCGTTTCTTTCAAGCAAGTCAACAAGCTTCAGTGGTAAGGAAACATCAGACATTTATTAAGAAAATCAGAAGGGAGGTGATAATGGGATGAAGCTATCCACTCTGGGTAAAATGGAGCAGTGAATAATGAAAACTTACTAGATGATACAGGTAAGTGCATCATCAGACGGAATTAGGCGATCTGCAGTTTATAAATCTCATATTCGCTGTCCTGTATTGACAACAGTATACGCATTGGTGTTGAATAAGGTGGATCCAGAATCATTTCGTTTCAAGGTTGCTGTATTACAAGGCGAGTCGCAAACGTCTGAGGTAAGTTTTGCTTTCAATAGGCTTTAAATTTAATAAGTGTGAAGAACATGGAAGATAAATTCTGCTTAAGAGATTGGTGTACTTGAGAACTTTAGCAGAGAAAGACAAGAGATCGGTCCTTTTTTTTTTGATGAAACGTTTTTCCGTCCATCCTATACTGTAATGAAGTTTTGGGAGTATAATTCACTAGACCTTCTATCTTTGGACAGTGCAGGTGATATGCAGGTAGTGAGAACCGGTTTGTACCCTGCGCACTCTGCATGTTCAAATCGAAAACGAAATGAAGGTATATAACTTCATGACTTGAAGTTGGTTCCAAACATATCAAGTGTGACAACGTGTTGTACTACACCCATCAGATTAATGAAGTACCTTCAACATCTGGCAATAAATACGAATTAAGAGAACTAGCTAATGACATATTGGAGTACTGTGAAGCAACTAATTGCTGACACAAATATGTACCAGGTACTCAGGGATAAAGAGTGCATCACCACAGTGCTTTTGCAGCCGTTATAAGTGAGGAATGGAATGAGTATGAACTTGCATACAGGCTAAGAGTTGAGTACTGGATGAGGAATGTGTAGCTCGAAGAACTCATGTTCATATAAACTTAAATATAAGATCAAAAGAAATACATGCTGGTAGTGACAGGAATAGCGATTCAATCTCTGAACATGATAGTTCAGTGCACAATGGTAGAGAGTTCTACTCTGCTGACAACTTAATTGCATTGTGAGATCACATCTGAACTGAGTATGCATTGTTTAATATGATGACTTAGAATCACTGCTTTTAGAAGTGTATTTTTACAGTAAATTTTTCTCATAGTGTTAACAGCTGGCTATGACCGTTGCGCTTTACTACATCGGTAACGTTGCGTTCACAGCATCCCCTCTCATGCTCGCCCAGCTGTCACACTAGCACTTAAATCACTTGGCTTCAACTTGTGCTATACATGGCAGGTAGCCAAATTTACATCACGAAACACACTGCTGGGGGAATACTTAGAAGATTTTCCCTTGCCTGCTAAATCCTACGTGACTGGTGAGGTGTATATCCAGTTCATCTGTCTGTGAAGGTATTTTCTCACCCTTAAACATAGTGAGGAGTAGGATTACATTGTTTGTAAGGTTCTCCTGAAACGGAAAGTCAAATGCCTTGTAATCAAACTGAGTGGAAATTCCTCCACGCAGAATAGTTCAACCACTCTGTCAGGGAGTCGGATTATTTTCCACTACCCGACACTCGGCGGAGAGTTGCTGGCAGTATGGTCTGTTCCATTACCATAGGGAGATACCCATCTCATCCTGTGCGTATAAAATGGTTATGAAATTTTAAATATTATGGTATGAAAATGAATCAAATATATCATTAGGCCTCGAAGTGATGGCATTTGGTACAGTGCGGTTTGTCTGGAAACAGTCGGAAACTGGTCACAACATGCTGTTGGGTAGAGAAGGAGCGAGCCCACCTCAAGTTAACTCCAACTCAGGATGCCTCTGACCTAATGGCTGGGATGCCTAAAGCACTTGTGACGGCAATACGACACATATTAGGTTAAGTTCAAAAGATAAATTTAACAATTGTTAGTTTCACAAATCGCTCACCGTTTGTTGTATTACTCTAATTTATTTCAGGATAACGCACACCATTCAACGTGAATGAGCACACTCTCTCAGTTGGACAGGGTGCTCTCACCTCGCACAGAAGTTGCTTGCCGACACACGATGATCGGTCCTTGGTTCATCTCCAGAGAAATTTCACAATCGCAAATAGAGGAGCTAAGCCGGTCCCACAACCACGGAGGTTCTCCCCTTGGGTTAGAACCAGCATTGCTCCCCTACTAGGGGTCAATTACCCCTGGTATATTAGGGGTACAATTGCTACTTTGCGGATTTAGCATAAGAGAGCGAGCCTAACAACACAGTCGTCATCTTGAGGGGGCCTAACTACACTTTAACAGCTAGTTGCCCTTCCCGACGCCTAAGAGAACAAGCCTGACCTCATGGAGGGGCCTAACCTTAGTTTTACGGCTAGATGCTCTTCCTGACGTAGACAGTCGTTATCTTGGAGGGGATTAACATTAAAGGACGTAGTTTTACGGCGAGATACCCTTCCCGAAGCTATCTTGAGTAGTAGGACAATGATGATTCTCGCAACGCTATCTTATGTAGTAGGGCAATGTAGAATCGCATAAGAGAGCACAAGTAACTATATGGAGGAGTCTAACTACACAGGACTATAGTTTCACGGCCAGGTGCCCTTCCCGACGTGAATTGCACAAAATGGTGGCTATGCACAGGTTCTTATGAGACTAATTCCTAGAACCTGGGTTAGAGGTTACTGTGGAAGATGCCGGTTATACATAGACATTATAAGACTACCCAGGGGCGCTTGCGCAAGATGGCAGCTATACATAGACTCTTACAGAGAAAGATGACGGCTATGGACGATTGCGCAAGATGGCGGTTATACATGGGCTCTTATAGAGAAAGATGCCGGTCATAGGCGATTGTAAAAGATCGCGGCTATACGTGGACCATTATAGAGAAAGGTGACGGCCATGGGCGATTGCACAAAATGGCGGCTTTACATGGGCTCTTATAGAGAAAGATGACGGCCATAGGCGATTGCTCAAAATGGCGGCTATACATATGCTCTTAGGGGGACGAGCGTTGCTTTACGTCCGTAGGTGAAACCTTAAATTACCCTACACGTGTCCCCCGGGTGGTGCTAAGAAAGCAACGGCGAAGAGATGCGATCGAGCTGTCTGAAAAGACATCTCGGTCATAATGCACACAGTAATGAAGAAATCGGTCCTTATCAGGACCCGGAAGCCTATAGCCGAAAAATCGGACCTTCAATTTTAATATGCCATCTTAACATCGAAGGCATCAGCAGAGCAAAATGCGAGTGTCTAGCTAAAATTCTGAAAGGTCAACAGATTGATGTCATTGCGCTACAAGAAACTCATACAGCCAATGAAATGCAACTAAGAACAAGAGGCAAGATCCCAGGCTTCAAGTTAGTGGCTCACAATAATCACGAGATGTATGGCTTAGCTACCTATGTGAGAAACAATATTACTAACTACGCAGTAGTCGACTGTAGCTCAAGTGATGACATTTTCACTGTCACAATTAAAATCAATAATCTAACAATAATGAATGTATATAAGCCACCAAACACAATGTGGCCCACTCCTCCTCTACCATCCTTACAACACCCAACCGTAATCATAGGAGACTTCAACAGTCATCACACATGTTGGGGCTATCAACAAAATGATCTAAATGGGGAGGCAATTGTTGACTGGATGGATATGGAAAATCTTAAACTAATCTATGATGCTAAAGAAAAAGGAACCTTCTTCTCCGCCCGATGGGGTAAGGAATACACTCCAGATCTTTCCTTCATAACCCAATCCCCAAACTCTCCAAACCAGATACTTCGCTCAGTTCTCAACAGTTTCCCTCATAGTCAACACCGGCCTGTCATACTCCAGATTGGCATGTATATTCCTGTCATTCGATCTTATCCGAAACCTAGATGGAACTTTAAAAAAGCTAATTGGAAAAAATTTAAAGAACAAACTGATGCAAATATAAGATGGATTAAGCCAAACTTTAATAACTATGACAGATTTGTTGGAGTTATAAAAGGTGCTGCTCGGCGCTGCATTCCAAGAGGATGCCGTAAAGAATATATTCCTGGATGGACTGCAGAGAGCGAGAGCCTTCTTAAGGAATTTGAGGAAAATGGCAACAATGAAACAGCCACAAAACTTATTCAATCACTGAATGACAATAGAAAACAAATTTGGAACGACACTGTGTCATCTCTTGATTTTACCCACTCAAGTAGAAAGGCCTGGTCTCTCATTAGAAAGCTTGACTCATCAAAGCCAGCTGGCAGGCAGAAGCTGAGTGTTAACATTAATGATCTAGCCAAACACATGATCTCTATCTCAAAGATCAATAGAGATAAACAAGTTGTAAGGGAAATCCGGTCAGCACTGAAACATAAAAAGCAATTAGCAAAACAACAGTCATCCCAATTGTCTTGTCCTTTCACAAGAGAGGAAACCCTAGAAGGCATCAAGAACATAAAATCCGGGAAAGCAGCAGGTATAGACGGCATCTATCCTGAATTCCTGCAACATCTTGGACCTGCAACAATCACTTGGCTCACCAAATTCTTCTCCAATATTTTGGAGACAGGTAACCTTCCTTCACTATTCAAGAAGACCAAAGTAATATCGATCTTGAAACCCAACAAAGACCCTCTGAGAGTGGAAAGCTACAGACCCATTGCACTGCTAAGTGTTACTCTAAAGCTCCTGGAAAGACTAATATACAATAGGATCTCAGAAACCATCAATAATCTCCTTCCCACAGAACAAGCTGGCTTCAGACCTGGAAGAAATTGCGCTGACCAAATTTTTGCATGGACCTCTCATATTGAAAATGGATTTGAGAATCGGAAGATTAGTATGGCTGTCTTCTTAGACTTATCAGCAGCCTATGATACTGTCTGGCGAGAAGGGCTCCTGCTAAAACTTATCTCTGCCATCCCCTGTGTCAAGCTTACTAATCTCATTGGCAATATGATTAGCAACAGAAACTTTCAGATCTTTTCGGATGATGCAGTAAGCAAAACCTACAAACTGAATGATGGACTTCCACAAGGATCTGTTCTGGCACCCTTACTTTTCAACCTCTATACTGCTGACTTACCAGCAACTAAGTCCAGGAAATTTATTTACGCAGATGATATACTACTGGTTAGCCAAACACCAAGTTTTCCAGAAGCTGAACAAATTCTTACAGCAGATCTAGAAAAACTAGATACATACTTCCAAAAGTGGTGTCTCCGTCCAAATCTCCAAAAGACTGTTGTATCTGTGTTTCATCTCAGAAATAAATTTGCCAACTACAAGCCTTCAATAACATTCAGAAATCAATCCTTACAACACTGTCCCTTCCCAAAATATTTAGGTGTCACATTAGACAGATCCCTAACATATAAACATCATATTAACAACACAGCCGCCAAGATTAAAAGTCGGAATAATATTCTTCAAAAATTAGCCGGCACATCTTGGGGCGCAAACAACCAAGAGTTGAGATCTACTGCTCTAGCTCTTTGCTATTCAGTTGCTGAATACTGCGCTTCAATTTGGCTGAACAGTGCTCATACTGCGAAGATTGATGCTCAACTAAATCAAACAATGCGCATCATAACCGGTTGTATTCGCTCTACAAACGTGGCCTGGCTGCCTACACTCAGTAATATTCCTCCGCCTTGCTTAAGAAGGTCTGAAGCTCTTCTAAAACTGTGGAAGAAGACCAGCCAGGACTCCAACCTCCCCGTTCACCAGGATATTACTCAACCTGCCCCTCCTCGACTTAAGTCTAGATCTCCACCCTGGCGCACTGCACTTACACTGGAATAATCTGGGTTCTCCATCACGAACGCCTGGTTACACCAATGGCAGCAGTCTTCTGTTCCCAATCAACATCTTGTGACTCTACCTCATGTTCAACCTCCTGGATTCCATCTACCCAGACGTCAATGGAGGACTCTAAACAGGATAAGAGTCAATCAAGGAAGATGCGGCTATACGCTTTATAAATGGGGCTGGCAGAAGTCTTCTGGGTGTGATTGTGGAGCTACCTCACAGACCATCCACCACGTAATTGCCGAGTGTCCACGGAGAGCATTTCAAGGTCCTTTGGAGGACATTCATAACGCAACTGAGGAGGCCTTGAAATGGATCAATGGACTTGATTTGGAACTATAGGCTTCTGCTTGTATATATTGTGTATATATTGAATACTTATTTATATAATCTATCTGTGCACATCATACGATAAATAAATAAATAATAAATATGCTCTTATTGAGAGAGATGACGGCCATGCGGGATTGCACAAGATGGCGGCTATACATGGGCTCTTATAGCCTCCTCCTCCTCCGACGGGACACAGCCGCCCTCCTCCTCTTCATCTGTATAGCAAAAGGCAAAATGGCACGGGACACAGCCACCCTCCTCCTCCCCCTTATCCGTATAGCAAAAGGGCAAAAGGGCACGGGAAACAGCCGCCCTCCTCCTCCTTATCCATATAGCAAAAGGGCAAAAGGGCACGGGAAACAGCCGCCCTCCTCCTCCTTATCCATATAGCAAAAGGGCACGGGACGCAGCCGCCCTCCTCCTCCTCCTTATCCGTATAGCAAAATTGCAAAAGGGCAAAAGTGTTTCTCTTCATTATCTGTTTGGCTAAAGGCTAAAAGGGCTTCCTCCTCCTAACAAAAGGGCTCCTCTTTCTAGCAAAATGGCCACTGTTCCTGGGAAAAGGCCAACTCTTCCTCCTTACATTTACTGAGGTTAGCTCAATCCCTCTTCCTACGGACAGATGCCTTCCTGCACAAATACAATTGAACGTCACATACTCACGTTATTAAACTCATATAGCGTTATCCTATTGTTCTCGTCGCATAAGTTTTTACCCTTTTCGATTGAGGAGGGAGCGGTAGGAGGATGGTGCGGTAAGGAGAAGGTAATATTTTTTCGATTGCTATTAGCATGCAAAAATATAGAATTGAATGTAGGATAGGCAAACGCTGTATGTTACTGTCCGACAAGGCAAAAGAGGTTCGATAGAGCTACAGAATGCAATTAGGAGAAATACAGAATTGACAAGCTAGTGCTGTATGTCTTCATCCAACGAGAGAAAACATGTTGACTATTAAACAGAAAAACTTATAACGCAAACATAATAATTACTGTGCTGTGTGTGTCTATTCGACAAGACAAGTTTAATCCTATTACAATTAGCACACACTAGAATTGATAGTAGAAGAAACAAATGTTGAATGTCTTTATCCGACATAACAAAACATGTTGACAATTAGTGTTGAGAACAGAAAAACTGTTAACGCTACTGTGCTGTATGTTTGTATTCGGCAAGACAAGTTACAATTAGCACACGCGAGAATTGATTGTACAACAAGACAAAAATGTTTAAAATTAGTGTTTAGAACAGAAAAACTTATAACGCAAAATATTATGAGATTTAAAATCTACGTTATAGGATTAATCTTTCTGTTGATACAAACGCACTTCTATGCAATCAGCGCGCACACATGGAATTGCAAATATTGTATATCACTATCCGAAGTACAGTGCTACATCTTCTTAATTACTGCAGATGAAATGATTCCTACATAGCAGGGGATACCTTTGGTCTAAGGAAATCGATTTTGCGGGATTCGAACACATGCAACAGAGAAACAAATCTGTATAGCGATTTAGTTACCGTAACAGAATAAGAAATAATACTACTGTGCAGATAAAATGACTTTACTACTTACCAGGGGGTACCTTTGTCCTACATCATATTGTGTTAAGGAGATAATTTATGGATTTAAACCCTGTTGTAACACTATAAAAGATTTTTGGGAATGAAACTTTGTTTACAAGGGAGAGGAATAGATGTGTTCTTCCTTTTAATCAAAAATCGCTTCTATTATGGAGATAAAATGAGCTGTGAGAGGGATCGGTAATGTATATTGTTAACTTACCTTCATTTTAGGGACGGCTTAGTGTTTAGAACAGAAACAATTATAACTCGAAACATTATGAGATTTGAACTGTGCATTATGAGATTAACCTCTCTATTGATAAAATGGCACTTCCATTTATTCAGCACGCACGCACGCGTACACGCACACACACACACACACACACACACACACACTACATTGAATTGCAAATGTTGTATATCTCCATCCGACATACTTCTTCTTAATCACTGCAGATAAAATGTATGGATTTCGAAGTTTGATTTAGTTACAATAGAAGAAAACATGGATTCAAACCCTATTCTCTTATCGCAAATAACATAGAGAAAGAAAAATTAACTATAGGATTCGACCTTAGATCCCAGGGAGAGAGGAATTGATGTACTTCCTCATAAATCAATAATCACTACCACTATGCAGATAAAATAGTGCAAGAAAATGCGATTTTCTGCAACTATATCTTCTGTCGATATTCATATTAGAATTCAAAAACATCACAACAGGCTATACTTACCATCTTCTTGTAATCCCGGGAATCGAAAACGTGATTAATTAATTGTGCAACGATAACGCTGTAATCATTGACAGGAGGTCAACTCCAAGTGAGCGGAACGATATAAATAGTGGAGAGATGTACTTCCTCATAAAACAAGAAACACTACAATCACTAATCGAGCCCCCAGCCACACAGTAGGACGGTCTCGACACTTACAGCACATGCTTAGAACACACAATGTTTAAAATCGATCTACAAAAATACAGAATTAAACGTTACATTTCTCTTAAAACAACAATCACCACTACCACGATTAACATTACAGTTTGAACCGAATATCTTACGATCCGGAGGCTAACACATCGTCAACCCAAAAGTCTAAAATTGATTACAGCTAAGATACAACTTATATTATTTACCTGGTGCAAAAATTAGAAACTACGGAAACGCATCTTCAAACCTGCCAGCTTCAAGCTGATAGCTACATGCAGTAGCGTGTGAATAAACGGTAAAACAATAATCACTGCTTACTATTACTATGCATCGTAAAACTACACGTGCATTCACAAAAAGCATCCTGTTTTCGAAGGCGTTGACGTGTAAATTATTAGCACCGCACAGTAGAAAAGCACACACCTGAGATTAAAAATACTTACATATTGAAATGGAAAAGAACAGATCTGCATTTAACACACAGTACATTCAAAGTAAATATTTCCATGGAGCGATCTGGCTGGCTCGCGACCGGAAATAAGCGTTAAATTACTAATGACACAGCAGTGTGCGTCGACTGCATGTCGTGGCTCACAGAGGAATATTGCATCGAGTTAGGATTACGTGGATTTTAAATTGCCTGCCACCACATGCATAAAGTGGCAACAGTGAGGTTTAGCCCCGTCATGATGGCAGCAGTGAGGTTAGCGATGTTCTTTTGTTTAAAATACCGCACCAACGTGGTTAAAGATGGCAGCTGTTATCTTGACAGCTGTTAGAAAAGCACATGGATTTTGAATTCCTGGCCACCACGTGCACAAGTTAACAGCAATGAGGTTTAGCACCGTGAATATGGTAACAGTGAGGTTAGCGATAATATATTGTCCTTAAAAATGAGGTTAGGGTCCGCCAAGATGACAGCTGTCAAAAAAGAACGTGGCCAAGCACGTGGCTTTGTTTACAAACAAGAGCACGTGGTCGTGATGTCACGGTCACGTGGTATTCTGCGTCGGCACCCGAAGTTCAAAATCGATGCCAATGTCGCTAGAACTTGTCAAAAAGAATGCAGATTTTAAATTTCGTGCGCCTACGTCGTTAAGATGACACCTGCTATCTTACCAACGTCCTACCTATGTGCACTAATTTAACTACGTAGAGCGAGGTCTTGAAATCCACTAAATCAGAGTTCGAAATCGATACAGATTTTTTCTGTTGCATGTGTTCGAATCCCGCAAAAATCCATACCCTTAGGCAAAAGATTTTTCATAGTATCCCCTGCTTAGTAGTAAAATCATTTTATCTGCAGTGATGAAGAAGAAGTACGTCGGATGCAGATATACAATATTGGCAGTTCCACGTGTGTGTGTGTGTGTGTGTGTGTGTGTGTGTGTGTGTGTGTGTGTGTGTGTGTGTGTGTGTGTGTGTATGTGTGTGCGCGCTGATTGCATAGAAGTGCGTTTGTATCAGTACAGAGATTAATCTCATAATGCAGAGTTCAAATCTCATAATGTTTCGCGTTTTAATTGTTTCTGTTCTAAATACTAAGCCGTCCCTAAAATGAAGGTAAGTTAACAATATACATTACCGATCCCACTCACAGCTCATTTTATCTCCATAATAGTAGCGATTTTTTATTTAAGAGGAAGTACACTTCTATTCCTCTCCCTTGTAAACAAGGTTTCAATCCCAAAAATCTTTTATAGTGTTACAACAGGGTTTAAATCCATAAATTATCTCCTTAACACAATATTATGTAGGACAAAGGTACCCCCTGGTAAGTACTAAAATCATTTTATCTGCACAGTAGAATGATCTTTTATTCTGTTACGGTAACTAAATCGCTATACAGATTTGTTTCTCTGTTGCATGTGTTCGAATCCCGCAAAATCAATCTCCTTAGAACATAGGTATACCCTGCTATGTAGTAATCATTTCATCTGCAGTAATTAAGATGATGTACAACTGTACGTCGGATAGAGATATACAACATTTGCAATTCTATGTGTGCAGGCTGACTGCATAGAAGTGCGCTTGTGTCAACACAGATTAATCCTATAACGCAGATTTTAAATCTCATATATTTTGCGTTATAAGTTTTTCTGTTCTAACACTAATTTTAAACATGTTTCGTCTTGTTCTACAATCAATTCTAGTGTGTGGTAATTGTAACTTGTCGAATAGAAACATACAGCACAGTAGCGTTAAAAGTTTTCTGTTCTCAACACTAATTGTCAACATGTTTTGTTATGTCGGATAAAGACCTACAATATTAGCTTGTTCTACATTCAATTCTAGTGTGTGCTAATTGTAACAGGATTAAACTTGTCTTGTCGAATAGACACATACAACACAGTAACTATTGTGTTTGCGTTATAAGTGTTTTATGTTTAACAGTCAACATGTTTTCTCTTGCTGGATGAAGACATACAGCAATAGCTTGTCAGATCAATGTTTTTGCTAATTGCATTCTGTAACTCCATTGAACCTCTTTTGCCTTGTCGGATATTAACATACAACATTTGCTTATTCTACATTCAGTTCTACATTTTTGCACGATAATTGCAATCGAGGAGCCTCCATGGCTCAGATGGCAGCGCATCGGCCTCTCACCATTGGATACCGTGGTTCAAATCCCGGTCACTCCATATGAGATTTGTGCTGGACAAAGCGGAGGCGAGACAGGTTTTTCTCCGGGTACTCCGGTTCTCCCTGTCCTCTTTCATTCCAGCAACACTCTCCAGTCTCATTTCATAGCATCCATCAGTTATTAATAAATCACTTTGGGAGTGGCGACCCCATCGTACTAATAGCCTATGTCTGCCTCTTTCATTCCATCCCTGACCCGGTCAATGACTGGAAAACAGGTTGTAGGTTTTCATTTCAATTGCAATCGAAAAAATATTACGTTCTCCTTACCTCATCATCTTCCAACCGCTCCCTCGTCAATCGGAAAGGGTAAAAATTTTGCGACGAGAGCAAGATGATAACGCTACATTAGTTTAATAACGTAAGTAGGCATCTGTCCGTAGGAAGAGGGATTGAGCAAACCTCAGTAGCTGTAAGGAGGAGGAGTTGCCCTTTTGCCAGGAAGTGGAGCCCTTTTGTAGGGATGATGAGCCCTATTGCCCCTTTGCCAGAAAGAGGAGACTTTTTGCCATTTTGCTACGAGGGGGAAGCCCTTTTACACTTTTGCCACATAGATAATGTAGAGAAAAACTTTTGCCCTTTTCCCCACGAATAAGGAGCTGCCCTTTGGCCTTTTTGCCGGGAAGGGGAGCCCTCTTTCCTTTTTGCCCCACAGATAAAGAAGAGGTGTCCTTTCTTCCCATTTTCTCTTTTGCCAGGAAGAGGAGCCTATTTGCCCTTTTCCAATTTTGCTCTACGGATGAGGAGGAGGAAAACGAAGAGGAGGGCGGCTGTGTCCTGTGCCCTTTTGTCCTCTTGCTATACGGATAAGGAGGAGGAGAAGGAGGAGAGCCGCTGTGTCCTGTCGGAGTAGGAGGAGGCTATAAGAGCCTATGTATAGCCGCTGTCTTTTGCAATCGCCCATAACCGTCATCTTTCTCCACATGAACCTGTGTATAGCCACCACCTTGCGCAATCGTAAATGGCCGTCATCTCTCCCTATAAGAGTCTTTGTATAGCAGCCATCTTGTACAATCGCCCATGGCCACCATCTTGTGCCATCACCCATAGTCGTCACCTTTCTCCATAAGAGCCCGTGTATAGCCCCATCTTGCGCAATCGCCGATAGCTGTTATCCTTCTCCATAAGAGCCCGTTTATAGCCGCCATCTTATGCAATCAGCTTTGGCCGGCATATGCTCTATAAGAGCCCATGTGTAGCCGCAATTTTGTGTAATAGCCCATGGCCGTCATCTTTCTTTATAATAGCCCATGTATAGCCACCATCTTGTGCAACCGCCCTTGGGCATCTTCTTTTTCTATAAGAGCCCATGTAATGCCGCCATTTTGTACAATCGCCGATGGCCGGCAGCGTTCTTTATAATAGACCCATGTATAGCCGCCATATTATGCAACCTCCCTTGGGAGTCATTTTTCTCTATAAGAGCCTATGTATAGTCCCCATCTTCCGCAATCGCCCCTGGCCGTTATCTTTCTCCATAAGAACCTAAGTATAGTCGCCATCTTGCGCAATCGCCCATGGCCTTTATCTTTCTCGATAAGAGCCCATGTATAGCCGTCATCTTGTGCAATCGCCCATGGTCGTCATCTTTCTCTATAAGAGTCTATGTATAGCCGCCATTTCGCGTAATCTCTCATGGCCGCCATCTTTCTCTATAAGAGTCTATGTATAGTCGCCATCTTGCGCAATCGCCCATGGCCATCATCATTCTCCATAAAAGCCTATGTATAGTCGCCATCTTGCGCAAACGCCAATGGCCGTCATCTTTCTCTATAGGAAACCGTGTGCAGCCGCCATCTTGCGCAAGTGCCTCTAGGCCGTCTCATAAGAGCCTATGTATAGCCGCCATCTTGCGCAAGCACCCCTGGGTGGCCACGTAAGAGCGTATGTATAGCCGCCATATTGCACAGTAACCTCTAACTCGGGTTCTAGTATTTAATCTTATAAGAACCTGTGCATGGCCGCCATCTTGTGCAAGTCACGTTGGGAAGCGCATCTGGCCTTAAAACTATAGCCCTGTGTAGTTAGACTCCTCCATGTGGTTACGTTGGCTCTCTTATGCGAATCCCCATTGCCCTACTACTTAAGATAGCGTCGCGAGAATCATCATCGTCCTACCACTCAAGATAGCGTCGGGAAAGTCATCTCGCCGTAAAACTACGTCCTGTAAGGTTAAGCCCCTCCAAGATAACGACTGTTCACGTCAGAAAGCGCATCTACCGTACAACTAAGGTTAGGCCCCTCTATGAGGTTAGGCTTGCTCTCTTAGGCATCGGGAAGTGTAACTAGCTGTTAAAGTGTAGTTAGGCCCCTCATGATGGCGACTGTGATGTTAGGCTCGCTCTCTTATGCTAAATCGCCATTGTACCTCTACTATACTAGGGGTTATTGACCCCTAGTTGGGAACAATGATGGTTCTAACCCGAGGGCAGACAGTCCGTGGCTCCTCTACTATCGCATACAATTAACAACTACACAGCAACTATTCAACAGTGCTGAGCAGCAGGAATTACTCACGGTAGCTGGGCTCCAGCGCTGACTCTATGACAGTTCGCAGTCCACAGAAAAGCACACACAGTACTCAGTCCCATACCCAAGAATGTCGTGACTCCAGTGTAACGACGATGGCAGCCCACAGCCGTCCTCATTTCTGGTGCTCACTTAACACAAGGACCACAACTCCCCGTGGGTCACCAGGGACGGCCAACACCTCTGCCATATGTAACCCAACGCTGACTGTTCGCAGCTAGCCTCCTTTCTATAGCTCGCGTGATATGGCTAGAGACAAAACACTTCCGTATCTCGCAGAAACTCAATGGGAAACCAACCAATGAGTACAATTCACAGAAAGTCCTGGCCAGCTGGGAGATCCCCGGTCATCTGACTCCTTAGGCCTTTCAGCTAGTAGTGAAAGGGACTACGACAGGGCTGGCACGTAACAATAGGTAGTGATACACTTCATTGTATAATCCAGGGCCATTACTTAGGAGGCAATATGCGAGGGCAAACATCTTATCAATATTCACAAAAATTAATGAAACCAGCGCAATAATAAAACTACTTAACAGAGAACACAGGCTACTACGGAAAATCTGAGAGAAGTGGGCATTACGGAGGATGAAATAATAATAATAATAATAATAATAATAATAATAATAATAATAATAATAATAATAATAATAATAATGTACTCCGTACCACTGCTCACATACTCCTTTGGCGTCATAAAATGGACCCAATCAGAACTTCAGCAGTTACAGACGAAAACAGCACTATCACTCACCCGGTACCATATGCACCGTCCTAAATCTGCAATCAATCGTCTTACACTCCCGAGATCAGAAGGTGGTAAAGGCTTCTTACCCATTGTCAATTTACACAGCAATTTGATATCAAGTCTAAGAGAATATTTCCACTCGAGAGCTGATACATCGTGTCTTCATCAAGCTGTTTGCAGAGCTGACATAAACTATACACCTGTCAATCCATCGTCGACGGAAATGCCTGTTTCTACCCCACCTACAAAGGAGATGAATATTGTGCCATTTCACTGTTATGAGAAGTTACGACCTTAAGTAGAACAAAGATGGAACCCATGTATCTTGGAATAATTAACGCCTAAAGATCTGAATCATACCGCATGTGAAGGAGATAGTGCTCACATCAAGTGGGAGAGAAGAAGAAGTAAGATCCAGAAGGCAGTGAAAAGGATCGAACGGGAATATTGTTACTAACAATTATGAAAAAAGAAAAACGAGATTGGATTGCTACCTAAAATATACGAGTTGAAGACGGAAGTAACTGCACCAGAATTTTAAGGACGGCATAACAAGAAATCAGCGCCGCGGGATAAATAAGGAATTTTTAGAAGCTACATTGCGAATTGAACGGGAGACTAATAATTTCATTCAGCGAACTCCAAGAGACGTGAAGAGAGGAAAATAACAGCAACAAGCTTACGTCACTGCAGTCCTTGCTGACGTACTTCACGATATTACCGAAGTGAAGAGTTACAAAAGGGAATCCTACAATAACTCGAAATTGAGTGAAGAAAGAGAATTAATCATTTCAAATTATAAAATTACATCACCCTAAGGAAAATATTCGACAAGTAAATCAACTCTTTCAGAGGGACAATCTTCGCATTAGACAGTTTCTCATAGTTATTCACAATGGAAATGCTAATTAATCTCATATGCTATTCTATTCCAACTAGACCACAGATGAACATGAAGCTCTAAGGAGATGATAAGCCAGACTGCCCAAATGGGTGCCGCAGGATGACGTTGCCGACCGAGATGACTGAGACCAGAGGAGGAATATGCGAATATTTCCCGTCCACCCAGGGAAATAAGTAGCGACGTTTCAATATGTCCTGTCAGCTGGACATATGACGGCGACTGGAGCTGCTGAAATCAGATAAGTCTTACTTTTAAATCAGTGTAATAATGTTTGTATTCAACTGTAAATGTAGTATGATTTATTAATTTGTTCGGTGCGAAGTGATTAAACGACAAGAGTGGTGTGATAAATTAGAATAAAGGTGGATAGGTAATCTTCAGACATACATAACAAATCCTTAGATAGGTAGTCACTCAGTGATAAAAGCCTACGTTCGAAATGTGATCCATGTAGTGTGAAATTCTGAGTTAGTCAAAGTGACAGTAAGTTGTATGATACATAAAAGAGCGATATAGATACGTGTGTACATTGGTTATAGTCAATGAATGTCAAGTTAGGAACCAACAGTAGGATATGCTTGCTAGGTAGACAAATCTGTTTATGATAAATAGTGGTTATGACTGAATGAAGGTCATAGTATTTGGAAATGTGTCCATGAACCGTAATTGAAATAATAAGGGCCACAATGGTAAGAAGTGAACCCGTGTTAGTAAGGAGACAGATTATGGTTTTGAAAGTATAATAGTAATATTTTAAGAGAAGTTGATACGTGATTGATGATTTAGAATAATGATAGTTATTAATTCTTCGCGAGGATGAACACGGTGACGTGGCTATGCACTTAATGGTTTTCATGTAGAGTTTTGCTAATTAGGAAATGAAAGTGTAGCAATTTCATGTTCTGTTTATCTCACGAGCAAGCATGTAGAAATACAAATAAGATCTGAGTGCCATCTGTTGGTTAGAACGCTCACTTGGTAGTGTCAACAAAATCTCAGTTAGGAGGACGAACTGAACACATGTGCTGTCACGAATGTTTTTCCCTAATACCAATCTATTCTCAGACGAGAGGAACGTCGTAATTTCTTAGGCGACATCCCATCACTGATGACTAAATGGAAATGTAGGAATGATATTCAACGGTCAAGTCTTCACACTATACTCCACTCTTGATAGCATATTTCAGACGAGACTAGTAGGGTAGTCATTAACAAGTATAATATCGCACCTATGTTTAGCTTAAAATGACGAGAGGATTTGGATCTTTAAATGGTATAGGTGTCTTGTTGGTTCTGATTGAACTTTTATGAGAACTACATTGATTTGAAAGGGGGACTTATCGGAATTCATGCAGAATAAAAAGGACGTAGACAAAGAAGCATTAATATTAATTATTCAACATTCAACATTCAATATTCAATTTTCAATGGTCATTATTCCATATCCAACATTGTGATTTAATTATGTATGGAAACATTACGGAACTATCCTCCCAGATTAGCACCCATAGGTATTTATTAGTATGTTGAGAAGGATAGGAGGATTCCATGGCAGTAAACGAATATGAGCTCCGAGGGAGAGCTAACGGTTAATTCAAACCTGATATGTAGTAGGGAAAAATTCCAATTCTTGAAATATGGTTATAAGCCTCAAAAATGCGTCCTGGATACCATGAGGAAGACACCCTCAGTCTATATTTTGCTTATTGGAACTCATGTTGTAAATATTTCTTTTCTTTTCTTTGCTAGGGTGCACCCAGACCAATAATTTTTTTTCTTGTTACCCAGATAAGTTATTAACTATACAGATAAGTTTTTCTTTAGTTATCCGAGTAAGTTTTCAATTACTTATACGAATTTTTAATTACCTATGTTAGGAAATCTTTCACCAATTTAAGTATTCAAACATACTCGACTTCGTTTCAATCCATTAATTGAACGCTTTATTCCAATTTAATTATTGCTTTAAGGGCCTAAGAGGGAGAATTTGACATTTTCTTTTGGACTTATGGGTTTTAATTTGATAATTATGAGCTGGAGCATAATAGTATTCAACTTAATGATGGCCTATTCAGAACTTAATACCTTGCCATACATTGCATTCTGTCCCTGATTTTGTGGGCAAGCATGACCTGAGCACGTAACGTAATGGATTCCAGTAGATCTATTACAGATGATGATGAAATCCAACAACTTTTACTTTAGAATGTATAATGGGAGCTGGATGTGCCAAATACCGATAGATTTTCCATGAACATTGCTTACATATATTTTTGCACGATACCGCCCTTTACTTCGATTCTTCTTTCCACCCAGAAATGTGGAAGTGCTGAATAAAGGAGTAATATAGAGCAATTAAAGGAAAAAAGGAAATGAGTAATTAAATATTGAATGGAGAAATAGGTAGACTTATGAGGTTAAGTCCTTGTTCCCTAGAAATAGGCCAAGTGAACAGTCGACCATACAATTTCCTTTACCAGATTTTTCTTCTTGTGGAGGATAGTCCAATATTCGAATTCTGGATTGAAACATTGTTATAATAAACAAATATAGAAGATGTTAAACAGTTTTCAATGTGTTTGTAGTATAGAGACCTAGATTTAAGTAAATGAGAGCGATAACATCTTGATAGCATAATAATTAGAATAAGCAACATATGAAAGTCGTTTCTATAGGTGATTTAAGTCTTATTTGGCTCCGCATGGAATATCTTTCTCTGATTCGGAACTCAACACCCAAATGATAGAACTGTTTAGTTGGAAAGATCATAATTAAGCTAGCCTGGATATTATGCGTCCTTTCAGGGAGCCGGGAACGGCGCAATATGGACACTTGGAAAGAAAAACCTCTTCACGGGAAATACCCCCACGAACTGGATCAGCCTCATGTCGACAAACCACCGTCGCACGCTTGGCTGACCTACTCTGGTATTTTCTCTGAAACAGAAGGATTTGTTCTGGCCATCCAAATTCACGTAATTGCTTCACGGAACCACCGTAGATTCATCACGAATGATCCAAGAGTCGTCTCATACAACTGCCGCCGCTGTTCCAGAACTACAGAGACCATAAAGCACGTCATCTCTGGCTGCCCATCCTTGACCAACACCGATTATAAGCACCGACATGATCAGGTAGCTAAAATCATTCACCGGGCGAGTTGGCCGTGCGCGTAGAGGCGCGCGGCTGTGAGCTTGCATCCGGGAGATAGTAGGTTCGAATCCCACTATCGGCAGCCCTGAAGATGGTTTTCCGTGGTTTCCCATTTTCACACCAGGCAAATGCTGGGGCTGTACCTTAATTAAGGCCACGGCCGCTTCCTTCCAACTCCTGGGCCTTTCCTATCCCATCGTCGCCATAAGACCTATCTGTGTCGGTGCGACGTATAGCACCTAGCAAAAAAAAAAAAAAAGCTAAAATCATTCACCTGAAACTTTCTGTAAAATGTGGATTTCTTCAGTCATCAACTGCATATTGGAAATATACAACTCCACCCGTTCTCGAAAACTCTTCATGCAAACTACTATGGTACCAAGAAGGCATAACCGATGTCACGCTCTGCAACGATAGGCCAGATATTGTTCTAGTCGATAAAAAAAAATAGCCACAAGGATATTAAAATCCACAGAACTGGCAATAGAAATACAATGCCTGTGGAAACTAGAATCAGCCACGACAGTTCCAACAGTAATATCATGTACCGGTGTTATTCCAGAAGGGTTGCACAGCTCTCTGGCCGCATTAAAGCTGCATCATCACACATACGTCGAACTACTGAAAGATACCCTCCTGAGCACCTGCCACATTCTGAGAAAGTTTCTAGGAACAACTTTTCCTCTGACTTACGCCAAACAGCATGACGTTCCAGGCCGCAGTTCCAGTAATACTGAAGAACAGATTCCCAAAAGGGGAGATAAGGAGTTGTTTAGCGACATCATCTGTGCATATTTCTTGCATCTATATATATAAAGCAAGATGTCCTGACTGACTGATAATCAACGCACAGCAAAACCTACTGGAGATAATTTTATGAAAATTTTAGGACATATTCCTACCGTAGCCCAGATGCGCACTAAGAAAGGATTTTTAAAAATTCCTCTTTTAAAGGGTGAAAAGGGTTGAAAGGTGATTTTACTTTTTTGTTGGTTTTCTCCATTTCTGTGAAAAATATTGTAGGTACTTATATTCATTCACATATTTATTTTCATATATCATAAATACTATTTTAAAAGAAATGTTTAAGATTCCGATTTCAAAGGAGTGAAAAGGGGTGATATGTGGTTTTACATTTGTGTTCAAAATATCCGTTTTTTAACAATATTCTACATATATATACATTCAGTCTTCCAAATCGTCTCAAAAGTCTTGCATTTCTTGAAAAGTCAGCGGAAATATATGTATTTTCAAGTTTTTCCTGATGAAATGCTTGCCTTTCGCGCATGAACCTTTGGCTTTTGCCAATTAAAAATGGCAGCGGCAGTTTCTCCAACACATACGTGTACGTGCCGATTCACTCCGCTTCCGTGTATTTTAAGACGGTAATGAACCAATTAACAGTATGTAGGAGTACATATACGAATGTTTGTGAGTAAATTCGTGAGAGGTTGTATTTCGTTGTGCTGATAGCGCAACGGAGTGCAGACTGCAAAAATACAGGTTCGAATCTGCCTGTGGGCAGCCTCAGGAATATTGTTTTATCAATGAGATTTATTACGGTTTTATATTTTGTTAGTGAGTTATGCAGCCGCTTACAGTTTAAATGAATTGTTTCATCCTTACAACTGGTAGAAAAGGCTAGGCGAAAGCAGTACCAGTTCGGCACGAGCATGCGTCATTAACAAAGCTGTCTATGGTTCGAAGATATGTCGCTCATATTGACGAAGGAGAGACCGGAGGCAACTTGCATAATATTGTCAACCAGTAATGAAGTGAGTGCGATAGAACTCTTTAGCAGTAAGGGTTTGAACCTTGGCAATCCTTGCTAATAACTACTCCTCCTCAGAAGAGTACAAACATTTCATACCAGAAGATACAACGTACTGGTGTGTGATATTTCAAGGAGACAGATAACAGACTGCAGCGCGATAACGTCTTTTTCACGCACACAGCATAATGGCAATAACTTATCTAAACATTAATGGTGAAGTGTTGCCACATAACATTGTTTCTATTGTAGGTGACAGTGCATGTCTATTTACATCTCTTTCTTACATTTTATATTCTACTCAGTTACGGTTTGATGAAGTTCGTGAAGCTATTGTTTCGTAAGTTGTTTCCATTTTGTCCGAAAATCATCTTGGTAATAACTATTCCTCTTCATAATAGTGCCGACTTATCGTGTCAGAAGATTCAACTTGTGGTGGAACATGTGAGTTGACGGCAGGTGGCAAAATATTTCCATTCCGCTTTGAAGTTTATCGTGATATAAAGTTATACTGGATATTTAGTGATGAAGCTAATCCCGTAAAAAGATTGCGATTTACTGGTAATCTCTCTAACGGACATTTTGAAGTACCGTACTGTATGTGAATGTCTGTGCGAAGAAACAAGTGCTTCATTTGTTGTTACAAAAGTTTCTGAAAAACGTCGTACTCGATACTCAAACGGTACGAGAAAAATACAGTTTAAAAAAGAAGCAGCCACATTTTTACAAAATAATCCTTCCGCACGTACGGTACCATTGCTGGAAGTAAATACCAAAATAAAAATCCCGAAGTCCATAGAGCAGCAGCGGACACGTACCAGAAGAATAATCTCAAGTTTCTTAGAGCAGCGGCAGTCACGTACCAGAAGAATAACCCCAAGGTTCACAGAGCAGCGGCACTGACATACCAGAAAAATAATCCCGAGTTTCATAGAGCAACGGCAGCTACACGCCAGCAAAATAATCGCGAATATCACAGGACAATTCAAATGCGATATGAGCAACATCACCCAGGGATCCGAAAAGAAAGACGACTGCGTCCATTTAAATTAAGTTTCGTTCCGGGATGTCTTACGGTCCTGAAATGAATTACGAAGATAACAGCTTGATAACCATTGGTACAATCATCCATAAATGCCAATTCTGCAATGCTCTCAAGTGGAAAGATGAAACACCAGGCATGTGTTGCGATTCTGGCAAGGTTCTGCTGCCACCACTCTAATCTCCACCTGAACCATTGTAGAGTTACTAATGGGTGCCCATCCAGATCATGGTAATTTTTTTGATCGAATTAGAAAACATAGCAGCTGTTTTCAAATGACATCTTTTGGTGCTAAGCAAGTCATCCAACCCGGCTTTATGCCTACTTTCAAAGTACAAGGTCAATTTTAACATTCCATAGGCAGTCTATTGCCAAATGCTCATCAAGATCCTGGATTTTTGCAGGTTTACTTTAATGAGACGGCTAATGAATTAAATCAGGGCCTCTCAGGGTGCATGCGCCTGGTGTATGCACTGTGCACGGTGCAAAAGACGACTTCGCTTCGATGACCAGAGTGCAGACCCCCACTCCTCGATTTGGAGCAATAGCGCTGTCTCTCTCTTTCCCCACGCCTGTCTCGCTCGCTCCCCCTGTCTCCCTCTTCCTCACTTGCTCCGTAGCGCTCCAAATCCGAGCCGAGTTGAGCCGAGCTTAGCCGAGTAGCCCAGAGACGCGGCGTTGGTGCGAGCCGAGCCGAGCGGGACCGATGCACAGTGCACGGAGCTCTTGCGCCTCGATTTGCACGCGTGAGATTTTGGGCGTTTGAGAGTCCCTGAATTAAATCAAGCATTGCTTACATATTTTGATGCAGAAAAATAGAGTCTAAATCGGTCGACACGGTATTACAAACGGACGATGCTCTCAGTTATCCAGTAGAATTCGTAAATACTCTTAATCCTCCGCCAACGGCCGTAGCCGTGTTGAAATACCGGATCCCGTGAGATCTCCGTAGTTAAGCAACATTGGGCGTTGTCGAGAAGTGGATGGGTTGCCACGCGCTGTTGGTGGGGTAAGGGAATGGAGGAGCAGAAAGGAACCGGCCACCCTACCGCACGTAAACTCCGGCTCAGGACACCTGTGCGGAGGTTCGGACCTTCCTTCGGGCAGAACAACCCTTACCTTACCTGAATCCTCCAGGATTCCCATCTCACAAACTTCGTTTGAAAGTAGGAGCACCTGTAATGTTGCTACGTAACCTCAAACCACCTAAGTTGTGCAATGGCACTAGATTACGTGTGACGGGGTTAAAAAAATAATAGAAGCTACTGTTATTACAAGAGAATTTCATTTAACAGCGAACTCGGAACGCGCGTAAAACTTTTCAATTCCGGCCGAAGCCGGGACGGGAAATCACATCATTTACGTTCATGTCTTACATTTCGTACAAAAGTCGATGAACGCGTAAGGTTGGTTCAGTGGACTTCAAAAGAAAATGGGAAATAATATAATGGGACATAACTCAACTATGACGCGAGTGAAGTCGCGGGCAAAGCGCTAGTAAATGTATATATTGTAATTATTTCTGTTAATATATGTACCTATAGTTTCATAATGAAGAGTGTGACCCCTTGCAGTCAGCTATATTCGTGTGTTATCTTTCGTGTGTATCTATTAGACCGTAATACTAATAATAATTTGTCTAAGCATTTAGCTTTGTTGTTAATCTTTGAGTACAGTAGTTCTTGCAAAGTTCGTATCTGTTTGTGCTTAGTAGTGACATACAGTACCGGTATCGAAATTAGGATACGTCTGAAAGTAGTTTAAAAATTACTGTAGTGTACTGTACAGTAGTATACGAGTAACATCCTATTAGAATTTAGTGTGCTTATTTTATTATTGTAAAATATTTGTGTAGTACTGGTGTAGTAGAAGAATCCGTAGAAACTTTTATTAAAAATTCTGTTGTTGTAATTAGGATAGGCTTAATTGCAGTTTGGAATTGTGTAGTTCTTGTGTATTACTTTCGATATTCAGTAATTAATGTTACCGTGGTTTGGTGGACTAGCAGAGGTGAAAGAAGGTGCGGGGGTGAACAGGTCTCAAAATACGAAATTAAAGTTAAGATAAAATTTAACAAGGTTATATTTTCTTTTCAAGATTAAGAAATAACAAATAGAACAGGTACTCAGTAGGCGAAACACAATTCGAAAATGTACAATTACAGTTATTACAGGATTTGGGCTCCGAGAGCCAGACACACAATTCTTGAGCTATAAGCCCAACCTTACGATATACAGAATTCAACAAAGAGGGAGAAAACCCCAATTATGCCTAGGAGCACTTGCTCCTCTTTACACGGTAAAGCCTCCTCGAGGCATACAACAACTCAATTTTCAAGAAGGGGCCACTCGATCTCAAAATTTAAGCCTATCAAAGGCCACACCAAACTCCACATTCAAGTTGTCCTCCAAGGACATGAAAACAGGGGTAAAAATACCCAACCTACTGAGGCCTATTAAGTAAAGAAACAGGTAAATTACATGGCCTCTAAAATACCAACTTGGGAGGAGGCGTTCTTGCACTCCTACTACACTTTATATAAAACCTACTTGGCACTAGGCCGTTACTGCAAGGGCTAATCCCATACTAAAGAGGTGACTTTTAGAAGGAAACAATTTACATTACGTTAAGGAAGAAACGGTTGTGAAAGTAAGTTCACCTCAAAGCAATATGAGTGGGAGCTCGAGAGGGTTAAGCACTCTCTATCCCAATTTGTAGTTTACAAAGATAGGATTGAAACTAAGTGTCTTTACATTTTAGAGGAAAGTTACATGGTGAAAGGCTTCGGACCTGCCCCGAGAGTTAAACTGCTGAGCGAGCAAGAAAAGAAGTTATTAAACGGCCATTACCTGATGGTTGAACTGCTGCTCGACGAAAGAGGCGCTTCCCGCCACCTGCTACGTACTTTACACACTGATAGTGGTTACTGAAGTGGCCCGGAGACCCGAAAATCAGCAGTTTATATACCCTCGTGGAAAGTTCGAGGCGTTTCAGGAATGAGAACACCCTCCCACAAGAATTTTATTGGCTACCCACAAAAACCCCTACACAAGATGAAGAAGAAACACATTATTGGTAGAAAATTAATTACAGAAAATTATGATTGGTCAAATTCAAAACTGGCGGAAAGAAAGGTTTAATATTGCCAACTTAAACAATGACTGAAAGAAATTTAACAAAGAGCAAACTTATGAATTCAAAATTTCTCCAAAACACAGTTCTTTCACTTCGCACTAGGGTGCATAATTGTAGTCCTTCAGTAGTGCCATCTAGAAGAGAATGTCCACACTTCTTACCACAGGCAAAATAAAAATACATCGAAAATGACCCAGTTCAGAAACTTCAAAATTTACAAGTAGAGACATCTTCTGAGAAACTTGAAAATTAACACAGTAGATAAAGTTCAGACTTCCTCCAGTAGAGGAGTTTCGACTGGCGCAAGGTTTAAATTAGCGGCGTGAAGGTGTACCACCCGGTACAGACCCCCTCCCCAAAAGTTCCTCCAAGGGGTAACACAGAAGAACATAAACTTTTGTTTTAAAATAAGGTCCAAGTTATGATGTTGATATCGAAGTTAATGGTAGAAGTCTTTACAACCAAATTTTCTTAAATGATAGGATCCAGTTTCAAAATAGTTTGTAGTTATAGTTGATGTAATGTCTTTATGTTTGTAGAAGTTGAATTCAGAAGAAAAACTGTTAGTTTTTAAAGTTGAGGAAAAATTTTCTAAGTCCACCAGATAATGCAGTTGGATTCAAAACTGCAGTAATTGTAGATATTAAATGTCCATGTAGCTGATTACATATTTTCAAGGTTGATTAAGTTGGATGGCCAGACCGGCCGCTGCATCTTGTGTCCAGAGGAGACCGCTCGGACCCCTCAAGTACCCTGAGATACCGCTCGCCCGCACTATGAGAGGAGTAGTGGTGTTGAAGCACGCCGCGCCCGCGGCGAACATGTAGGTCGTGGGCCAGTTACAGTTTGTGCGCCGCACATCAGCCTTGGCCGGGAGGAGGACTCCGGTTCGCCGTACACTGGTTGGCCTCACTGGAGACGGGCGGGCCCATACCCTACCTCAGTAGCGGTACGGCGCCGCGCTGCTGCGGGGGCACTGAAAATTAAAGCTCGGCGGCAGAATTTTTGTTGGACCAGAATGATTTTAGGGTACATTAATTGTGGTGAGGTTGAGGGGCCAGCGGCGTGGAGAAATTCGTTTCATATACAAGCCACTGTGTGTAGTGGAGCAGGAGACGGGAGCGTGGTAATGGCCGTGGTAAGGACAGGATGGCAGTTTAACTGGTCGGGGAAGGATTACAATAAATGGTTACACACTAAGGAAACAGATTCCAAGGACAGAAGGCCTTAAAAGTGAAACCCCTCAAAAAAATATAACCTTCATATTTCTTTCAAAATTATATGAAGCAAGTTAGCACAGAAATTATACAGATTTCACCTGCGACAGGTGAACCCTAAATATCCTCTCGGTGGCTGGATTACTTAATAACAATGTGACCGGCGTAAGAAAATTAAGAATTATGCACGGCCCATGAAATCTGGGGGCAAGCTTGCCCGCGGGAACAAAATTCTTGACCACCACCTGGTCGCCTACCTTCAAAGGGGTGGGTCTCCGTCGACGATCATATCTTTCCCTGACTTTTTCACGAGACACTTTAAGATTGGCTTTAGCCTTCTTCCAAAGATCTTTAATATTATCTGGATCTATTGTTTCAGGTAGAATATCACTCAGAGACCAGAGGTTAGAGAGCGGCGTGTTGGGAACAAATTTGAACATTAAAGAAGCTGGAGTAAACTTATGGGATTCATGAACAGCCGAGTTCAAATCAATAGCTAACCAATGCAGGGACGTGTCCCATCTAGAATGATCTTCATGATGATAGGCAATAAGCGCGGACCTGAGATTACGATTAACCCCTTCAGCCAGAGATGGTTGAGGGTAATAAGCAGAAGTTGTCACATGAGAGATGGACAGGTCAAAGCAGAATTTACGAAATAGATTAGATGTAAAAGCCTTAGCATTATCAGACACAATATATTGACACGGACCAAAAGAAGCAAAGTTTGAACTTAGACAAGTAATGGTGGACTGAGCGGTAGCCAGCATAGTTGGAAATAACCAGGAAAATCTTGTAAAACCATCTACACATGCAAAGATGAACTTGTTGGCATTTCCCTTTGACTGGGGGAAGGGTCCTACATAATCAATATACAGGCGTTCCATTGGGCGCGAAGCCTGATGAGAAAACAAAAGGCCTACCTTGCTGGACATGGTGGGTTTACTAAGCAAACAAGATTTACAAGCCTTTACTACTTCACGGATTTCGCCATCCATACCCTTCCAGATGAACCTTTCACGAATCTTTTCACGAGTTTTAAAGATGCCTAGATGCCCCCCTAATGGAGTCTCATGATAGTACTTGAAGATCATAGGTACAAGAATAGCTGGAACGACAACTTTCATCATCTTATCATGCCTCGAAGGGCAAAATAAAACACCATTCCTCAGTACATAAGGGACATGTTCCCCAGAAGAAAGGGTTTCCATTATCGGAGCCAGCGTCGGATCTTCACGTTGGTATTTCTCAATGTCCTTAAAGAGCATGGGACCATCTGTTAAGATGACATTAACCTCAGATAGTATGGACTCGGGAGGTGATGAACTATCGACCGGTTCATGGGTTTCGACGTCGTTGGAAAACATATGGCTGAGTCCGTCTGCAACAACATTTTCAGTACCTCTGATATGCCTAACATCAAATTGGAAGGCAGAAATTCGGATGGCCCAACGGGCTATACGACCAGTATGACGCGGCCTACCTAAGACCCAGCTTAAGGCTTGATTATCCGTCTCCAGGTCGAATTTGACATGTTCCAGATAGAGACGGAACTTTTCTAAGGCAAATAAGACTGCCAAACCTTCGAGCTCATAGATGGAATACTTGGATCCTTGAGCCGACAAGGTCCTAGATGCATAGGCGATGGGTCGCCTCCCTAGTTCAGTCTCTTGAAGAAGGACTGCAGCTACCGCCGACGACGACGCGTCGGTTTGGACGATGAATTTCTTCGAGAAATCTGGCATGGCAAGGACAGGGGCATTACAGAGAGCTAATTTAAGATCTTCGAAAGCGGCTTGTTGAGAAGGTCCCCACTCGAATTTGATGCCTTTCCTACGAAGAAGGTTCAAGGGCGCCGCTCTATTAGCGAAGTTTGGAATAAATTTCCTGAAGAAATTCACCATACCAATGAACCTGGCAATACCTTTTATATCCTTGGGAGGTTTAAAATCACGGATGGCCTGTGTTCTAGAATGATCGACTGCAACACCATCGGGCGACACAATATGCCCTAGGAATGACATGGACGGCTTAGCGAAGGCAACCTTGGACAACTTCACAGTTAACCCAGCCTTACGAAGGCGATTGAGAACTTCTCGCAGATGATCTAGATGTTCTTCGAAAGTCTCCGAAAATACATCATCAAGATGGTGATACAAGTACTAAAATTTGATGTCGGAGAAGACCCTATCTAGCAGTCTAGTGAGTACAGCTGCTCCCGTGGGGAGCCCGAAAGGCACGCGGTTGTATTCATACAAATTCCAATCCGTGGCAAACGCTGTAAGGTGTTTAGACTCTTCGGCTAGGGAAATTTGATTGTAGGCCTGATTCAGGTCCAAGATGGTAAAGAACTTGGCCTTACGAAACCATGAAAAACAAGAATGAAGGTCAGGAAGGGGCACAGATTGTAACACCACCTTCCGATTGAGAGCCCCATAATGAATGACAGGCCTGAAGCCACCTTGGGTTTTCGGGACTAGAAAAATAGGCGAAGAATACGAAGACTTAGAGGGCCGAATAATACCATCCCTTAACATTTGGTCACTGATTTCTTTCAGAGCCTTCATTTTAGGTGGAGATAGCCTATAAGGTGTAAAACGGACAGGAACCGAATCCGTGACCTCAATTTTGTATTCAATAAGGTCAGTAACACCAAGAGTATCAGAGAACACCTCTGGAAACGACTGACACAACTTAGGAATACTATCAGCCTGCTCCTCAGGTAGATGTCTAAGGTCTAACAACATCTCATCCTGGGTAGGCGAAATAGAGGAACATGATACAGAATTACACTTTAACAAGGGGATTTTACAATTGGAAGCAAATTTGAACGTGCACGACTTACTCTGAAGGTCGAGCACTAGACCGGTGTGAGAAATGAAGTCGGCTCCCAATATAATGGGGCAAGACAAGTGCTTGGCCACAAACAATTTAATTTTCCAAGTAAATAAAAAATGCGAATTTTGACATATAAGGAACCTAAAATTTCTAATGGAGAAGAGTTAGCCGAAACATATTGAACAGGAGATGAGACGTAGTCAGGTAGTTTACAAACAGCTTTCAATTTAGAATACCATTCAGCCGAAATAATTGAACAAACACTGCCTGAATCTAAAAGAGCTGTTACAGGTTCATTATTTAACTCAATTTTGAGGAAGGGCACAGGTGTGGGGGAATCCGCCGCAATCCTAAGACATTCGTTGGGGCATTCAAAAGAGAAATCTGAAGACTGAGTTTTCCCTGAATTTTCGACCTGTTTACTAGGGGCTGAGCCTCGGGAAGATGGATTAGTCGACTCAGCTGAAGCCACTAGTCACTTATTATTAGTGACATTGGTGGAAGTTGCACCAGAAGTTGAGCAGGAGGGGGTGCTATTCGAATTTGGGCAATTCTTGGCGATATGTGAGAAAGGTCCACATTTAAAACAACCTTGTGATGAACCAGCTCCAATATTTGCCCTACTAGATTTGACCAGTGGACATTTATTGCGAAGATGGTCAGGCGACACGCAAGCATAACATTTACGGGGTGTGACTGGTCGGCGAGGTGGAGGCCGAGGATTACTAAAAGAAGGAGGGTGTTCTTTCGCGACACGCAAGGAATCGGCGTATCTAACTCCTTCCGCTGAGACGGCCAATGCTTCAAGTTCAGAGAAGGTTTGCGGGCACGCCGCGAAACACAAATATGACCCATAAGATGGTGAAATACCTTCCACAATAGCCTGTACAATCTGATCTTCAGGGAAGTGAAGGGCAAACACCCTAGTATAGAACTTAATATCTTGGATGAAATCTGCCAAGTTTTCATCCAACCGCTGTACACGATAATAGTACTTCTGAATAAGTGAGGACCTTGCCCTAGCCGGAATGAAGTTAGCTAGCAAGTGGGCGTGGAAGTCTTCAATAGATGATTGTTCGGCAATGGCTCTTACTATTTTGTCTGAGAGAACACCAATTGCATAAGGATAAATTATCTGCAAAATTTGACATGGAGAAAGAGAAAAAACAAGAGCATGGTCCTGAAACTCAACTAAAAACCTTAAGAATGAAATTTCTTCACTGGTGGTATTAACAGAATACTTAGAGATTCCTCTGAGCAACATTGCTAATGGATGAGGCAAGCAGCTGAACCCAGGTGACATAGTAGGTAAAGGCTTAAGTGGCAAAGAAGTTAATTCAGAACGTACATTATTTAACGAGGTACGGCGTTCAGACTCGCTGTCCAATGGGGCAGAGATTGTTTGAGCTCCAAAAGTTTTCCTATTGACTTCTCCCTTAGGAGGCTCTTCCTCGCTACCTACATTCACCGTAGTGGGTT
This sequence comes from Anabrus simplex, assembly GCF_040414725.1. NCBI lineage: Eukaryota > Metazoa > Arthropoda > Insecta > Orthoptera > Tettigoniidae > Anabrus > Anabrus simplex. Next base: position 16,839,266 of record NC_090279.1, on the reverse strand, counting down.
GATCAGTTTTGGGAGGAACTTCCCCAGTTAACAATTGGGTAACCTTACTGGACAATTCAGAAATATTTTCAAGAACCACACTAGCTTCCTTCCTCTGAACGTCATTCAACTTCAGAGACAACAGATCGTTAACTCTATTAGAAAAATGAAATAACCTGGCTTGCACACGTTTAATTTGATTGGGAGAAGGATCATTTTCTTCAAAAAAGGTAATTACAGATGCCAGCTCCGTAGTATTGTCCGTGATCGTGGAGAGAGAGTCGTCAATTTCTTTCTCTCCCAAAGTGGGGACGTAAATGGGCAAATCAAGAGACTCTCTAAGCTTATTTGTGTCTACCGCAACCGTGCCTCCAGATTGCACGTTTCTAATAGTTAATTCATAGATCAACTCCTCTTTGCGCAAATAGTTAAGATGGAGAACACCGCGAGGGCCGGGCATGATGACAAAGCAATTTTGAAAACAAACGGAAAAATCAAAAAATTCCAGCAATTGAGAAAATTGTTAGAATTCGAAAATAAGGCAATGTTTAGCCGTCAAAAGGGGTTAAATTGAGACCCATTCAACCACGCTCTGCTACCAGTTGTTACCGTGGTTTGGTGGACTAGCAGAGGTGAAAGAAGGTGCGGGGTGAACAGGTCTCAAAATACGAAATTAAAGTTAAGATAAAATTTAAGAAGGTTATATTTTCTTTTCAAGATTAAGAAATAACAAATAGAACAGGTACTCAGTAGGCGAAACACAATTCGAAAATGTACAATTACAGTGATTACAGGATTTGGGCTCCGAGAGCCAGACACACAATTCTTGAGCTATAAGCCCAACCTTACGATATACAGAATTCAACAAAGGGGGAGAAAACCCCAATCATGCCTAGGAGCACTTGCTCCTCTTTACACGGTAAAGCCTCCTCGAGGCATACAACAACTCAATTTTCAAGAAGGGGCCACTCGCTCTCAAAATTTAAGCCTATCAAAGGCCACACCAAACTCCACATTCAAGTTGTCCTCCAAGGACATGAAAACAGGGGTAAAAATACCCACCCTACTGAGGCCTATTAAGTGAAGAAACAGGTAAATTACATGGCCTCTAAAATACCAACTTGGGAGGAGGCGTTCTTGCACTCCTACTACACTTTATATAAAACCTACTTGGCACTAGGCCGTTACTGCAAGGGCTAATCCCATACTACAGAGGTGACTTTTAGAAGGAAACAATTTACATCACGTTAAGGAAGAAACGGTTGTGAAAATAAGTTCACCTCAAAGCAATATGAGTGGGAGCTCGAGAGGGTTAAGCACTCTCTATCCCAATTTGTAGTTTACAAAGATAGGATTGAAACTAAGTGTCTTTACATTTTAGAGGAAAGTTACATGGTGAAAGGCTTCGGACCTGCCCCGAGAGTTAAACTGCTGAGCGAGCAAGAAAAGAAGTTATTAAACGGCCATTACCTGATGGTTGAACTGCTGCTCGACGAAAGAGGCGCTTCCCGCCCCTGCTACGTACTTTACACACTGATAGTGGTTACTGAAGTGGCCCGGAGACCCGAAAATCAGCAGTTTATATACCCTCGTGGAAAGTTCGAGGCGTTTCAGGAATGAGAACACCCTCCCACAAGAATTTTATTGGCTACCCACAAAAAACCCTACACAAGGTGAAGAAGAAACACATTATTGGTAGAAAATTAATTACAGAAAATTATGATTGGTCAAATTCAAAACTGGCGGAAAGAAAGGGTTAATATTGCCAACTTAAACAATGACTGAAAGAAATTTAACAAAGAGCAAACTTATGAATTCAAAATTTCTCCAAAAAACACAGTTCTTTCACTTCGCACTAGGGTGCATAATTGTAGTCCTTCAGTAGTGCCATCTAGAAGAGAATGTCCACACTTCTTACCACAGGCAAAATAAAAATACATCGAAAATGACCCAGTTCAGAAACTTCAAAATTTACAAGTAGAGACATCTTCTGAGAAACTTGAAAATTAACATAGTAGATAAAGTTCAGACTTCCTCCAGTAGAGGAGTTTCGACTGGCGCAAGGTTTAAATTAGCGGCGTGGAGGTGTACCACCCGGTACAATTAACAGCAGTTTTTATCCTGTTACAGATTGTAGGATAAAAAATAGAGTAGTATTGTAGTGTAGTCGTAGATTAATCGCCCTATTGTTGTGTGATCTTTGAGTACTATCCCAGATAATATATCCCTCCGTTCATTTATTTTTTTAAATTATTTTATTTTTAATTTCATTTTTTCCGTAAAGAATGGCTAAGGAGCGCGAGTATACGAACTGTGGGTGTGGCGAGGAATTGAGGGGTATGAGGGAGGAGTTGTAAAGTTTGAGGGAGATAATTAGGATTCTCACAGAAGACAGGAAGGAATATAGGACTCCCTCAAACAATGTACAGGTTACAGTAGGTGTACAAGAAGGAGGGAAAGGAGAGGAGGAGTTGTAGAAGACAGGTGGTCTAATGTTCTAAGGGGAAGGAGATTGAAGGCTAAGGGCTATATTCAGGATCAGAATTCAGGACGGGTGTCTGTGCGAAATCGGTACGAGTCACTCCAGGTAGAACAACAGAGGGAAGATGACGGACAGGGAACTGTTGGTGAGATGTGTGGAAGTAGGAGGAAGGGAAAAGGTAGGAAAGGGGAATGTAGAGTAGAGGATATGAAAAGACAGGTGGAACAGGGTCATGGGAAGGAGAAAAGGGAGGAGGAAGTAGCTTCTGCAGCTATCAGGAAAGATAGGGCTGACCATCAGGGGAGTGGATCAAATGAGGTGGGTAGGGTTGAGGCTCTGGTCATTGGGGATTCCATAGTTAGACACGTGGGGAAAGTGTGTGGAGGAAAGGGAACCAGGGTAGAATGTTATCCAGGAATTAGGTTGAGGCAGATGTTGAAGAAAGTAGAAGAGAGGGAGGAGGGGAAGGAGAAAGTGGTAGTGTTTCATGTTGGCACCAACAACGTAAGGCAAGCTGATATAAGTACCATAGTTGGAGATGTGTGGGATCTGGTAAATGCAGCACGGTTGAAGTTTAAGAAAGCGGAGATTGTTATTAGTGGAATACTGTGTAGGAGGGATACTGACTGGAGGGTGATTGGGGATTTAAATGAGACTGTGGAGTGGGTATGTGGGAAACTGGGAGTGAAATTTCTAGATCCTAATGGGTGGGTAGGAGATAGGGATCTGCGCTCAGATGGCCTTCATTTAAACCGCAGTGGTACGTATAAGTTAGGAAATTTGTTTGGAAGGGTAATAGGGAGGTACATTCAGGTAAACAGGGTGGCCTAGGGAGCGGTTGTAAGGGAACACGGAACTGGAAATCAAGTAGGGATTACATAAAATTGTTAGTGTTGAGCTGTAGAAGTATTGTAAAAAAAGGAATAGAATTAAGAAATTTAATAGATATATATTTACCAGATATTGTAATAGGAGTTGAATCATGGCTGAGAAATTATATAATGGATGGAGAAATTTTCTCACGGCACTGGAGTGTGTATCGTAGAGATGGGAAAGGAATGGTGGGAGGGGGAGTGTTCATTCTGGTGAAAGAAGAATTTGTAAGCTACGAAAAAGATAAAGATGAAACACATGAAATTCTAGGTTTAAGGCTCATTTCTAAAGATAATAGGCAACTTGATATATTTGGAGTGTACAGATCGGGAAATGGTAGCACTGACGCGGATTTGGAATTATTTGATAGGATAGTCAGCTGTGTGGGAAATGACATGGAAAGAAATGTGATTGTAGCGGGAGATCTGAATTTGCCAGATGTCAATTTGGAAGGAAATGCGAACGACAGGAAGCATGACCAACAAATGGCAAATAAGTTAATATGGGAAGGACAGCCGATTCAGAATGTGATGGAACCAACCAGAGAGAAAAATATCTTGGATGTGGTGCTGATAAAACCAGATGAGCTCTATAGGGAAACTGAAGTAATAGATGGTATTAGTGAACATGAAGCTGTTTTGTGGTAGTTAAAAATAAATGTGATAGAAAGGAAGGTCTTAAAAGTAGGACTATTAGGCAGTACCATATGGCTGATAAAGCAGGCATGAGGAAGTTTCTAAAAAGTAACTATGATCGGTGGCAACCGGTAAATAATAATGTAAACAGACTCTGGGATGGGTTTAAAGAAATAGTTGAGGAATGCGAAAACAGGTTTGTACCTTTTAGGGTGGTAAGGAATGGTAAAGACCCACCTTATTATAATAGAGAAATATCGAGGCTAAGAAGGAGGTGCAGACTGGAAAGAAATAGAGTTAGAAATGGCTGTGGAAGTAAGGAGAAATTGAAGGAACCTACTAGAAAATTAAATCTAGCAAAGAAGGCAGCTAAGGATAACATGATGGCAAGCATAATTGTCAGTTATACAAATGTTAGTGAAAAGTGGAAGGGTATGTATAGGTACTTTAAGGCAGAAACAGGTTCCAAGAAGGACATTCCAGGAATAAGGGGAGGGTGTATGTGAGTATCTTCAAAAGGCAGAAGTATTCAGTCAGCAGTATGTAAAGATTGTTGGTTACAAGGACAATATCGAGATAGAGGAGGAGACTAAGGCCAAAGAAGTAATAAAATTTACATATGATAACAATGACATTTACAATAAGATACGAAAGTTGAAAACTAGAAAAGCAGCTGGAATTGATCAGATTTCTGGGGATCTACTAAAGACAATGGGTTGGTATATAGTACCATATCTGAAGTACTTATTTGATTATTGTTTGGACGGAGGAGCTATACCAGATGAATGGAGAGTTGCTATTGTAGCCCCTGTGTATAAAGGAAAGGGTGATAGACATAAAGCTGAAAATTACAGGCCAGTCAGTTTGACATGCATTGTATGTAAGCTTTGGGAAGGCATTCTTTCTGATTATATTGGACATGTTTGTGAAATTAATAACTGGTTCGATAGAAGGCAGTTCGGTTTTAGGAAAGGTTATTCCACTGAAGCTCAACTTGTAGGATTCCAGCAAGATATAGCAGATATCTTGGATTCAGGATGTCTAATGGACTGTATCGCGATTGACATGTCTAAAGCATTTGATAGGGTAGATCATGGGAGACTACTGGAAAAAATGAGTGCAATTGGACTAGACAAAAGAGTGACTGAATGGGTTGCTATATTTCTAGAAAATAGATCTCAGAGAATTAGAGTAGGTGAAGTTTTATCTGACCCTGTAATAATTAAGAGGGGAATTCCTCAAGGCAGTATTATCGAACCTTTATGTTTTCTTATATATATAAATGATATGAGTAAAGGAGTGGAATCGGAGGTAAGGCTTTTTGCGGATGATGTTATTCTCTATAGAGTGATAAATAAGTTACAAGATTGTGAGCAACTGCAACGTGACCTCGAAAATGTTGTGAGATGGACAGCAGGCAACGGTATGTTGATAAACGGGGTTAAAAGTCAGGTCGCGAGTTTCACAAATAGGAAAAGTCCCCTCAGTTTTAATTACTGCGTTGATGGGGTGAAAGTTCCTTTTGGGGATCATTGTAAGTATCTAGGTGTTAATACAAGGAAAGATCTTCATTGGGGTAAGCACATAAATGGGATTGTAAATAAAGGGTACAGATCTCTGCACATGGTTATGAGGGTGTTTAGGGGTTGTAGTAAGGATGTAAAGGAGAGGGCACATAAGTCTCTGGTAAGACCTCAACTAGAGTATGGTTCCAGTGTATACGACCCTCACCAGGATTACCTAATTCAAGAACTGGAAATAATCCAACGAAACGCAGCTCGATTTGTTCTGGGTGATTTCCGACAAAAGAGTAGCGTTACAAAAATGCTGCAAAGTTTGAGTTGAGAAGAATTGAGAGAAAGAAGAGGAGCTGCTCGACTAAGTGGTATGTTCCGAGCTGTCAGCGGAGAGATGGCGTGGAATGACATTAGTAGACGAATAAGTCTGAGTGGCGTTTATAAAAGTAGGAAAGATGACAATATGAAGATAAAATTGGAATTCAAGAGGACAAACTGGGGCAAATATTCATTTATAGGAAGGGGAGTTAGGGATTGGAATAACTTACCAAGGGAGACGTTCAATAAATTTCGAATTTCTTTGAAATCATTTAGGATTAGGCCAGAAAAGCAACAGGTGGGGAATCTGCCACCTGGGCGACTGCCCTAAATGCAGATCAGTATTGATTGATTGATTGATTGATTGATTGATTGATTGATTGATTGATTGATTGATTGATTGATTGATTGATTGATTGATTGATTGATTGATTGATTGATTGATTGATTGATTGATTGATCAAACAGTTGTAATTTGGGTATACCGGAATTTGACCTCTAACCCATTTGGCAGTAATCAGTTTCCTTCAAGATATATTAAATAATTAATTATTGGTTGTAAGGACTTAGTATATTTAAGTTAAATAATCGAGGTACCTCATTTAAACGTTATTACCTCAAATTAATAGCAAATTTTACCATACAAATATTCTCATTTAGCTTCATAAATATTATCTGTTATTTATATAAATAAAATTGTAGGGGTCCGCTGTCTGAAATTTCGTTTGTTTTGCCTATTTTTCAGATATTTATCCGTTTTATGTCAACTCAATACCGAATCGGTGTTTTTTATTTTTCGTGTCTATTTGTCCGTTTGTCTGTTTGCTGTCTGTTTGTTTGTACCACCATCACGGTGAAACGCCTGGATAGATCTTAAACAAACGTCATATTTGGTATATACACATTCCGGGGAAGGTTTTGATATGCGTACCATTTTAAAATATTTGAATAGACTGGGTGTTTATAGGAAAACCCAAACAGTTTTCCCCCATTTTCTGTTATACTACTGTCTTTCTGTACACGTCGTGGTCTGTATGTGAAATATCTCTTCATTATAAACAACTTATAGTATGTTCATAATTGACCTTGCTCTTCAAATGACGGAGAAAATTACTAATTTCTGCGGGTATCATGCTCTGCATTGAGTGACCGACAGACCGACAACGAACCTACAGGTTACCATGGCAACTTCTCTGACTGCTTGCCAGCAAAGAAGTAGCGTATTGCCATTTTCGTCATCTTTCCTGTAAATTCGTGGTTGTCCCTTGGGTAGAAAGCAAGAGAGACGTCAATCGGCCATTCTGCGGGATATTGGTAGAATATCGTTGGAGGTTATAACCGTCATCGAATAGCTTAAGTAATAACACCATTAGTCATCTTCTCATGTGTTTTCCTAAGAATCCCAGCGCCTAAATTTCCCATCTGTTACCGCTTTCTTATATACTTAACTCATATCAGCATAATTTATTGAGCAGCATCTGATTTTCCAATACATTCACTTGGTGTTTACATATTATTATCCTATCCGACTGTCCTCAATTATTGACCTATTTTCTATTAATTTCAACTTTCTTAACTGTATTATTTTCTTCCTCCATACATATGCGAATGCTAATCGCGAAGCCTTGACACTCTTTCTTTGAGGAAATACTCTAAGCTATGCAAATGTATAAATTTTGGCGCCGGAAAATATCGGAATAGGGATGAAATTTTAACGACGGTGCAGACCTTCGTTTCGGGATAATTGGTGGCTAAGCGGTAAGTCATCTCACAAAACAGAAAGCACAATCTTTTGCAATCTGGAGAGATCTATAACTTTGGTCGTATTTCTATCCCTTATACGTTAAACAGAGATGTATTTCTCGATTTCAAGTTAATTTTGTACTTCTTACACGATTATGTTCTCGCTTCGCACACTTATAGGAAACATAATATAGTGACGACATTCAGCTCGCATGTTGACATGACCAGTTGCCATATGATAGCCAAATTTTGTGATTCTAGCTGTCACATGAGTGATAAAACTGTACAAAATGTTACTCAATTCAATGACTCTAACTCAATCTAACCCATAAATATAGGAGGTACGAGAAGATGTCGTATTGCCAACCATGTAAACACTAAGGGTCTTACTAATAAAAAGTCCTTATACTGTTGTTTAACTCTTGTTTAGTTATACAGTGAATAAACCCTGTATAAGCGTTTTACATTTTTCTTACTAATAAACGAGGTATACGCATTGTATTACTACACAGCACGTATACACTCGTTCCAAGGAGTAGGAATCTCTTCCTGCAGTTCACTGACGTATTTCGCACGTTCACCGTCTTTATGATCGCTTCTGCTGGTTATCTACAACCAAAACTTTCCGGAAAGTCGCACAGTAGCACGGCATATCGAAAAGGCAGTGGCAACACTTAAGTGAGACAGCTGAAAATTCGCTTATACTGATATCAACATTTCTTCAGCTTGCTTGTGTAATGAACGCCAAAAAAAAGAAATGGAATGGCTTAAGAAAAGATCAATAGCTCCTAACTTGGATAGTACGGAAAACGTAAGCAATTGTAATTGAATCGGCGGGTTGAAAAGTGTACACATTCCAAAATCCTTACTTTTCAGGAGAAAGGAAAACCTGTTTTGTAGCTAAACGAAAGGTTAGATCAAAAAAGTTTCTATTAGGCATTTATACATCACATTTCTACGTATTCAACTACAAAGTATGGAAATCATATTACGTACGGTTTTCAAGTTACACCATTTTTTATGTCAAGGAATATGTCCCTTTTTATACTCAGATTTGAGAAAGATCTAAGATCTTTGTAGAGGCAGATAATGTATAATAAACTCGCAATTTAAAGTCTATTAAGCAGTAACACCTTAATACACAAACATACGCCCAACCACAATTTATTTTATAGTTATTCATTGTCATTCCGTGAGACAGCTGGAAATTGACTTATATTGATATCAACATTTCTTCAGCTTGCTTGTGTAATGGACGCTAAAAAAGAAATGGAAAAGCTTAAGAAAATATCAAAAGCTCCTAACTGGGGTAGTTCGGAAAACGTGAGCAATTGTAATTGAATCGGCGAGTTGAAAAGGGTACACATTCCAAAATCCTTACTTTTCAGGAGAAAGGAAAACCTGTTTTGTAGCTAAACGAGAGGTTAGATCAAAAAAGTTTCTATTAGGCATTTATACATCACATTTCTACGTATTCAACTACAAAGTATGGAAATCATATTACGTATGGTTTTCAAATTATGCCACTTTTTATCTCGAGGAATATGTCCCATTGTATACGGTAGGTACCTACTCAATTAAGAAAGATCTTTGTAGGGGCAGATAGTGTATAATAAACTCGCAATATCAAAGGTCTATTAAGCTGTAACACATTTTTACACAAAAATACGCCCAACCATCATTTCTTTTATGGTTATTCATTGTCATTCCGTCTCTTTAAAGTGTTTTACTTGACGAAGACGTCTAGCTTCCATAACCTCTGAATGGTGTACGGTACCGTATGTCTTCTATGTTTAAAATATCGTGAAGATCATCAACGTTATCGTCATTCTTTCAACGTGTGTTCAATGTTAAATGGATAAGTCGAATATTTTACAACGATTATATTACTGTCGACAATAAATACCACGAAAATAAACTGCTCACTCGTTTCTTTTTTTCCGCTATACGCTGCTATACAACGCTTATACAAGGGTCCTCGACTGTATAAGCAATTCAGTTAATAACTATAACAGATGTATACATAGGAGGCTTATACACGGTTTATTAGTAACGAATTTCGCGTAAACGGTGTATAAACCTTGTATAAAAGTTATACACCGTTTATTAGTAAGACGGTAAATGAGACTTCTGATGGAGAGGTCCGTTTGTAGATATGTCGTACAGTTTCAAAGCAGCGACTCTAGAAATAAAGGTCTGCACTTCTGGACGTGTCCATGCTTATCTATATAAATAAAGTTGTAGGCGGTCCGCTGTCTGTAATTTCATTTGTTTTGCCAAATTTTCAGATATTTATCCGTTTTAGGTCAACTCAATACCGATCCGGTGATTATTATTTTTCGTGTCCGTTTATCTGTCTGTTTGTCTGTCTGTTCCATCATCACGGCTAAACGGCTGGATGGATCTCGACCAAGCCTCATATTTAGTGTATACACATCCGGAGGAAGGTTTTGATATGCATATCATTTTTAAAATCTTTGAATAGACTGGGTGTTTATAGGAAAAAACGAACGGTTTTCCCCCATTTTCTCTTACACTACTGTCTTTCCGTAGACGCTGTGGACAATACATTATCATGCCTACAATAGGATTAGATGAAAGTTGCTGATGAATCAGAGAATTTAGCTTGATTGTGGAGCAAAGTGCGTTGTTGCAGTGCGAATGAACGTAGCGCAGCGCTGCATTTAAATTCTCACGAATAAGACGAGACTTACGTCAAGCAACAAGGAGTAACAATGGTTCAAAATATTGCAGATAGCTCTAAAACAAAAGAGAACACAACAAAAAAATAATTATTGAGAAAATAAAATAAAATAGATGCATTAGTAAAAGAAAACAGTGCTGAAACCTTCAGCTCCAAACGTGAATGCGTAGCGACTACAAGCCACAAGTATCTGCGCGAATGTGACTACAAACGTATGAGAGATTTTAATCGTTAAATTTTGAAAAATTAAGGCCCATTAGCAAAATTGCTTGAACAGGTGTCAACTATGTTTAATGAAGGAAAAATCCTCAACATTTGAACATTTTTCTAGAAAAATGATGATGAAATGGAACTGGGTGAGGAGTTGGAAGGAATCGGCTGTTTGCCTGCAAGTAAAATAGGAAACTGCAGTAAAGTATTTTCAGGACAGCCTATAGCTCTCTAATATCTCAAAACATTCCTATACGCTTTATTTGATCTTTTGTAAGGCAACCTGGACGAGGTACTTGTCCTCTTTCCCAGTTTATCCTTGACCCAAAGTCTCACGATCCAGGACACTGCTCTTGACGCGGTAGATGTGGGATCCTTCGCTGAGTCCGAGGAATAAACCAACCCTGTGGGGTAAACTGATTAAGAAAGAAAGAATTTGTCACCGAGTGAAAAAAAAATTCGCTGTTTTTATGCATCTGCTCCTACTCGAAGGCCTATGGTCTCTGCAACCACTATTATAATATAATATAATATAATATAATATAATATAATATAATATAATATAATATAATATAATATAATATAATATAATATAATATAATATCCGACTCTTTGGCTGAATGGTCAGCATACTGGTTTTCGGTTCAGAGGGTCCCGGGCTCGATTCCCGGCCGGGTCGGGATTTTAACCTTCATTGGTTAATTCCAGTGACTCGGGGCTGGGTGTTTGTGCTCTCCCCAACATCCCTGCAACTCACACACTACACCTAACACTATCCTCCACCACAATATAATGCAGTAGTCTACATATGGCAGATGCCGCCCACCTTCATCGGAGGGTCTGCCTTACAAGGGTTGCACCAGGCTAGAAATAGCCACACTAAATTATTCTTATAATATAACATAATATAATATGCTATAATTGTCGGGTGAGTTGGCTGTATGGTTAGGGGCGCGCAGCTGTGAGCTTGCATCCGGAAGATAGTGGGTTCGAACCACACTGTTGGCAGCCCTAAAGATGGCTGTACCTTAATGAAGGCCACGGAAGGTTCCTTCCTTCTCGTAGGCCTCTCCTATCGCAGCGAAGCCATAAGACTTATCTGAGTTTATGTGCGGCGTAAAGCAAATAATATATATACTCTAATTGAGCAATCAAAGGCATTTATGATGACAGTTGGGGTACGGAGAGCGAAATGAGTTCTTTGTTCAAGGAGTTACAGGAATTAGACAAAGCTGTTTGTTATTCCTACTTTTAATGGATAAACTACTGGAAAGTAAGAAGTGACAGGGAGGGATTCAGTAAGCAGTTTGGCAGACTCTGCTGAAGCCCGGGATCTAGAAACTTCGCGTTGGTTGCTCTAACACTGAGATATGGTGGCTTAGTAGTAATTTGAAAATAGATGCAGTGAGTATCCAGAAACCTTAGAGAATTTTTGAATCTGAAGTTGGTGATACAAATCTGGAACAGGTAGATCACTTCAGCTATTTAGGATGTGTATTCTCCCAGGATGGTAGCACAGTAAGTGTGATTGGTACAGCAAAGCTAATGCAGTGAGTATCCAGAAACCTAAGAGAATGTAATCTGAAGTTGGTGATACAAATCTGGAACAGGTAGATCACTTCAGCTATTTAGGATGTGTATTCTCCCAGGATGGTAGCACAGTAAGTGTGAAGCTCGCAGTGTGTGTTTTATTTATTTTACAATTTGCTTTACGACACAGATAAGTCTTATGACGACGGGACAGCAGAGGGAAGGAAGCGCCCCAGCGTTTGCCTGGTATCAAAATGGGAAACCACTGAAAACCACCTTCAGGGCTGCCGACAGTGGTGTTGACAGGTGTGTGACTCTAACCGCGCAGCCAGAGTGTTCTGTAAGAAAGAAGTCAATCTGTGTACCAGTCTGTTTGCTGTTAGAAATAGCTGCTACAAACACATGGGAACAATGGCAGGAAGGTACTAAGACTGAGTTAGGAATGAACACGGTAAATGAAGCGGTACACGTGAACCGGCTTCTGTGGAGAGGTCATGTGAAGCGAGCGGAGGAAGGTAGGTTATCTAGGAGAATAATTAAGTAGTTGTGGAAGGTAAGTGACGTAGAGGGAAACACAGAAGACGATGGTCAGAATCAGTTTTAAAGATAAGAATATGGAAATAAACGAGGTCTGAGGGATAGTTGAATATAGATTATTCTTGAGGCGTTTAGTAACTTCTCAAGTCTTGCAGACGGAACGCTGAAAGGCATAAGAGTGTATAGTAAAGATGTTCTTCCTCGAGATAGTCATAGTGTTCATTTGCTCTGACGGCTGGACGTTACACTCGCGTCAAGAGGTCGAGGAACTCGCATCAAGTATTTCCACCGCGCAGCTGGTGTTATAATTATTATGACCATATTTCCTACACATTTGCGGAAAACTCACAGATATTTGCATCATCTAACAATTTATTTTCCCAGAAGATAAATTAAAATTTATTTTACTAGCATCAACAATTCAAAGCTGGATTCTAGTTTTCCTGTGATGTGTGAAAGAAAGTTCCGCTCTATACATACGTCTGATCACTCAACCCACTGTCACCCTCATCCAATAGCTTCCACTGTTGTTCTATTGTTATCTGCGTGACTTTCAATTTTAACCCTAGGAATATCAACCCTATTTTTAATGTCATTGTATACCAACGGGAGTGCGCTTTGTGACGAGCACTTAAAGTCAAGTTCCTGTGAATCTCTGATGTTTATTATTGGAGATATTTACCAACTTATTTCACATTCCTTACAATCAACTAAAGAAATATATTTCAACTTGGTAACATTATCAGCTGTCAACCCCATAAATAAACAGCTGACTGAGCTATTGTTAAAGTGCAAATATTTTCAATGTTCTACATTCAGTCTGATGAATCATTTCTACGCGTCTGGCAGATAACAGTTTTGAAACTGGGTTTATCTGTGTATCTCTTGCATGATGGTAATCCAGCTCGCTGTTTTTAATACATATATATATATATTCTCAGTTCCTTCTTCGTTTTCACTAACAGTAATATCAATGTCGTCATCTTCAGACGAATTAGCTATCTCGGAGAGTATTCCAGCATCCATCCATCAGGTGCAATGCTCTTGGAGTACACACAGAACTATCCAGTTAGTAATGTCTAGTAGCAGTCAAGAAAGAAACTATTTCAGTTTTACTGTGAGTGGCCAACAACGCTATAAATCCTGCCAATACTAATTAAGTGAAGGGGTTACTTCTTGCTCACTCATGTTTGAATGACTGCGCCGCCTTCAGACGGTAAAAATGAGCAAACCAAATACACCATTCGGAGTTGGTAACAATGAATACATTTTACAGCCTTTTAATATCAAATGTCAAAAGAAACAGAGCAATCAATATTAGGTGGTGGGCACAATGTACCCCCCGTTAGTATTCCTGGGGTTAACTATAAGAAGGAACCACGAATCCAAACCTCACCGTTGCCAATGAGAAGTAAATAATATACAGTAAGATAAAATAAACCCAGAAGAACAGAAAAAGTACAATTTCAACAATAGTATTGAATATTTTTGTTATTGGCTTTACGTACCACTAACTACTCTACTTGTACAGTTTTCGAAGACGCCGAGGTGCCGGAAGTTAGTCCCGCAAGAGCACATTTACCTGCTCGTAAATCTACCAGCTTGGGGATGACGTATTTGAACACCTTCAAATACCACCTGACTGAGCTAGGATCGCACCTGCCAAATTACGGTCAGAAAAAGTCCAGGTAAAATGTATATCAGTACTAGGAGAACCATATAACTAAGTCAAGAGTGTGAATTTAAATCGGTAGTTGGGATCCAAAACAGAGAGATGTTAATCCGTCTAAGGACATCCCTCATGGTCCTGTGATTTACACTATAAAAGGCCTTCTGATGACCAACTCCTGTGCTCCCTCTACCATCCAACGCATATTATTAATGATATCTATCCTAAAACGAGCTCGAGGTTTAGACAATTAAAGTTCTAATCTTCGTTGCATAATCTTTAACAACATCTTACTAGCATGTGATATTAGGACAAGCGTACTGTAGTTTGTGCAGTCCAACAGATCGCCTTTTTTGGTATAGGAACGTAGATGATGGATCGTTTCCAGCCAGTGGGTATTGTTCCATTTTTCCAATCTGCTGACATAATACTCTTAAAGCTTTGACCGAACCCTCTAGTGTAGCTTTATTTTGATATTAGAGTGTCTCCTTAGTAACTACATTTTGTATGTGTCTTGACACAGATGATGTACTATACTGTCTGAAACTACCTATGATACCCATAAAACACCTTTTAAGGGGGAACATACGTAAAAATGAGTAAAAATAGCAGATTTTTATTTGCTCATAATATACCTTAACATGTTAGGATCTTAATAAAAAATATTACAGGTCAATGCCATGTGTAAATATGAGAAAAATGAGTATCTGTAACTGCTTGTATACTGCCACGCCCAACTCTGTATGACGAGTTTTTTCATTACTCTTACGGAGAATTTCCACGTGTTTGTCTTTCTTCCATGGAGACCTGTCATCAATAAAGCTGTGGAAAAGTATGGCCGCCACATTCTTCAGGTTCCTTTGTTGACAGCGTATTTATCTATATGTGTTGCTGTGGTTTCATATCCGATTTACCAATTGCTAATTTTGTTAAATGTATGTTATTCAAAGTAAGAGTATGCCTTGAGGTGAACGTAGAGTTTTGAAGAAAGTAAAAAAAAAGGACAGTTCTTCTCGGTTTACGAAAAAGAAATCGAATGTATCAGGGCAAGGCACAGAACAGGATACCAGTATCCGTAGTACTTCGTTCAAGATATCCAGTGCTGCTGAGACGAATATTGATTGAGGCATTCCGTTCGATGAATACAAGATGGAAGATAAATCCTCAAGTGGGTTTAGGTTCATAGATTTGAGGATTCTCCTAGAAGTTATTCGTTCAGCTTGTGCATGTGCTAACTGTTGTGCGCGAGATTTGAAGTTATATGATGACGAAGAGAGGGTTGGTGTAGTCTGTACGTTATATTTGTGTTGTGACAGCTGTCAGTTTTATATTGCTTCTAGAACGTCTGGACTGAATAACTGGACTTATGAAGCAACCTGAGATTGTGCTATGGAATGAGATGTTGAGGTATTGGAAGGGAAGATACCAGCTTGTTTTGTGGAATTATGAACATGCCACCCCCAGCTGCATGGTAGACTCATACAAAGAGAAGTAATGTGAGGATAATCTGACATCATCAGTGCAGGAAGCTGTGAACCTAAACAGTGATTTGGAAACAACTGAATCAGATGTTCCCGTTACTGGCTTGTGTGTGTCTTGCGCTGACACCTGGATGAAGCGTGGGAAAAAGACGTGAGTGAACGATTCGGAGATGACTGGAGCAAGGTATTATAAAATTATAATTGGTTACTTATAATAATACCAGTCAATGAACCTGAATTATGATACGATATTCTGTAGTAAGAAAATTCCAAATTTAACACAAATGAATGAAATTCCGCTTGCAAGAAACTTATTCATTTAATTTTCATATACTGATGTGTGTATGGTATTAGATATGTTTTTAATTTTCCAGGTATGTTTTTCCGACGAACCAGTGTTTGCAATAACAGGCGAAAGTAGTGAGTACGTGAGGAGAAGCACTGATGAAGAGTTCTTGCCCCAAGCATCCCATCCAGGTTATGGTCTGGAGTGTATAGGACGTCTGTATATTGTAGAGGGTATGATGAACCAGCCTCAATACAAAACAGTACTTGAAAGAAGATTATTGACGCAAATGAGAGAGTGGATTCCCAATGGTGACTTTGTATTCATACACGATGTTGCTCCTTGCCATAAAGCGAAGTCTGTGACGAAGCTTTTAAGTGGAAACAAAGTAAAAGCACTTTCTTGGCCTGCAGTAGTCCAGATGTAAACCCCATTGAGAATCTCTGGGATATTGTAAAATGAAAACTGAAGAAAAACAGCTTTACAAGATAAATATCATAGAGACACTTATTAATAAATGACACTATGATAAGCAAATCAAAGATTCCTGCAAAAAAATGTAGAAAGCATGCCATGTCGCACTGAATCTGCCATATAATCAAAGCGAATGCATACCAAATACTAAATATGTGATTAATTTCAATTGGAAGAAAAATATCAATGAATAAAAGTGATTTTATAAAAAAAATTCAAATTTTTCTAATAATTTTCACACCGCTGTAAAATCAACAATGCTAAGGTATTTCCTATAATCGATATCTCGAAACAAAGAGCAATGCACAGAGATTATAAATACGACGAGACTGCAAGCGAATCCTTTAACAAACAAAGATGTAGGAACGAGGTAGGATCGGCATATAATCGTACACCTGCTTTTGAATTTCGTGATGTTATTGTGCAAATTATTGCAGTAATGTTCAATTTTCTAGTCATCTGAGTTCGCCAAATCTATTTCCTTTTAGCAATATTGAGCAGTATAGCGTGACATTCCCTGAACATCACTTTTTAGTCACTCTTCAAGCTTACCCTTCTCTCAATGAACAAAAACTGAAAACAGAATTGCAAGTTCTATATTCAAGACCAGGTCTGCGAGTGGCTGCCGGTGCTAAAAGGTTGTTAAGGCTTCTTCATTCGGAATAACTTTCTGGTAATGCGTCAATGCTGTGAATAAAACCGTCACCATACACATGCCAACTGTTGAAAGTTAACGTCGTTCTTCGACTCAAAATGGGTTTGACATTTTTCTGAGAAACACTATGAGAAGATGGCTCTGTTCAGCCTTGGGAAACATCCCGGAGTTTAATAAGAAAGAAACAGAGCAGTACACAAGAGCTAAAGAGAGAAGACTAGACCTTTTATACAAACAATAAATCATCAGGTGTGGTTATCATAATTATCTGCATGTTAATTACATTGTAATATTCCTTAATTAGTTAGCTTAGTTCAGTTCCGCTCTTTTTGGGTAGCGTTCTATCAAATGACAACCTAGCAAAACATGAGGTGAACAATCGAATCAATAAGGCAACACAATTTTTCCACCAGGTAAGACACATGCTGTGGGATGAGCAAATACATATGAAAACAAAAATGACGTTGTACAAGTCCTATTATACACCAATTCTTACATGCAGTCTCGAAACCACAACACTGACCAATAGAGATAATTACAAACTCCAGGCAGCTGAAATGAAATTTCTACGCACTGTGATCCATAAAACCAGGAAAGACAAGGTTAGGAATGAGAAAATTCGAGAAGAAGTAGGAATAGATTATTTTCTCCTCAATAAGATTCAGATATCAAGACTGAAGTGGTTTGGCCACATGAAGAGGATGCCAGTTAACAGAACTGCAAGGAAGGAATTTGACAGAAAAGTAAGGAAGACGACCCGTGGGAAGGCCACGAAGGAAATGGATAGATTCAGTTAAGAACGATGTATTGCTGAGAGGTCATGATTGCAACAAGTTGGTTGAGGAGGAATGGTACAAGGCGCATGGTACATATACCACACCCGGGAAACTGGAGATGGTTTAGGATGTTGATGATGATGATGAGTTCATATCCGCTCTCGAAAGCATTTTCTTCGTGCGGATGAAAGAATTCCGAATGATGTACATCTATATTTTAACTGCTTACGTCAGTCAGAAAGGCTAGGGTATATAGATCAAGGTCAGGAACCACCCTTTGTAGTGGGATTGCTGCCTGGGAGACTGGTTACCTCGGATCGAGTAGGGGTATTTCAGTCGCCCTGACAAAGAATACTGCGATGTATTCGAAACGTCAGCAAACTGTATGTAATGTACAAAAAACGACAACACCGTTCAACCCGGAAAGTAAACCAGCTTAAACGTGTTCAGGCTATACTCTTTAATTTCTGTAATAGTGTAGGGGATCTATTTCCTCTTAAAATCAGAGATGAGCACTAAAATATGCCAAACTCCTTGGCTCAACATATTTATGAACTGTCTAATAAAGTTAATAAATAATGTCAGGGTCTGCGGGTAGAAATGGGGACTATGCTGTCCCATTAAAAGTCAGTACGGAAGAGGATCGTCTTCTCAAGGTTGTTCCAAATGCGGGCCATTCACACACCAGGCTAAGAACTGTAACTTGTCAAATGGTATATCTTCTTGTCCTACTTCTGTTTTTACCTTTACTAACCACAGCAATAGAAAATGACTAGGGTGCTCGGCTGAGTCCGCGCCACTATCTGCACCTCAAGGCCCAGCCCAGTTTAAATCGGAAATCATATCTTCTAAAGAGGGAAGAACGCCTAAGACCATCTTTGAAGGTCCAAAAGAGTGCCTCAAGATTGCCTCCGATACTTCAGATTTTGTTCCATTCCTTAAAATTGAAATAAGCAATGAACATGTTACTGCCCTCTTAGATTCCGGAAGTGTTCACTCTATTGTTTCGGAAGAATGGTATTCAAAATTAAAGCTTAGTTATAAATTTCCTGAATAAGTTTCTCCTTCTGTAAGATGTGTTTTCGCTAACTCTTGCCCACTAGAAATTTTAAGATTTACTCAGGTGAAACTTCGTATTTCTAAATTTACATCAAATTTTATGTTATTTGTTGGTAAAAATTTGTCATAGCCTGTGACATTAGGTGTAGATTTCATGTCATATTCCGGTATCGTGCTCGATTTTCAAAGTAACTCCTGCGCATTCAAATTTAGGATTAATTTTCATATACCTCATTTAAAATGTAATTCTGTATCATCATCTGTTATTTCGTCTACCGGGAGTGAGATGTCGTTAGACGTTAGCCATCTACCTGAGGAACAGGCTAATTGCATTCGTAAATTATGTCAGTCATTTTCCGACGTTTTTCGGAAAATCTTGGTGTGACTGACTTACTTGAATACAAAATCGAGTTTCCGGATTCGGTCCGTCTAAGGTTTCCTCTGTACAGGCTATCTCCACCTGAAACAAAGTCCCTCAAGGAAATCATTGACCAAATGCGGAGGTATGGTATCATTCGACCCTGCAAGTAGGCGTATTCTTCACCCATTTTTTTGGTTCAGAAACCTCAAGGCGGCTTGATTAGAGGGCATTAAATCGTAAGATAATTCTATAATCAGCACCCCTTCCCGACTTGCATTCGTGTCTTTCTTGGTTTCGTAAGGCTATGTTCTTCACCATCTTAGATCTTAACGAAGCCTAAAACCAGATACCTCTGGTGGAAGAATCGAAATATCTGACTGCTATCGCTAGTGAATTGAACCTGCATGAATACAACCGGGTGCCTTTCTGGCTCCCTACGGACGTGGCTGTTCTTATATTTACAAACGTAAGGCCATGTTCTTCACCATATTAGATCTTAACCAAACCTATAATCAGATACCTCTGGTGGAAGAATCGAAATATCTGACTGGTTTCGCTAGTGAATGGAACTTGTATGAATACAACGGGATGCCTTTCAGGCTCCCTGGGGACGTGGCGGTTTTTAATTGGCTGCTAGTTAGCATCTTCTCCAATATTAAATTTAATTATCTGTACCATTATCTGGATGATGTTGTTTTCTCCGAGACCTTTGAAGAACACTTCGCTCGTCTAGAGAAAGCTCTAAACACTTGTGTAAAGCTGGATTGACGATCAAGTTGTCAAAGGTACCTTTTGCTAAACCATCCATGTCCTTCTTGGGCCATACTGTGTCACCTTCTGGAGTTTCGGTCGATCATTCCAGAACTCACGCAATCCGTAGATTCGAGCCTCCTAAAAATGCTAAAGGTGTTGCCAGATTCATCAGCATGGTGAATTCCTAATCGTTGCTAGTAGGAAGGCACCCCTAAAAGGTGCCCAGTTTGAATTGGGGACATCACAGCAAGCTGCGTTTGAGGATCTGAAATCAGCTCTGTGTAACGCCCCGGTCTCGGCAATGCCAGATTTCTCCAAGAAGTTAACTTTACAGACAGACACCGCTTTATCTGCGGTGCGGCGGTTCTTCTTCAGGAATATGAAATCGGAAAGCGCCCAACTAAACAATGCGCCTGGAACATTGTCACCTCAAGAGACCAAGTACTCTATATATGAGTTGAAAAGACTGGCCGCCTGATTTGCCTTCGAAAAATTCCGCCTCTACCTTGAGGACGTTAAATTTTAATTGGAGACCGACGATCAGGCTCTGAGCTGGATTATTACTAGGCCCCGTTGTACCGGACGCATCACCCGTTGGGCGACTAGGGCTTCAGCTTTTCAGTTTGACGTGCGACACATTCGAATGTCGGAGAACGAAGTCGCAGTTGCTTAAGCCGAATGTTTTCCGGCGATTCAAATTCTGTTGATCCGAAGGAAAGACGTTCCCCTTCTATTTTCAAACCAATTGCATAAGTGCAATTTTGACTAATGCCTCTTTGTTATTTGACGATATAGCCAAATGCCAGCGTGGAGACACGGTGCATGCTCCTATTATGGAAACCCTTTCTTCTGGGGAATATGTCGTCTCTTATGTTTTGAGCAATGGAGATCTGTGTGGCCCTTCGAGGCACGATCAGAAGACAAAAATTGTCGTTCCAGCAGTGCTAGTACCTATGATTTTAAAGTATTACCATGAGATCGCATTAGGGGAAATCTATTCATCTATAAAACCAGAGAGAAGATAAGAGGGACGTTTATCTGGAAGAGTATGGATGGCGAGATTAGGGAACTGGTTAAGGCATGTAAGTCTTGTTTGATTAGCAAGCCCACGTTGTCAGCTAATTAAATACTATTGTCCTCACACCAAGCATCTCGCCCTATGGAGCGATTGTACATGGATTACGTCACACCCTTCCCCAATATAAAGGGAATGGGAATAAATTCATTCTTGTGTGTTGTGGGTGGTTTTACTCGGTTTTTATGGCTGTTTCCGACTAGGCTTGCCACTACTCAGTTTACTATTTCTTTCTCAGTTCTGTTTTGTCGTCTTTTGGACCCTGTCAATATGTTGTTCCTGATAACGCTAAGCCGTTCCCCTGTAATTGATTTCGTATGTTCTGTTTCGATCTCTCTATCTCGCATGTCACGACGTCTCCGCACCACCCACAACCATCCCTAGCTGAGCGGGTTAATCATAATCCTCGACCTGCCCTTATTGCTTTTCACCACGAAGATCATTCCCAAAGGGACACTTCCTTACACTGGTAATCATTAGCATTTAACTCGGCCATTCATAAGTAGCACAAGTTTCTCCAATTTCTCTTATGTTTAAGTTTGTCCCAAATACTCATTTGTCATATTCGTAGTCGACCAATGATATTTTGCCACAGACAATAGATCCAGAGAATATCCGAGATTTATGGGGAAAAGCTAGAAATAATCTTAAGGCCTCTCACCGGAGAGTAAAAATGAGGTATGACCGTGGACAAAGACCCACCAAGTAAAAAATTCGAGATCAGGTAATGGTTAAAAACTTTGTTTCCGTGGGCAAGCTTGCCCTCAGATTTCATTAACCCTGCATTACGCTTGATTTCCTTACTCCTGTCAATGAAATGAAAAGATTTTTGAGCTACACCTGTGTCAAGTAAAACCTGTGTAAAGGCATTTGCTTCTTCAGTATATGCCACCAAGGGATGATGTTGATTTAATTATATTTCCTTCCTTAGCATCTTATTAGTTTAAGTTTTATATAATCAAGTTAGAATAAGGAGTCTTGCTGCCCCTGTTGGCTGTGAAATATTGTATGTATTTAAGTAACATCATAACTTAAATTTCATTTTTTGTTTAAATCCTTTTTTTTTAAACCTTCCCTTCAATGATCTCATTATTATTCTGCCACTAAGGACCCTGCCTCCAAACCTGTGTCAGAAACTCCGTACACTATTCCTCCAAAGTCGCCAACCGTACCTACACCACATGTAACACTCTCTGTAAGTTACAGTTGCCCCAAAAATCAAAACTACAGTGCCATATTTTCACCTGAGGCCACATCGTGTCAATGAGCGAGAGATGCCGGCGCGGGGTATGGACCCGCCTCGTTCCGGCCGAGACTCCGTCCAAACTGACTCCTTTGAGAATATCATCCTCTGGAGTGGCTTTGATGCTGAACTCCAACCGCCCACTCTATATTTGGCCCGAACAATGCTACTTGGTACTTTGTGACCATCGCCTTGGTTGCTCCTCAAAATATACGGGAGGATGATATCTCAGGGTACCTTGGAGGCCCGGGCGACCCCATCCTGACATCGTCATCGGCGACCGCTCTTGCTGTCGACTCTGGGCGCAACACCCCGAACTTCTAGTACTTCGCAAACACTATCTAAACTACTTTACTTCAACAACTAAACATGAAAGGCCTATCTATCAAGTGATAATCCAACTTATATATGTTTTATCAAAAATTATGTACGGCAAGATTCAAAATTTCAAAGCTGTTCATACCGTGGCAAAACCATAGGGAGTGGCGGTCTGTACCGGGGGTGCACCTTCTCCGTGCAGTCAGACTGCTTGCCTTATGTAAGGATATCTATGTAATTGAACTTGAATTAATGTTATGCAATACACTTGGATTTTCATCTATTAGATGTCTCTACCATCGGCCTAATTGTCCTCTCCGCCGGGATTAAAGATAATTTGTGTATACTTTCTCTAGCCAAATAAATTTTGTTTTGGGGTGTGTACAAGCATCCAGCCTATCTGTAAAGAGTTCTGGAACTTCCCCTCCAGATACTATAAAAGCTGAGCGCTTTAAGGCTATATTGTCATGGTCATGACTCCAGTTTATTGTGTGCGGCGTATACTAAAGTGGCAGAGGACGCAGTCGGCGTTCAAAGGCCCAGCAACTCAAGGTAATGGCAGAATTTTCTTAACATATGAAATGATTCAAAACTCTTCTATTTCATGTACATTACTAAACTCTGCTGTTTAAATGTAAAAAATTTCGCCAGTCCAAGTAATCTGTTTTATTCCCTACTGGGAAATACATAATGTAAGGGGACAAGAGTGATTACCCTCTGTTGACTACCGTTCATCTCGGTATGGGGTGACTTAAGTTTCTTATCCTCTAAAATTATTAACAGATTTTGGTATTTAATGTTTATCATTTAGTCTCCCCGGCGCACAATACGCTTAGCCTCTGTATGTTGGGGCCATAAGCCCACTTAAGGTTTTAAGAGTTTTCTACAAGGAGCGCAGGTTTTTCACCCTCATGGATTTTGTTTTCCCCCAATCTTTATCAACCTTTACCTTTTTACATCATAGCCATTTATTATGGGCACTCATCGCCCCTGTTTACGTTTCCGAAAAAATAAAAACAATAGAGCAGAAGTGACTGTAAATACCTGATTTGAAGATTGCCATTATATAACCTTGTGCACTCCAAGAAAGTTATGCCTCTGAGTTTGGAGCTCAGACTCTTAGGCTATGGAAGTTAATGGAGCAAACCTTCTCTTATAAAATAGTATAACTGTTTCAGAGCTAATAATACTCATCCATCGTATATTATCATCCTGATAATTCTCTCTACTTTTGTACCTGATTTTGGGCTTTATGTCGTTGTTATTGGAACTAACGAGTTTATTTTTATATTGTTATTGCTTTTTTTAGATCTTCTATTTACCAAATTTTAAATAAGAGAACAAGACGGAAGGAATACAATTTCAAAATTTTGGGCATTAAATTATGCTCTTGTCAATTCCTTGTCCATCCATTCAGCACAACACCTTCTTACACCCCTGTGATGCACGATATTTCCGGAATAATAATATTAGATGGTTCATGGTGTACGTTGCTGTAGTCACGTTCTAGTTCGTGAACCAAGGGCAACAGCTGAGTGGCCTAGTAAGTGGTCCTGAGTGTCGGGATACCAGTTGCTACGGAACAGGAGTGGGTCCTCAGAGATATTCTGTATAATGGCCCTTCATTCGCTCATGCGGCTAGGACTACACAATCCACCGGTGGTCCCTAACCCGTTAGAGGAAAAATGCTCACCAGGATTATGTGTAAGTAGGGTGACATCCTGCTTCATGGATTTACCAAGTTCAGTACGTTTTAAGAAAGCCTCGGACCTATGGGAGTAATGGTGACCCACTCTCACTTGACAGGCGAGGTTCTCCTTGGAAACAACTTTGTAAAGAAATGGAATTCGATGGGGAGCTACGGAAAAAAGAAAGTAGAACAGGCTGAGTCAGAAAAGAGGATGCATCTGGATGTACTAGGTGTAAGTGAAATTAAGGGTAAGAAGAAATAACGAGGAGATTATAAAGTATACTTGATTTGTGTTAAAAAGGTGAAAGTCAGAGTATGGGGCAGGACAGTTTATCAGGAATACTATTGTACGCAGCGTAGTTTCCGTTAGGCACGTAAATGAGTGAACGTTGTGGGTAGATGAGGCAGTTGGTGGAATTAGGACGAGAATTGTCTCAATTTATTCACCATGTGAGGGTGGAGATGAGGATGAAGTTGACAAGTTTTATGAAACATTGAGTGACATCGCAGTCAGGGTCAACAGCAAAGATAGGATAGTGCTAATGGGCGATACCAATGCGAGAGTTGGAAAGAGAACTGAAGTATTCGAAGGGGCGATTGGTAAATATGGGGAAGACATGGAAGCTAATGAGAAAGGGAAGCGTTTGCTGGACTTCTGTGCTGGTATGTGTTTAGCAGTTACGACTACATTCTTCAAGCATAAGGCTACTCACCGCTACACGTGGAAGGCTAGGGGTACCAGTTCCATAGAGTAGACTATATATTAACCGACTTCAAATTCAGGAAGTCTGTTAGGAATGCACGAGTTTTTCGGTGACTTTTCTGTTATACAGAGCACGGTCTGATCTGTAGTGAACGAAGTATGAGTATTTCAACGGCCTAGGACAGAGAAAGTGAAATCTGTCTGCAAAGGGATAAGTGCAGAAAATCTCCAGGACGAGGAATTTAGACAGAAGTAGGCCTACATGGATATTATTAGTGACAAGGTTCGAACAGTGGACAGTAAGCAGGTTACTGATATAGAAAGAGAATATGTGGTATACAGGGATGCTGTAGTAGAAACAACAAGGGAATGACTAGGAACGACTGTGTGTAAAGATGGGCAAAGGCGAACATCTTGGTGGAATGTTGAGGTGACAGCAGCTTCTAAACGTAAAAAGAAGGCTAATCAGAAAAGGCTCCAAGAAAGGGATAATGCAGACATTGAATTGTACGCAGAAGAATGAAACAGAGCGAAAGAAATAGTCGTTGAATCCAAAATGAAGTCGTGGGAAGATTTTGGTAATCACCTAGAAAGGCTATTTAAAGCATCAGAGAAACCTTTCTGGTCAGAAATACATAATCTTGGGAAATGAAGGGAAAAGGAAATGAGCAGTGTTTTGGTTAATTCAGGTGAACTCATAATAGATCCCAGGGAACCACAGGACAGGTGAAGGGAATATTTTGAAAATCGTCTCAACGTAAAAGGAAATCTTCCTGGTGGTGTCGCGAACAACCAAGCTCATGGGGAGGAAGAAAATGATGTGGTGAAATTACGCTTGAGGAAGTGGAAAGGAGGTAAATAAACTCCATTGTCATAAAGCAGCAGGGATAGGTGAAATTAGACCTGATGTAGTGAAGTATAGCGGCAAGGCAGGGATGAAATTGCTTCATAGAATGCCGGTAGTACCTAAGATTAGAACCGAGTGTTGGTGAGGTACCTTGAGTTTGGGCACATGCATTAATTGCACCTATCTATAAGCAAGGGAACAGGAAGAATTGCAACAACTATCGAGGTATCTTATTGATTACTATACCAGTCAAAGTTTTTCACTGGCATCTTGGAAGGGAGGGTGTGATCAATTGTTGAGAGGAAGTTGGATGAAAACCAGTGTGGTTACAGACCACAGAGGAGCTGTCAGGATCCGACTTACAGTACGGTGTGCGCCTGGTAATTGAAAAATGTTACGAGATGAATAGACAGTTGTGCTTATGTTTCGTAGATCTAGCGAAAGTATATGAGAGGGTAACGTGGGAAAAGATGTTCACCATACTGAGGGGCTATGGAATTAAGGGTAGATTATTAGAATCAATCAAAGGCATTTATGATAACAATTGGGCTGCAGTGAGAATTGATGGTAGAATGGATGCTTACAGGGGTTAGACAAGGCTGTAATCTTTCTCATTAGCTCTTCGTAATTTACGTGTATCATCTGCTGAAAGGTATAAATTGGCAGGGAGAGATTCAGGCAGGTGGAAATGTAGTAAGCAGCCTGGCCTCTACTGACGTCTTCGTCTTAATGGCCGATTGTGCCGAAAGCCTGCAGTCTAAAGTGTTGTAACTTGAAAATATGTGCAATGAGTATGGTATGACAATTAGCCTCTCCACGTCTAAATTGATGTCAGTAGGTAAGAAAGTCAACAGAATTGAATGTCAGATTGGTGATACGAAGCTGGAAGAGGTAGATAATTTTAAGTTTTATTTTGTGTTCCCCCAGGATGGTAATATAGTAAGTGAGATTGAATGAAGGTGTAGTAAAGTTAATGCAGTGAGCTGGCTGTTGCGATCAACAGTGTTCTGTAAAAAGGAAGTTAGCTCCTGGACGAATCTGTCTTTACATCGGTGTGTTTCCAGACCATCTTTGCTTTACGAGAGCGAAAGTTGGGTGGACTCAGGATATCTTATTTATAAGTTAGAAGTACAAGACATGAAAGTAGCGAGAATTATTGATTTTACAAACAGTTGGGAACAATGGCAGGAGAGTACACGGAACAAGCAGATAACGGCTAATTTAGGAATGAACTCGATGAATGAAACTGTACGCGTAAATCGTCTTTGGTGGAGGGGACATGTGCGACGAATGGAGCAGGATAGGTTACCTAGGAGAATAATAGTCGCTATTATGGAGGGTAAGAGGAGTAGAGGGAGACCAAGATGATAGTGGTTTTACTCAGTTTCTAACGATTTAAAGATAAGAGGTATAGAATTAAATGAGGTCACGGCACTAGTTGCAAATAGAGGATTGTCGCGACGTATAATAAATTCACAGAGGCTTGCAGACTGAACGCTGGAATGCATAACGGACTATAATGAAAATGCATGTATATATGTACAAAAGCCGGACGATTTTATTTCCCCTAGTGTACGAAGAATTGGATCGTAAAATTCAATCAGTTGATCCCTCCTTCCATGGCATAACACTCGTTAAGACTTTTGGACCTGCTTTGGTATTCCCTTTTTCACCCGGAGAGGTTCCTTCTCTCTTATATATCCTCCTTGAGCCAGACTTAGCGGGACATTGCACCCAGTGTCGCATACTGCAATTGTAGACATTACGAATATGTTAAACTACAACTCTCCCCACAGTTGTGTATTTTGGTATGCTTCATATGAGTGTTACAGTGTGATTTATTACAAGTAGGGATGGGTCCTGTCAGTTCATTTGCTTGAACTAGTTCATTCGATACCGTTCATCGCCTTGAGTCGTTCAAATGAACTAGTTCAAATGAACGAGGTAGTTCATAAGCAGGTGAGAAATGTGCTGTCACGTGACCATTAACATGGCACGCCATTGGCCATTTTTGAACGAGCTCATTTTGTCGTTCAAATGAACGAGGTAGTTCATTTGTGCTCTCGCGGCATTTCGTTCAAATAAACGAAGTCGTTCAAACGAACGAAGTCGTTCAAATGAACGAGGTAGTTCATTTGTGCTGTCTTCATGGAAACGCTCTCGTGGCACGTCGTTCAAATGAACGAGGTAGTTTATTATGAGCTCTCTTGGCAACAGCACAAGCAGCGTGAGGAGAGGTAGTTTACCGTACCGCACGCGAACTAGTACGTAAATTTTACAACAGATGGTACTTGCGTACGTCTTCGTCTTCCTTTAATTGAATGGCAAACCATACAGCCTCCTACGTTGTTTAAAGCTCGGTGGTTTTAAGGGGTGTATGAATCAGCTGTTTGAGAGAGAAGAAGCTACTGTATTTACTGCCTTTATACACGGGAAAACATTGCACTAAGGTGATAATTGTCCTTTTTATCTGTTAAAGAGCTGGGAGGACGAACCGTATGAAACGTCCTGTTAATAAGGGATGTTCCTGAATAGCTAACTAATAAATTGTCAGATGTAAGTCCTTCAAGGCGTTTGCTGTATAACACTAGAGTTTCGTCTTAGGCCTGACATTACACTCATCAGAGTGGAATGTGTCAGGCCCTATCCACTGACGATGATTGGGTGTATGCACGTGAATTTATCAGAAGCCCATTAACTTTTGATATGCTCTATTGGTATGAAAAATCTAATTCCCTCATCGATAAGTTTAAGACATGACTAAGAATATTTATAGAGTTTATGCTATTATGTTTCATATTTTGTTTCTAGTTTGTAATGGTAGTTTTAAGATAAGATTATGAATATTGCTCTCAGATGTACTATGTTAATGAAGTGTGGTTAAGTGTAAGAGAGGACCATGAGTCCTAACTTCGCCACTACAAATAAAGGCAAATATAATATAATATATAAACATTCCCCATTAATATTACAACATATTACAGTGAGTTGTGACTGACATTATGAACTTGAAATGCGGTCAGCTGATTCTTAACCCAGACGTAATTAATAGTTTCGTTGTCAGGGAAGAAATGTAGGAGATACACAATTTCAATTTGTCTTCATCACACCATTGTTAAAGCGTAGTTTTTTGCTCTATTCACTTGATCATAAGAATGTATGGTAATTTCGAAGGAATATGATAGAAAAATATTTTGTATGCGACAAAGGGACAATAAATACGTACATAGGTTAATGGGAATGCAAAATTCCCTCTGTAGATCAGTAGTCTACTTCCGATCCGCAAGATTGGGGGTTCAAACCCGGCAGAAGTACTCGGATGTTTGAAGGGCGGAAAGAAATCCGTTCGAAACTATATCGTGCGATATCGGCATGTAAAAGATCTCTGGTAACACATATGGTGTTTACCTTAAGTCAGTCAGATCACCCTCCTGGTGAAATAAAGCAGAACGTCAAATCAAAATGCCTGTACATGGTAGCTGAAGCGTACTTAAAATAATAATAATAATAATTTATTTATTTATCTGTTTACCCTCCAGGGTTGGTTTTCCCCTCGGACTCAGCAAGAGATCCCACCTCTACCGCCTCAGGGTAGAGTTCCGGAGCCTGAGACTTTTGGTCGGTGATACAACTGGGGAGGAGGACTAGACCTCGCCTAGGCGGCTTCACCTGTTATTCTGAACAGGGGCCTAGTAGGGGGGGGGGTCAAAAGGGATAGACAAGGAGGAGGGAAGGAAGCGGCCGTGGCCTTAAGTTAGATACCATCCCGGCATTTGCCTGGAGGAGAAGTGGGGAGACCACGGAAAACCACTTCGAGGATAGCTGAGATGGGAATCGAACTCACCTCTACTCAGCTGACCTCCCGAGGCTGAGTGGACCCCGTCCCAGCCCTCGTACCACTCTTCAAATTTCGTGGCAGAGCAGGGAATCGAATCCGGGCCTCCGGGGATGGCAGCTAATCACGTTAAGCACCACACCACAGAACAGAGGTGGGCATTATTATTATTATTATTATTATTATTATTATTATTATTATTATTATATTTTTGCTAGTTGCTTTACGTCGCACCGACACAGATAGGTCTTATGGCGACGATGGGACAGGAAAGGACTAGGAGTAGGAAGGAAGCGGTCGTTGCCTTAATTAAGCTACAGCCCCAGCATTTTCCTGGTGTGAAAATGGGAAACCACGGAAAACCATCTTCAGGGCTACCGACAGTGGGGTTCGAACCTACTATCTCCCGAATACTGGATACTGGCCACACTTACATGACTGCAGCTATCGAGCTCGGTATTATTATTATAATACAGCAATTGAATGAGTGCACTTGTTACACACATGACCACTTCCTTTTAAAATTTAAAATTTGGGCTTGGAGCTGTAAAAACGGTGGTAGGGTGATAGTGATTACATTTTTATACAGGAAAAACTGAACAGTTTTTAAAGCCCAAAACTGAAATATTGATAGGCCTATTTGAAGGGAAATAGCCAAATTTTCACTCCTGATTCACCTTAGCGTAGTTTACGGTATTATTTGCTTAAGATGTATTTGTTTAGAGAAAATATTCTTAAGGCGTATTTTTTATGTGGTTTATGATGGTGGAAATGATGAAAACTTTCGCGTATTCTGTGTCAATCGCATCTGAAGATAACTTATGTGTACTGATGTGTTGTAATTGTTACCATGTGCTAGCATGGTTTTGCTACTCCGCTCCAAATGCGTGTGATTTCGTTGTTGACATTGTTTATTTTGTGTGTAGACAGAGTATTTATTTACCGGTGCCCGTGTATTATTCCCCACAACTGTCGTGTATGATAGAACGCTTACGCAAGTGCCAGACAGTGAACACTTTTTTTTTTTTTTCGTAATGGAATTCTGAGGAATCTCGAATACGGTATTGTTCGTTAATATTATGTGGGATATCGTTGTTATAAGAGGTAAACCAGCGACATTATCACCCCATCGTGTGTTTCGTGGACCTATCTTGCATAGGACCCGACTCGAACCAATATGCACTCAGTTACAAAGCTAGGCGACTAGTACGACATTCTGTGAACTTGGTACTTCATCGTCTTGCGGAGCGCCTAGCACGAGCAGAAAACAGCTGCCCAGTGCCCAGCGGCGCCGCCATCCTGCCTAGGTGGAGAAAAGTCATCTACGAGAGACTTTCTAATTTTTTATAACTCTTCTCCCTGCTCCTTCACCAGTTGAGAAATGTGCTGTCATGTGATCATTAACACGGCACGCCATTGGCCATTTTCGTGCGTGCTTATTTTGTCGTTCAAATGAACGAGGTAGTTCATTTGTGCTCTCGCGGCATTTCGTTCAAATGAACGAAGTCGTTCAAATGAACGAGGTAGTTCATTTGTGCTGTCTTCATACAAGCAGCCCTCGCGGCATTTCGTTCAAAAGAACGAAGTCGTTCAAATGAACTAGGTAAAGCTATCTTAGCAACAGCACCAGCGGCGAAAGAGAGATAGTATTCCGTGCTGGACGTAAGCTAGTACGTAAGATTTACAATAGATGGTGCTTGCTTACGTCTTCGTCCTCCTTTAATATGCTGTATGCTCGCGTGAACGACTCGTTCAAAATATTTGAACGAACTCGAACTAGTTCAAATAAACGAGTCGTTCAAATGAACTAGTTAGTTCATGAACGACCCAACTCTAATTATAGGTGGGCCGCTACAAGGTTGCACTTGACAGTTATAGTTCATGTTGGCATTACTACAAAAAATAATTGAAGAACGTCACCCGTCAATCAGAATGACCAATCCATTACTTTTTATGTCAGATACAGTTAATCGATTTTATACATATTAGTTCGTATTTAATTCTGTAGAGTGCGTATAACCTTTTATATACTTACAAAAACATGAGCATTTAAAAAAAATTGTAATGTTTAAGCGAGCTGCAAAATAAAGATGAACTATTTTCATTTGGTCGTTGTTGGCAATATGGCTAGTATAGTGGTGCCATCTATAACTACCTTGACTTCCGTATTGAAGTGTTGCCGCTTGTCTGTCGTTGCTAGCACGTGGTCAGGTGTGGTTCGCGCGTTTTTGAAAGTGGTGTTTTTTTGTGAGATAACTGTGATTATTTTTTGTAACTAGTGCAGTGCGATGTCACGGAAACGACAATATGATGAATCGCGAAGTGATAATCCTTTGCGCCGAGGAGTGCCCCTTAATAGTCAGGCATGTGAATTAGTGCGGAGAACTCGCGAGTTTTACGAGAGGGAGAGGGAATTCGTACGTTTGCATGGTCGTCCCTCTGTTCCTGCAGATCAAGTCGTGGAACGAACAAGTCAAACATTAGGGCTTTCAAAGCGCACTGTGGTTCAGAAAGGTGTTCTCCTCCAGGAACTGAAGGAAAAATGGACTGGGGAACCTAGCAGTGGCGGAAACAAGGCTGAGAGTGGGGACTTGTTTCTTAGCACGCCAGGAAAGAAACGATTTAAGCCATCTCCTGTTACAGGAATTGATTCTTTCCAGGCTGATGCAATACGTAGACACGTGTACGATTATTACAGCAGGAAGGAATATCCTGTGGTGGCAAAATTACTAGTCTCCCTTAAACAGAAAAATCTTTTCTCCGGGGGTAAAACTTCCTTAAAATCGGTATTGCGAGCCTTAGGTTTCAGATACAAAAAACTGAACGGAAGAAAACTGTTGCTTGAAAAGTCGCACATCGTGATGGCTAGGAGTATTTTTTTAAATAAACTTGTCGGTAAGGATCTCCACGAGGTAATATGGTTGGATGAGACGTGGGTGAATGCTGGGGAGTGCATTGATAAATCTTGGACTGATGACAGTCCTAAAAGCTCCGGTAATCAACCGACTGGGAAGGGCGCCAGATTAATAATAGCGCACGCGGGTTCATCCAGTGGTTTTGTGGAAGGTGGTCTTCTAATGTTCCGATCGAAAAAAACCGGTGATTATCACGAAGATATGGACCATGTTCGCTTTTTAGATTGGTTTAAGAAGCTCCTGCAACAGCTCAAAGGCCCTTCCGTAATTGTTATGGACAATGCACCTTACCACTCGGTAATAATGGACAAGACCCCTACTTCGAGCGCCCGTAAAGAATTGTTAGTGGAATGGCTGCAGGCAAGAAATATCCCAGCGCATATGGGTATGACTAAATTAGCCTTATATGCACTGGTGAAACAAAACAAACCGGTTTCACCGACGTACGTAGTTGATGAGGTAGCGAAGGAACAAGGACACGAGGTTGTTAGGTTGCCGCCGTACCACTGTCACTTCAACCCTATTGAATTGGTATGGAGTGATGTGAAACGCTACGTTCGCACAAATAACAAATCCTTCACAATTACTGAAGTGGAAAGACTGTTCCGAGAGGGTATTGCTCTAGTGGATGCGGCTTCTTGGAGGAAGAAAGTTGGCCATGTCGCAACATTAATTAACTCGGCGATGGCCATAGATGGCATCATCAGTGACTGTCCGGAGTTGATGATCTGCCTGGACGATGACGACGACGACGACGACGACAATGATGATGACGACGACAACAACAACAACAGCAACAACAACAACAACGAAGGCGACGGTAGTGATGGCAGTGATCTGGAGGGTATAGAACCTCTACCAATGTAAACAAGGTAAGAAGAATAACTTTTCTGAATCTTCGTAAATTTAATAGATTTTACTCGAAATATTTTGTGTTAGCACCGGTGTATATTATCGTAACATTTATTGGTGTATTTAAAGTGAGTTTCTTGTCTGCCGATTTCTTACGCATTCTCTAACATTGGGATAATAAGAACTTCGTAGTAGATTTATCTCGTATCATTTTGTGTGATATATTTCCTTGTTAACTTAATCGGTGTCTTGAAAGTGCG
The DNA here is from genome assembly GCF_040414725.1 of Anabrus simplex. NCBI lineage: Eukaryota > Metazoa > Arthropoda > Insecta > Orthoptera > Tettigoniidae > Anabrus > Anabrus simplex. The sequence continues at coordinate 16,805,486 of NC_090279.1, read as the reverse complement.
ATTGTTGTCGGCCGATTTCATTTGTATCGTGTATCGTCGCGATGGCATTAAAAACATTTCTCTCATGTTTCTAAAATCTTACGTGTCGTGCAATCAGCTGTTGCTATGGCGGCAACATCGCTTCGTGCGCCACTGCAGTGTGACCAACATTTTGCGTAGCTGTCATGTGCAACCTTACGCCGGCCCACCTATACAAGTATTGGAACTGGGTTTATATAACAAGCCCATTCACATTTCAAGCAGATTCAGAAGCAGAAGAAGTGTCGCATACTCTGCAGTGGTCATTAGTAATACATCCTTTCCTAAATTCAGCCTGATCTACTGACTGTTACAAATCAAATTTGTTCTTCAAGAGTTTGTTGTAGGTGATTTATCAACATTCAAATATCCGGTTTTGTTTCGAAGTGGCTGATATGTTGTTATATAAGGCGCGTAATAGCCAATTCTACAGCTTATTCCGTTAAGTGATTTACGGATTTTCAACTTTGAGGAATTGTGATTTGTATTATTCTACACTGTGTTCACAACCAGTAACATATTGTCGGTAAGTTCAGTCATATACTTTTGCTAAATATATAGATCTCAGTTCAGAATATTAGAAGTTAATATTAATCTTTCTCAGTTTCAGCATTCTCCTAATTTTTACTATTTAATTTTCTTAAATTTTATTTTTAATTAAGCATTCAAAATGAATACGCATATATCTAGCTTGCTTTTTAAACAACTCCCAGCCTGTGCGTTGCAAGTACCTGCAAGATGTGTGTAGCAGCAATATATCTCAATTTAGTGAAATGACGATCTTATTCTGAAGAGCTACGCTGATGAGGATTGCGGATGGTAGTTTCAGAAAGAAATTCAGTATGTAGTGTGTAATTTTAATGATTGTTTTCTTTACACTACAGGTTGCGACATATGGCAGTAGGGTTCCAAATCTTGAAATGTTTCCATTTAGGATATCTGTATCTTGTTATATCAGTGTTGTTATGGAGATTCTTCAGTATGACATCATTATCCCACAGCAGCTACATCCGGTTTTTATTCGTGATGATGTAGGTAACAGTTGGCTGCCTCTCTGATATATTGGTGTGTAGAAGATTATCAGGAGCGAGTGGCGGTGAGTTTGCATGGTGTCGAAACCTAGGATCTGCAGCCCTGGAAAACGTTTCCGTGTTCCCCATTTTATCATTAATTAACCTTAATTAAAGCTGCTGCGTACCTAATCTAATCCCTTTCCCTTGGAGTTGTTAGTGCAACTTTAAACTGCTAGCAGGAATGGAAGAACAATCCTCAGGAATACATTCTGACTCTGGAAGCTGTAAAAGTAGTTGCTTGAAAGTAAAGCTAATAACATATTAATAGAATAACCTGTGATGGCCAGAACAAGTAAACACAGCACATTTCAGTAGTGTCCCCTACATTGAAATATACAAAATACTGTTGAGCATAGTTTCCTGAATAGATATGTGTTTAGATAGAAATCTGTTCCCCGGCAATGTGTAAGAATCGACTCAATTAGCCACAGTAACAAAGTTTATATATTACCTGTAGGAGAAATTGTAGTATTCATTGTTAGTGCAGTAAGTTTACATTTACAGTGAAGTATCACAAAGTGACTAAAAACACTGCTATTGGGTGAAATGAATTCCCTGAGGCACTACTCGAGGTATTCAACATAAACAATTTTTGTACCACCTGGGGAACAATAAACAGTTGTTGGATACAAGGATAATGTCCAGATAGAGGAGGAGACTAATGCTCAAGAGTATTCAAATTTACATATGATAACAATGACATTTACAATAAGATACAAAAGTTGAAAACTAGAAAAGCGGCTAGGATTGATAAGATTTCTGGGGATATACGGCTAAAGACAATGGGATGGGATAGAGTAGCATATCTGAAGTACTTATTTGATTATTGTTTGCTTGAAGGAGCTATACCAAATGAATGGACAGTTGCTATAGTAGCCCCTGTGTATAAAGGAAAGGGTGATAGACATAAAGTTGAAAATTACAGGCCAGTAAGTTTGACATGCATTGTATGTATGCTATGGGAAGACATTCTTTCTGATTATATTAGACATGTTTGTGAAATTAATAACTGGTTCGATAGAAGGCAGTTCGGTTTTAGGAAAGATTATTCCACTGAAGCTCAACTTGTAGGATTCCAGCAAGATATAGCAGATATCTTGGATTCAGAAGGTCATATGGACTGTATTGTGATTGACCTGTCTAAAGCATTTGATAGGGTGGATCATGGGAGACTACTGCAAAAATGAGTGCAATTGGACTAGACAACAGAATGGCTGAATTGGTTGCTATATTTCTAGAAAATAGATCTCAGAGAAGCTTTACCTGACCCTGTAATAATTAAGAGGAGAATTCCTCAATTCGGTGTTATTGGACCTTAATGTTTTCTTGTATATAAATGATATGAGTAAACAAGTGGAATCAGAGGTAAGGCTTTTTGTGGATGATCTTATTCAATATAGAGTAATAAATAAGTTAAAAGATTGTGAGCAACTGCAAAGTGTCGTCGATAATGTTCTGAAATGGACAGCAGGCAATGGTATGTTGATAAACGGGGTTAAAAGTCAGGTTGTAAGTTTCACAAATAGGAAAAGTCCTCTCAGTTGTAATTATTGCATTGATGGGGTGAATGTTCCTTTTAGGGAACATTGTAAGCATCTAGGTGTTAATGTAGGGAAAGATCTTCATTGGGGTTATCACATAAATGCGATTGTAAATAAAGGGTACAGATCTCTGCACATGGTTATGAGGGTGTTTAGGGGTTGTAGTAAGGATATAAAGAAGAGGGCATTTAATTCTCTGGTAAGACCCCAACTAGAGTATGGTTCCAGTGTATGGGACCCTCACCAGCATTATCTGATTCATGGAATGAAAATCCACAGGAAAGCAGCTCATCGATTTGTTCTGGTTGATTTCCGGCAAAAGAGTAGCGTTACAAAAATGTTGCAAAGTTTGGGCTGGGAAGAATTGGGAGAAAGAAGACGAGCTGCTCGGCTAAGTGGTATGTCACTTAGTTTACAAAAGGAGTATATTTATTACCCCACATATGAAATACAATTAATACTATTGTAACGTGTTGGCGGGGTAACTAAGTAAATAAATGCATACAGCACCTGGTAGCAACCTATTTCTAAGATTTATTAACTAAGCACTATAATTGCAGATTTACACACACACACAGACGATAGCCGAGCTTACAAGTTACACAAGTACATTTACGGCTCGCGCGCTCTCTCTCTTAGTTTCTCTTAGGTTCCATCTACAATGACACACACACGCACAGAGTCATCGATTATTTACAGTACACTCTCTCAGCCACTCAGTCACACTCGTTAGCGCTGTCACGGTCGTCAGCCTCGCAGGTCGGGATAGTATCCGCTGTTCACTCAACCCGTTGAACTCCGCAGTCTTCACACGTCGTCTCCTAGTGTTCCCTTCTTCGCCGCTCCAGAACACTCCAGGTTCTCCTCCAGCAGCCAGTCTCAAGGGACACACACACACACACACGATATCAGGAAGAGAGGAACGAGTCGTCGGCTCTGACAGACAGATACTCGATCAGGCTGCACTCTGTCAGGCTATCACTGACTGCTCTCCAGCGAACTCAATCTCGCTCCCACTCACTCACTAACTAACTGTCACTCTCCAATTCTCATTGACTAACTGACTGTAGGCAAGTAACTGCTCTTTTATACCTGCGCCAACCCTTCTGGAATAGTCCGGATGTTCGATGGATCGAGGAACCTCGCGAAATAGAAGACTCCAGATTAATCTTCCAGTCGTTTCCGTAGTTCGCTACAGCGCGACCACGGATAGAAGTGAGATGGGCCGACCCAGCGCTTGAGTGTTGCTCGCGGATTGACGCGCTCGAGCGTAAAGGGGGTGGGGCGATGGGTGACGCCCCGGGGCGTAGCGAGTTAGCATGGCGGCCTCTACAACCATTACATTGCCCCCTCCACGTTTCGCTGCAATACAGTTTGTTCGGTTGGCCACCACCTTCCCATTGGGGATCCGCTGGGTCCGGTCGACGGTGTCCTCGTTCCCGTTGGTAACGATCAGCAAGTCCTCGCGTGGCAGCCGGATCTTTGGTGGTTTTCTTTTCGTCCACTTCCGCGTCTATTTTCAGGGCTTGAGCGCCTTCGTAGTTCTCTAGTGCGATGCCGGGGACTGGTTTCCTCGTCCCAGATTTAGGCCTGCTGGATTTCCTCTTCTTCCGGGGTGCGGAATTTGGTGTTCGTACCGACACGCAGCTTCGTGCCGGAACAAGTGTCCTAGTCAGGTAGCATCCTTGTTCGTTGGTCATCGGTTCGTCTTCCATTGCTGCTCCCTCTCCTAGTAGGGGTCCCTCCAGCCGTGCCGTTGCAGTCGCTGCCGCTGTCTCGTGGGCCATCATCAGAGCCTCTTCCTAGTTCTGTTTCTTTGCGATCGTCCTCCCTGGACGGATCTCAGCGCCACGTAGTTTCTCACAGGCGTCAGCCGCCTCGAGCTTGGTGTCACCTCGCGATAACTCTTCCACAGTCACGTCGCCTAGTCGCTCGATCTCGGCGTCGATTATCCGGGGCGTTATATCTGTGCGCTGAGTCCTCCCCTGCGACTGGACTCGGTAGGTGGCTCTCTGTTGGTGGACCCCGCAGCGTACGTCGAGCAATCCCATAACCTCCTCGTAGGTCGAACTTGGCTGGGGGCTGCGTTGTACACGTGGCCCGGCGATCGGATCACTCTTCTTGGACGTCCGGTCTTGAACTGGGTCCGGCATGTTCTCTTGGATGTAATCCCGTCGTCCCGTAGGTTTTCCAACTTCACGATGCTGGAGTCGCCGTAGCTGCTAGCAGGATTCATTCGCGTCTCCACAGCCATCGTTTCCGCACGCAGGGCACTCACTTCCACCTCTGGGCCTCGAACTCCGGACTCCACAACAGCGAGCATCTCTTCGGATCCCTTTTCGTCCAGTTCGTTGCCATCCCGCACATCGTCAACGTCGGCCTCGGTTTCGAGAGAGCACACTTCGTCCTCACTCTTCCGTTCACTCAAATCGGTTTTCAGCTGGTCCGGGTTTGACCTCCGCTCAGATCTCAGTTCACTAATGAGTTCGCCATAACCAGATAAAATTTTATTTTCAAGTTCACTAAACTTGCTTAGAAAAATCTGAAGCTGTTCGGAATTCATTTCTACCAGCTACAAAATAAGCTACCAGGTACTCGATTCTGACACCAGCTTTTACGTAAGAGTTTATCCACTAGTGTATCACACTTGTCCATTCCACTTCTGACGCAAGTTGTAACGTTTTGGCGGGGTAACTAAGTAAATAAATGCGTACAGCACCTGGTAGCAACCTGTTTCTTATTAACTAAGCACTATAATTGCAGATTTACACACACACACAGACGATAGCCGAGCTTACAAGTTACACAAGTACATTTACGGTTCGCGCGCTCTCTCTCTTAGTTTCTCTTAGGTTCCATGTACAATGACACACACACACGCACAGAGTCATCGATTATTTACAGTACACTCTCTCAGCCACTCAGTCACACTCGTTAGCGCTGTCACGGTCGTCAGCCTCGCAGGTCGGGATAGTATCCGCTGTTCACTCAACCCGTTGAACTCCGCAGTCTTCACACGTCGTCTCCTAGTGTTCCCTTCTTCGCCGCTCCAGAACACTCCAGGTTCTCCTCTAGCAGCCAGTCTCAAGGGACACACACACACACACGATATCAGGAAGACAGGAACGAGTCGTCGGCTCCGACAGACAGATACTCGATCAGGCTGCACTCTGTCAGGCTATCACTGACTGCTCTCCAGCGAACTCAATCTCGCTCCCACTCACTCACTAACTAACTGTCACTCTCCAATTCTCACTGACTAACTGACTGTAGGCAAGTAACTGCTCTTTTATACCTGCGCCAGCTCTTCTGGAATAGTCTGGATGTTCGATGGATCGAGGAACCTCGCGAAATAGAAGAATCCAGATTAATCTTCCAGTCGTTTCCGTAGTTCGCTGCGGCGCGACCACGGATAGAAGTGAGAAGGGCTGGCCCAGCGCTTGAGTGTTGCTCGCGGATTGGCGCGCTCGAGCGTAAAGGGGGTGGGGCGATGGGTGACGCCCCGGCCGTAGCGAGTTAGCATGGCGGACTCTACAACCATTACACTATGTTATGTGGTTAAATAAACACAAATTCATAATTTTAAGGTGAGATGTTTCGCCTTCTTTTATAGGGCATCTTCAGCCTTATTTAATCTTAAAACCAACATTATTTAGAGGACATTGACATTTATGATTTATAAAAATTGAACTGTGTTTTCTTAAGGTTAAACAAACTAGGGAATAGTAGTTATAATATATGATGTTGAGACATGGCATATACAGCATATGTTAAAATTATTGTAAGCAATTTTAAAATATTTGCCCAAAAGAAAATCTGTTTCATATAAAATTCTAAAAACAACTCTAGTCTGGCACTGAAGTGGATCTTCTTCGTAAGAAAATTCGAGCATATGTTAGCTTGAGGCAGTTGTCAATACAAGTCTTCAATAGACTAGATTGGTTGAAACGTTGAGGTTGGATTTTGTATCCTTTTGTGAACAGTAGCCTAGGAATATTGGCCAGGAGGAAAGGCAAATGTTTTAAATTACCTTATTAAGTTCGTTGATCCATAAATTATCGTAATATAACCAATGCAAAAAATATGTTGATATGCTGGTTGATGCTGCTTTTGAGACGAGTATATCTGGTATTTGACAGGTATGTTTGAAATTCTCGTGAATGTGTAGTCCCTCTAGAAGATGTAGAGAATCGTGGAAAAGGATGTGGTTATACTGTAATGAAACAAACAAAAAGAAAGGCGTGTATGACGGTGTGTGTTTTAATGGTATGTTAATATCCAAGAGTTATGTCTTATGTAAAACGGGTACTTACTCATTCGCCGTAACTATGTATATCTTTGTGTATTAGCAGCGTTGTTCTGTCTGGAGTTCCTACTCCTCGTGTTGTATCGATGTGGTAGAGGAGGATCGGAATGTTGAGGGGAAGGTAAAACACACACCGCGTTACACGTCTTTCTTCTTTGTTTCATTACAGTATATGCACATCCTTTTCCACGATGGTCTACATCTTCTAGAGGGAATACACTTTCACGAGAAATTCAAACATACCTGTCAAATACCAGATATACTTGTTTCAAAAGCAGCTTCAACCAGCACAATAACATCTTTCCTTGTATTGGTTATATTACTATATATTACGATAATTTATGGATCAATCAACTTAATAAGATAATTTGAAACATTCGCCTCTTCTCCTGGTCAATATTCTTTAGCTCCTCTTCGCAAAAATAAACAAAATCCAGCCTCAACGTTTCAACCAGCTACTCAATTGAAGACTTGTATTGACAATTGCCTCAAGCTAACAAATGCTCGAATTTTCTTATGAAGAGGATCCACTTCAGTTCCAGACAAGAGTTGTTTTTAGAATTTTATATGACACAAATTTGCTTTTGGACAAAGATTTTAAAATTGTTTACAATGATTTTAACATGTACTGTAATGTCATGTCTCAACATCATACATTGTACCTACTATTCCTTAGTGTTTTTAGCCTTAAGACATCACAGTTCAAATTTTGGAAAACATAAATATTATTGTCCTCTAAATAATGTTTGTTTTAAGATTAAATAAGGCTGATGATGCCAAATAAGGAAAGGGCGGAACATGTCCCCTTAAAATTTTGAACATCTATGTTTATTTAACCACATAACGTGGTATTAATTGTATTGAATTGACGGGGCAATAAATATACTCCTTTTGTAAACTAAGTGTGCTTGCTGTTTTCAATATAGAACCAAAATGAGAGTGATGGTTTGTAACAAGTGGTATGTTCAGAGCTGTTAGCGGTGAGATGGAATGGAATGACATTAGTAGACGAATAAGTTTGAGTGGCATCTTTAAAAGTAGGAAAGATCACAATATGAAGATAAAGTTGGAATTCAAGAGTACAGACTGGGGCAAATTTTCATTTATAGGAAGGGGAGTTAGGGATTGGAATAACTTACCAAGGGAGATGTTCAACATATTTCCAGTTTCTTTGAAATCATTTAAGAAAAGATTAGTAAAACAACAGATAGGGAATCTGCCACCTGGGTGACTGCCCTAAATGCAGATCAGTATTGATTGATTGAAACTGCTAAACATTTAAACCAATAGTTTGACATGAAACTCCCTACAAGGGGCGCTCTGATAAACACCACTCGGTTGTGTCACTAGACGTGACATGCATAGAAAAATAAAGAAAGGACACTTAAGTAATTGTTGATGGCATTGCTCAATGCAATGAGCTGATAAGACAATTGTATAAATTTTTGTCTTCATATCAGTAGAATTTTCTTCATTTTCCATTTCCAGTCTTTTGCATTGAAATGTGAATCAAGTACCTCCTCAGTTTTTCTCTACCACTCCCTTCCTTCCTCGAATATTTTTTCTACATTTACTCCATTCTTCTCTGTACTCTCCTTTCCATATCCATTCACCCTTTTCTGGGCATTCCCCGATGTCTTTCTCTTATGACTTTCTCTGTAAATACTTACTTTGGTACTCTATCCTCTTTCATTCTCATCATGTGTCCATACCATTTTAGCTTACGGGACTCAATCTTACCTTTTAGTTCAGGGAATCCAATCCTCTCCCTGATGTCTATGTTTCTGACTTTATCCCTTCTTGCCCTCCCTATTATTTCTCTTAAGGAATTTCATCTTGGCCTCTTGCATTCTGCTTTCATCATGTTTCATTGTTGTCCATGTGCCTGATGCATATGTCAAAATTGTTTTGTAATACATTGGGTGCAGAATTTTCTCATATATCTTTCGGACGTCCCAGGTACAGACTATATATCTCACACATTAGTAAAACTCATTGGCTTGTTCAATTCTCTTTCCAATTTCTTAATTTATTTTCCCATCTTCTGCAATTATTCTCCCCAAATACTTGAAGCTTTTTCCACAACTTCTAATGGTCTTCCATTTACTTCAATATTCCCACTTCCTTCTCTATTACCTCTCGACACCACTACTATCATACACTTTTCCATACTTTTTTCATTCCATATTCCTCTATCTCCTAATTCCATACAGTGTCTTGTTCTTGTGCTTCCATTTCATCTTCTCCACATATTACTGTGTCATCTGCAGAGATGCCTTCTTGGTTCCCATTGTTTGTATACTTTTGTGGATTTCTTCCATGACTGTAGTGAAGATTGGAGGGGATAAAACACATTCTTTTTGAAGTCCTGTTTCTACTTTGAACCAGATAGTTTGTCCCTTCGTAGTATTCATACTACTTACTCACTTGTCTTTCATGGCTTTGTAATTGGTTCTCCTCTCCCTGCCCTTTTTTTATCAATGCATCGGAGATCACGTGCCATGGTACACTAACACATGCCTTGTAAATATTGATAAATATCATCACTGAATCCAGCCTAAATTTCCATCTGTTCTCCATCACATTCGTTAGGTTCACAGATTGAAAAATTTTAAAATTATGTTTACACTGAATATGGAGTACGACACCATATGGAAGTGAAACACGAATAATAACTGGTGCCGAAAACACAGAGTTGAATCCTTTGAATGGCCATGATATCAGAAGTTCTTGATTATCAGATTGATAGAAAATGTCTCAAATAAAGAAATAGTGAATCAGCTGGATGAGGGGAGAATGTTTTGAGAGAATTTGATCCTGAGAAGGAAAATTTTGATAGAACAAATCTCAAAGAGTTGTCATCTTGTTCAGTTAGTTTTGAAGCTAATTGTAAAGGATATAAATTGTAGGAAGGGAGTCTCCGTGGCTCAGACACGGCAGCGCGTCGGCCTCTCACCGCTGGATACCGTGGTTCAAATCCCGGTCACTCCATGTGAGATTTGTGCCGGACAAATTGGAGGCGGGACAGGTTTTTCTCCGGGTACTCCGGTTTTCCCTGTCATCTTTCATTCCAGCAACACACTCCATTCTCATTTCATAGCAACTATCAGTCATTAATAAATCACTTTGGGAGTGGCGACCCTATCATACTAATAGCCTTTATCTTCTTCATTCATTCCATTCCTGACCTGGTCAATGACCGGAAAACAAGTTATAGGTTTTCATAAATTGTAGGAAGATTTTAAGATATGGACCCAGGTGATCAGAGTGATATGCAAACGGAATAGTCACTGAATTTTCAAGAAGTTTTGTGCATTTCGATCACAAGCGATGCACATTGGATTTTTAATAAGAAAGGTCATCTTGTTGCGGTTTCAGTTCCATATAAAACTGTATGATATATGGTGTCATATAATACTAGGGGTCCTTTGACTATGATCTTGATATTGACAGATATGTTAACTTATATTTCCTATGGAAGTGATCACTGTTTTAGAAGTCATGTAAAACTAGACGCCTTTAGCTATGATCGAAGTATCAGTCATAGAAAACTTGAGGTCCTTAGCTATGATCACAATATCAACAGGCATATCAAATTTTGAGTTCTTCATTATGATCATAATATGATGATCATGTAAAATTACAAGCTTGTTGCTTAGTCTGTTGACAAACAACATAAGTAGCAATGACATCAACAAGGTAATATATTTTTCTGGCTTATGTTTCAGTGTAAGGTCATTGGAAGTAATCAACGATCCCAGTACCTTCTACTTCAGTTGCAGTACGAAATGGACCTGGAAATAAAGATCAAAGAGGAACCAGCCGGGCTTGAAGGAACAACAAATGCATCACTTGTAAGTCTCATTCCAGATAACATTATAGAAACTTACTCTTAGCAGTTCAATAAGTTTGACAGAGGTATAATTTACTATGTGCTTCCCCAATATTAACACCAGCAGTCACCATTTGCTGCATGGGCATCTAAGCGTAGTACAACTCTGTTTTGTTTCTTTGTCTAGAATACACCACAACATGCTACACAAAGCTGCCAACTCTTAGGAACTTAAGGTTGTGGTTGGATTAGTCTGTACTTTTTACTGTCAGTATCTAAATAACTTTCCTTTAGGGAATGCACCTCTTCTATTTTCCCCCTCCGATTATAATAGAGGATGGTTGGCCCATTGTATTGATTTTAAAACTAATATTCTCCAACAGTACTGCACCACCATTAGCACCACATGTTAAAAATGATTACTCCTACCATAATTAGTGTAGAAGAAGTTAAATCATAAATCATTCATTAGTGTTTTTGAGACGATACGCCAGTCTGCCAAACAAAAAGTCAACACAGGTGTGATTATTCTGGGTTACCCTCACATCTACAATGTGCTGGAAGATATTATGTGTGTTGAAGAAAGAGCAGATTTGCCTATGACATGTGAGGGATAAAATAGCTCAAAATCTGAATATACTTATCTCAAAATAAGTATTTTTCTCAGGCATTGAATTCATTCAAAAAGGCTGAGTAGTGATTAGCTCATTTTATTCCTCAAATGCAGGTCAGCCTATGTTATATAGAGAACCATGTCTAAGGGCTCTAGAATGCAGGATTTCTGAGAATAATTTCTTAAGGCTCTTAAGGCACATTAAACTGAGTTTTTCTTTCCTCTTTTTCATTATTTCCCTGTCCTTATTGTTCATCCTTTTCATCCATTCCTTAGTTCAGCTACTGTTCTCTTCTATATTGAATGCGTTAAGTTGGTATATTGCAGAACTTGATACTTTAATTCACTTTTAGTAGTAGGTTAACTTATATTAAAACATGAGCTTTTATTCACAGTCCCTTCCCCCCCTTTACTGTTGACAAGGTTTTATGAATCCAAGTGAAAAATTTAAATGTTTTGTCGTAGATCATAAGGGATCTTCTGAAACTGCAGATATACACTCCAACACTGCTGATTCTCCACTGACGGTGTTCTCATCCCCTCAGCTCCTCACAGAACACTACATAACATGCTTATAGTAGTAAAATATTTCATTTCTAGTTTCTTTTCCTTTGGGCTACATCACATATTTTGCTGGTATATGACTGTGATAAGTCTGCTTCATTCATGTTTATTTTTTTTCATTTTAAACTTGGAAGCATTGATATATGCTGTTTGAAACAGAACTGCCTTAATGGTTTATGTAGCGCCCGTGATCTCAGCAAAACCAGAGTAGAGAATATTATTCCATTATTTCAAGGTATTTTAATCTGTCTATAAACAAACTGTATGTTGAGAACAAAAAATTATTTAGAACAGTTGTAACGCTTCTAATTGGTTCACACAACTTTTATGATTTGATTGATATGATTGTATATATGAAAACAGTTCATACAATTTAGTGTTTATGCCTATCGCTGCTTCCTTCCAAATTCTGTGTGAGATGGCCCCAATTCCATCCCTGGTATTATATCTTCTGATATGGCTAGAAAATATTTTGCATTTTATATTTTGTTCTCCATCTCATCCTTTCTCTGACATAAGGAGTGGGCAAGAATAGTAACACCATTCTCAGTACAGCCTTTGGTTATAACAGTTCCTTGCTGGTAGAAATCATCCTTAAACATCAGTGAAATTCTGAAAGTAACTGTAATACTGGAAATCAATGAATTAACATGCTCATTTGTTAGTGACAGTATTTGTAGATGTGTGTTATGAGCATACCTAATATATCCTATTTTCCACAGGAAAATTTTGAACACGTATCAGAAGTGATAGCTCTAAAAGAAGAAGTTAAATCAGAGTTAACAGAGCCAGGGTCATCGGAGGAAAACTTTCGTGAGGTAATGTACATAATTTGATAAGCTATCATCAGGAAATGGAACTAGGTAGAAAATTGCTCAACAGGTACCAGGGCTTGATCCTTCATTTCAGGGTACATGAGTGATAGTCCTACAGAAAATATACTTTTTTATGAGATTGACTGTTTACTTACCTAGTTTTCACTTTTCCTTCAAGTTGTTCCACCATCGTGCGTTATGATTTGTGCAGCAGTTAGGATTATTCCAAAGACCTCTATTCTATGTTATTCGGGATCTGGTATCATTCCTACTAATACTTTTGAATTTGTAAATAGTTTTGAACACAAAGTAGCTAAAAAACACATTGTTTTGTTACTGTTACAGGATATTTTACTAGTTGTTTCCAAATGAAACAAATTTGTTATCTTATTGATTATATTAATTATTGATTTCTAGATAATGCAGTAATTTGTTCATACAAGTTGTAGTTGATGTGCTTGTTTACTGTCAGCATTCGCTTGTATACTACACATATTGCAGCCATCTCTTGGGAAGTGAAAAATATTCTTATTCTTCCTAATGTGGTCTGTGGTGTTACTAGTCCATTTTGACTTATAATATTTGTACCAGGAGGTACACCTCAACCCCGCACATTTAATAGAAGTGCCTTAAGGAACACTATCTATTGAACAAAACTTGAAACTGCTAATGCATAAAGTAGTAATCAGAAGATGGCACTACTGAATAACAGAGTAATATTTTATTTTAAAGTTACTTAAACTGACTGGATTTCTTTGTTTTGTTTTGGTGTACATCTAGAAGTTTGAACTTTTCTCCATAGATGTCCATACAAAAAACTGAAGTCATGCACTCTGGTGCAGGGTGTAATAATTAATGATTTAAAGAAGTCTTGTGTTTATAAGTTTTCTCATCTAAATTGACTTTCATGTATTTTAATAGTTCATGGTTTGCAACACTTCCTTCTCATCCTGCCAGCTTTGGAGTCTGGCCAATCACAAATTTTCTGTATTTATTTTTTGGCCAATCATAAGCTTCTTGTATCTACTTGAGTATCCAATAAATTGAGAGGGTGTGGTCGGATTTAGTCCGATGCCTTCTCGAACCCTCCCCTCGGGTATAAATGCCGCGGCTTTTTCTAGTTACCTCGTCTAAACTCGTCAAATATCTGAGTGTGTTTGTTAATAGAGGAGGCGGTGTGCCTAATTGTTCGGCAGGAAGTACATCAGCCCAGGTAAAAGCCACCAGTTTTCTATCTCTGTATCTATCTCCGCAAACTCACCCGAGGGGTAGGTTCTTATATTTAACTATGTAACCATCTGTTTACTGTAACGTAAACTTTCTTTCTGCTAATGTAAAATTTCATACAGACTTAAACTGTAAATCTGTGAATAGAGAATTCTTTACCATCTCGAATTCCCCTTCAATTTATTTTGAGGTGACTACGATTTTGTAACTTTTTTTCCTCCTGTAAATCACTCATTAACTTCTTTTTCGAGTCACCTCAGTAGTGTGGGATTCCCTGGCCTCTGCATCATCGGGCCACAAGCCCAAGTAGGGTATTAAATCTTGGTTTTAAAGGAGCGCAAGTGTACGGCTCCATACATTTTGAGTTTGGGCCAGTATTTTATCCTGTTCTTCTTTTCCACAAAGGCCCAGTAGTATGGGTAATAGATACCCCTGTGTAAAGGAATTGTAAATTGTACGTTGTGCCTTAAGAGGCAAGAAATTGTAAGGTTTGAGCATAGCCTCCTTGGTTGAATTTAAAGAGCATGTACACTCTTTTGTGATATTGGTGTAATATCGAGGGTCCTTCGGAAGGCTGTATGTGTAACCTTTGGAGTAAGGTGCTCTTGAACTGTGTCTTGGGAGATATATCTCGTTATCTAAACAAACACAACATTTGTGAAGTTGTAAACATGTAAATTTGAGCTGGAAGCTCAAAACTTGTAATTTCCAACCCTTGCATTTCTATTTTTGTTTGCTATTTTGTATCTGACATTTTGTTCCTTCACCTAGTGAAAATTTGTGTTAAGTTTGAGATCTGAAAAGAAATATAACCTTTATTTTAATGTTTAAATTAATCTTTGATATCGTAGATAGACCCAATCAAAGCCGACACCTTTTTTCACCTCTCTGCGTTCCACAGATAATCCCGGAACAATATTACTTCAACATGCAAGGAATAGATAAGCGATTCAAGAGTTATCTTGCCTTTATGTTTCGTAGTTCGTAAGGGATAGTGTTTGTGAATAGGGCTAGTAAGTTCACCGTTACTCACCTGAACTTTCGTTACGTGAATAAATTCGTCATTACCAGGACATGTTGATTGTTGATTCCCATAGGGAACCTCAAACATTTGTTCCGAATGAGCAAATTTATAATACCAATATAAATGGTCCGTCCAAATGTCCAATAATGGACCATTTATATTGGTATTACCAGGATACACATTAGATCACTGTCATCGCCCACTTCATAGCATTTGTGTCATCTTCTTTCAGTTTGACTATGTTGCTATGGGGTATTTCATTGCCCATTTATTGAGATATTCATTTCAACATCTCTTCTGGGAGTTCTGGGTTAGCTGCTGAAAGTATAGCCTTGTGGGCAAGGTTGTATAATCATGATCAGAGAGTGAAGTAATTGGCTCTCCTATAAGGAAATGGGATGTTGTTAGGTAGGAAGTGTCAAAAGGGTCATCATTTAGCTTTGGTGATGGGATGTGAGTATGTGTTATAATAATGGTCCCTTCTTTGTTGGTTGAGCGATAAGAACCCATCACTCATCTGAGCTGATATATCAGACTCTTGACAACTGCTTCCCAGATTCCACCAGTGTGGTGCTGCGGAAGGTATGAAATGCCACTTGAGTCCCATGCCTGCAGTTGTGTGAAAAGTAGGTTTTCTGAGGGTTGTTTTGTAGAAAGGCCTTGATTTCTGTAGCTGCTCCAAAGAAGTTTGTTCCATTATTGCTGTAAATATTCAGGAGTTGACCTCTATGAGAACTAAGTCGATAAAGTGCGGAGAGAAATGTTGTGGTGAGATCAGGTATCATGTCTATTTAGACAGCCTTGGTAGATAGGCGGTCTGGTCTTGTTCGATTTCACACGATTTTTTACTAGAATTGGGCAGGCATACTCTATGCTAGTTATAACAAATGGGTATGTCAGGGTTAGAGGCACCCTTTGTGTATTTTGCATTAATTGTTCTGAGTTATCTGCATTCAACTTAGAACACTTGAGATGTGTATGAGTGTGGCTTCTTTCAGTCCCCATTGCTGATGAGATCCTAAACTTTTCTCTCAGTGTGTTGAGTGCCATTATGAAGTAGATGAAGGTGTTCTGCCATCATAATTATATTTGTGAGACGAAGCAGCATTTCTAATTCTTCCAGTCCACTAGTATTGGAGTATTGTGCAGTCTTCCACCAACTAGAAGATGGCCTTCCTATGTATGATTGGATGTATAGTCTTTATATGAGTTGATAGTTTCCTACACAACATTAGTCTAACTTTTGTATACAGGGTTCATCTCCGATACAAACAATGGACTTTAATTTCACTCCGTGGGTTGTTTACAACAAATCTCATGACTGGTCCGTATTAAAATGTACATTAATTCAACAATGTTACAAACGTTTATTGAAATCCATGTATTCAGTACACGTTGGGTTCTTAATGTTAAGATTTTGATCTTGTCATACTAATTTAAGTAGACATGTTTTGCCCAATGCATGGGCATCATCAGCCATGATCTCATTCCGAAGGGATAAAAATCACGATCCTGATCACTCTAGTCAAAGTGTTACATAGAGGAACGTGTGTTATAAATATGAGGAGACTTGTTGTAATTTCACAAATGACAATTTGCACAATTAAGACATGTCTAAATTCACAAATTCCAATTTACACAATTAAGGCATGTCTAAAAGATGTTTGGTGAAAGGATGTATGTGTTATGAGAGTGGTCCATTCTTTGTTGGTGATGTCAAATTTAACCTTTATTTCCTAATCTTGAATATCTTCCTACCCTCCTCTCGTTACAGATTCTTTACCACACATCCCTCAATAGTAGATTTCAACATTGATGCTGTAGCCACCTTCAAGCATGAGCGTCCCCATTTGACTAATAAGACAGGAGGAGGTTATCACATCAGCTAGTACATACACATTAACACACATTCATGAACATCTTTTCACTTCTACAAAAAAAAAAAAAAAAAAAAAGAAGAAGACTGGCCTCACCATCCAAATACAGGTTTAACAGAGTTTCGCCCATACGGGAAACGTCAGGGAATTCAATAAATAGCAGTTAATCCAGGAAATAACAGGGAATTCAGAAAAAAAGTCTCGAAATTCGTTCTTCTACCAGATGAAATGGTCATACCATGTTTATCCATTAATAGAAGCACATGTTTCAATTTTTATAACATTAATCTTGGGTATGTCTTTTATGCCAGGAATAAATTGTAAATAAATCTGAATAAACATTAAAGAAAACAAGTGTGATCTTGAATGTGAAGTAACCAATAGCATCAGTAGCTATATGGATAGGCTATAGCAAGCAGTAGCGACTATGATTGATCGACTTATCGATCAAATTTTCGATGTTTTGAAATGCTTACTATTGCATATTCTGTGTTGTTGGGGAATGGCAAGGCCTACATTGCATTCTCAATTTTCTAATTGCTTAAATACATTGCTTTCACAACAAAATTTGCGTATAGACAAAATACCACAACCCAACGGATGACTGTTTGTTTACTTTGAAATGACATGTGCGATAGTCACTACCTCGTAAAATGTGTATACTGACAAAAAACACTGACTGAATGCAGGAAATGGGCCGATGACCTTCGATGTTAGGCCGCTTAAAACAACAAGCATCAACAACAACAAGAATGCAGGAAAGTGTGAAATTCGCTGAAACTTAATACTCATTCTAGTGCTCATTATTATTATTATTATTATTATTATTATTATTATTATTATTACAATTATTAAACGTACTGATATAGGTAAACATTGTGTAAATGTATAATGCATCAGGACACCGTTCAGGCCGCACCATGTATAGTTTCTAACCTATCTGTTGAAATGTTTGGTGATGGACGTGAGTGAATGAGGCTCCACAGTAATCAAGTGATTTGAAGGTGTTATACAGCAGTGGAAGTGATGAAAACTTGCAGAAATGTTACATTTGGATATACCCACATGTTTTGTCGGTATTGATCTTCTTTTTGTTCCAAATTTTCATTGTAAAGAAAATGGCCCACCGAAACAATGGAGTTGGAAGCCCAGCCACTACCAGTGCTGCCAACATACGCTGCCTCATGAAGTGTGTGTGGATGACTTCATTAATTCGGACAGCTTCCTTGAAAAAATTGTGCAGGCCATTTTGACCTGCATAACAGAAGTGGTCATAAAAGAACTTGAAAAAAGTTTAAAATTTAATATCAGAACACATTCAGAGTTACCTAAAAAACTAGATAAGAAGGAGACAGAAATCCACAAACTGAAGAAGGATAGGGATGCCAAGTGCGATTCATTGGAGCAATACAGCAGAAGTAATTTAAGAATTTTCGGCATCCCTGAATGTTCGAACGAAAGCTGTGATGAACCAGTGCTGAACGTGTGCAAAGCAGTAGGTGTAGATGTTAGACTTAATGACATTGATAGGTGTCACGGAGCAGGACCTCGATCACCAGGGAAAATGAGACCTATCCTAGTGAAATTTTTGTCCTATCGCTCATGTCAGGATATCTTCACTAGGAAAAGGAAACTGAAAGGCTCATCCACGAAAATCCATGAAGATCTAATGGCTATCAGAATGTCCATCTTGAAAATGGCAATTCAGCATTTTGGTTGTACAAACACTTTGACTTACTCAGGAGGCATCGTAATCAAAAATGCCGACGGGATGAAATTAAGAGTGTGCCAGTTAATGGAACTTCCTATGGCATAAGCTTCTGTTGCAGTGCTGCCTTATCACTTGGCAATGTGAGTCCACTCCCATCTTTCAACATAAGTCACAGCTGAGAACCTAGTTTTTTCAAGTAGCTTTATCTATGTATCTAGCTCTCTACTTATCTATCCATTTACTGTATTTATTTATCTATTTATCTAAATATCTGTTTGCTTATCTCCCTTCTGATCCTACCACCTGTCCATCTACTTACCCTTTTTGTTAATTTTCCTAACTGGTTCTAACTTAAGTTAGGCCTCCATATTACGTCCACATAGATCTCACACCAACACTACGTACAAGAAGCTCCTACTTGTGTATTCTGTATGCCTAATCTGCTGTTGCACATTATTATTATTATTATTAATATTATTACTACTACGGACAATTTCACTATGTAAAATATGTTAATTGCTGACCATTCATGGGATATAGTCGCATGCTGTGTTCTAGTTAATTTTATTTTACTAATTGGCAATGCATACCACAGCCGTATTCCCTATGACCATAGCAATACTTTCCGTTGTCACACTTCCCCTTCCCAATCCATCCCTTCAACCTGTCTACCTGCTAGTCCATTGACCCAATCCCCACTCCTTGAAGCTGCAACGCACATTCTCCAGTCAGCCCTAAATAGACATAAAAGCGCACTTCACATGTCACCTTAATGCAAAGAGTTTAGTTTCTCAAGCTCGTATACATGAACTAAAAGCGATTTTCATACTACTGTCCTTTGATATAATCTTATGCAGTGAAAGTTGGTTCAAAGTCAAACAGCAGGCTAAGAATCTGGAATTACCTGGCTACTGCCTTCTGAGGAATGAGAGACTTGGCAAAGGGAGAGGTGGGGTCTGTGCTTTGTCTCTTCGTGCTTGATACCTCAAATTATCTGTCAATCTCCTCAACCGTATGAGCGAAAACCTGAGTACATGTTCATAGAGATACAGGTCTCTACTGTGAAATGCTTAGTAGGTGCTGTATACAAGCCACCTAAAGCTCACCGTTTGAATGACTTAGAGACAAATCTTAACAGAACCTATGTACAAACATATTATAATGATGGGAGACTTCAATACAAACCTTCTAGATTCAGATCCTTCCAAAACCACCCATCTATTGAACATGTTTCTGGCATGCGGTATGGCAATCCTCCTACTTTCTCCCACTCACCACACTAAAACTTCACACACACTACTGAACGTAATAGTAACGAACAACCCTGACAGAGTATTACATCATGGCCAGATATCTCCTCCCGGACTGTCAGCCCATGACATTATCTTTATGTCTTACGCACTGCAATACCCCAAACATAAACCTAAATATGTGACTTACAGAGACTATAGCCATATTGACATCGAAAAATTATTGAAAGACGCTATTTCGATGCTGTGGCAGGAGATAACTCGTACAACTAACATTGACAACATGGTCAACCCTTTCAATAACATGATATTTCACATTTTTGACAAACACGCCCCTCTATGAACAGCACGCATCTTGAAAAGACTCCTCCGTGGATAAAAAATATTAGAAGTAATGATGGCCAAGCGGGATGCATCTCATAGGAAATATAAACATTACCCGACAGAGGAAAACTGTATTACAAATGACTATGTATTAAAACGGCTGATACAGTAAGAAACGCTCGACTATCGTACGCCCATGACCTTATAAAACCTCACGTAAGACCCGGTATATTATGGAAGTCAATCCGACAATTCGGACTAAATAAACCGAACAAGGTAGACGATTTGGAGTTTTCTGTTGATGAATTCAATAATCACTTAATGTCTTCCCATGTTCACTTAAACGAAGAAGCAAAAGAAAATCTTTTGAGTGCAAATTACAACCCACTACGCATAGGCAGAGACAAATTTTATTGTAGTTATGTCTCACCTCTGCAAGTGAAAGCGCTTTTCTTGCAAATTAAAACTAAATCCACAGGGGTGGACAACATATGCATTATAATGATAAAGAAAATTATCGACACCATTATTCTAGTATTGACATTCATATACAACTTCTTCCTTCAAAACAGTGTATTTCCAACTGTCTGCAAAATGACCCTGGTACATCCTTTACAAAAAACAAAATCTCCTAGACTAAACAGTGACTACAGACCTATTAATATACTGTCTATAACAGCCAAAGGACTCGAACACATTGTGCATAATCAAATCACGAACTATCTCAACGACCACGACATACTAGACCCACACTAGTCAGCTTTCCGACGAAATCACAGTACATGTACTATCTTACTAAGCGTGAGTGATGAGGCTACTGATGAGCGAAAGCTGACAATTCTAGTATTGTTGCACTTCAGCAAAGCATTTGACTCTGTAGACCATGAGTTGCTCCTATCCAAACTTTATCGCCTAGGTTTCTCCTACAGTACTCTGAAATGGATGGGAGCCTATTTACGCGAACATCACCAAAGTGTCGTCAATCAGGGTACCTTTTCTTCGTGGCAATATGTAAAAACAGGTGTAACATAAGGGTCAACCCTAGCTCCCTTGCCACTTTCTGTCTATATCAATGACTTAGCTAAACAGCTGACTCATTGTAAATGTCACATTTTTGCTGGCAACGTACAATTGTATATCCATGCAAAACCAACAGACGTTTCGGAAGCAATCGAGGAAATTAGCATGGATCTAGTACGCCCTCCTCGTGGCATTGCCCCATAGGTTAGCATTGGGAGCACTCTACACCCAGGGTCTTGACGGGTTCTTTTATTGTTGTGGGGCTGTTTCATAGGATCACAGGACTTTGTATGTGCCTCAGCTAGCTAATATGTTCCGGTGAATAGAAATCGCATCAACGGTGGAAAATTGGATTCGGAATCCTATCGGGCGGCTTATTATCAAATTTCTATATTAAAGTTTCTAAGCCAATCGCCGATATGTTTGCATCACCTATTTTCAAAATTTATGACATGCTTGTAACAATCGAGACCTTGTCTTGAATTAAAATTGATTATACCAAATATGATCTTGGAATTTGAATTAATTTCATAAGTAAGGCCATGTATATCTATTTCATAATGAAAAGATGGAGATATTCTGGATCGGATTATATTTATTAATATAAATGATCCTACTAGTTAAGACGAAACCAAAGTATAACCCAGATTTCAAATATTACCGAAAAACAAATTGGTAATGACATAAAAAAGCTGTCGTAATTTAATTAATTTTTACCCGATTCAACATAATGCAGTGATTTCAAATTGATCATTCCTCATTTTATAATAGCTATTTGAAATTCCAAACCTAAATCTATATTTATTCAATAACATGCCTAAACCTGGAAAATTACCATTATGACCGTGCTCTTTCTTTTACTCCACAAGTTTTAGGTATTCTTATTCCTTCAGTTTTGATTTGATGTCTGATTTTCAATAGGAGAATCTCGTTCATGTCAAATTCAGCTGATAATAATGTCTTTTTATATGTGATGCCTAACCTAATTAAAATAAATAATCATCACCACCTTAACTAACTCGTACGTCCTGATGAGGTTCGCCTCAACGCGACAATAATTATACGTCCATCCTCGCGCATACCTTCGAGGATCATGTTACCTTAATGCTAATGCATAAAATAAATAATCAAAGATAATATACATAAGGACAAGAATATATACACTCAAATGTTAATAAAACCACATACGACATCTCTACTACATCTACTAAACTACCATGTCCATGAAGTAAACATCTAACTTATTAATATCACGTCATATATCCTCGAAGCCGTACGCGTGGTAAGCCTTATGCACGCCTCAAACACGTCGCCGTCATACTGAATAAAAACCCTAATGATTGACATAAATTTTGAATATGACATCCGAAACGTAACAATAATCGATAGGACAATTGTGACCGACATCTCATCGCAATTAATAATTATCTGCCTTACCATCTTAGCCTACACTTACATATCAACATTACGATCCCAGCATTCAATCATGTAAGAGTATTATAACTTTAACATCATCTTATACCAGGGCATTACAATTTTAGCATTAGCTTATATACGAGTGTTACACCTCCTTTTGCTTTATCTAACTTCACACTGGCATAACGCAATTAAATAATACGTTCAATGTAGCGACATCAAGATAAATCTTCATTGTCACCTTCCATCTTATTAAATAATCCACACAGCACAGCACTTTTCATTATTTCAACCACTAAATTTTATGTAAGCTAACCCACACATCAGCGGCATATCACGATATCATCCCCATGTTTTATTATTCATCATCATAATAACTATTACCACCACAAGCACTTAATACACTTGAATTATTCATCAACACAATGACCACCATCATCGCAGGTACTTAATATATTTGACACTCACACCATCATCATTGTCATTATCATTATTATTATTATTATTATTATTATTATTATTATTATTATTATTATTATTATTATTATTATTATTATTATTATTATTATGTGCGTATGGACCCAATGGATCACGCAAAGCTCTAACGATTCTGTTTTCTGAGTTGCCAAACAGCTCTCATCCTTTCTCTGTGGATCCTTTTTCGTTCTTCTGTCCACTTTGCTCCAGTCTTCTTTTTCACTTCGTTCTCTGGTTGCACTTTCCATCCATTAATTTTTTTCCTATAAAGGTTTCTGTCCGCGGTGTCATTCGGGTTTATCTGGGCTTTTTCCAGATCCTTCTTCACTTCTAATACCCATGGAATATTTTTTAGATGTTCTATGTAGGTGAGAATCTTGTGTGTCAGTCTACTTGCCGGCAATCTGTGGACGTGCCCATAGAATTTCAGACGTCTTTTACGGATGTCTGCTACAATGTTGGAATGCTCTTTTGTCTCTCTGCGTAACCTCAGTCTATATCCATCTTATGTTTTTCGGGGGCCGAGAATTATCTCACGTTGATTTACACTAGTGCCATTACTCACAACATTACTACATTTGTGTCACTTACCTGCATTACCAAGGTTAGCTTCGCGATAAATATGCTGATTCTATGTTAATGTTGTTACATATGTATACATAGGCTCGTGTCTTCCAGTAATCACGGCACTACAACATAATGTAAGCGATGTCCAAGTCATCCACTAACATAACCATTCATTCACTCGCATGGTATCGTATCATTTCGAATGCCGAGTCGCCAAACGCATATGAGAATTCCTATATACCAAAAAACATAATATCACGCCGCTCGAGGTGTAATTACTATTACGTTTTGGCGAACTACTTCAGAACATGTACTACATATACATTACTACCTACATTAAAGAAACTAGTAACTAAAATAAAATACAGATGCATGTTGCATCAAATAAAGTGCACACAGTAAAAAGACATCATTATAATGGAAAGCAGTTACTGACTTGAATGGCCAGGGTTATATGAATCACTGGCTTAGGTTATCCATCCCGGTAACCACTCCATCATCTCAGCTGGACCTACTGGTACATGATTTAGCACTCTATATTCTCTTGTGAATTAGTACTTCTTGAATACATTTCTGACATCATTTTAGACTCGTGCAGATTACACCTGAAGAAGGTTAATATTAGTTCTTTGACAATGGTATTTGAAAGTGTTCAAATACGTCCGCCTTGTTTCGTTAGATTTACTGACACATGAAGGAAAGCTTGCAGGACTAAATTTTGGCACATTGGCATCTTGAAAAATTGTTTAAAGCGGGGATTGAAATTTCTGCACTTAGCAAATTCATTGCGGAGCTGAGTAGCTGAAGATGTTAAAGTGCTGGGCTTATGTTTCTTATTGTGGGTGAACGTTGACTATTCAGCATGAAAGCAGTTTTGTTCTTCAAAATTATTATTGCAAACTTTTCAAACTTTCGAGTGTAGTTAGTAAGACGTAAAGAGAATATTATTATTGCGCCCCCCCCCCACCCCCGTGAAAGGAACTCGAATTTGATGTGTTTCAATTAAACAAACAAGCTTTTAATGTACAGTCCTTTAGTTAGCATTCTTGTTTCTTGCCAATGTAAAGAAGCCACTGGTTCGATTCCTAGTCTGGTCGGTGATTTTTAATTTAGTTTAGCTCGATGGTTGTGTGTATTGAATCCTTTAGCTATTATAATAGTCAACAGTCCAAGGGAAAGTTTGCTAAATTTGATTACAAGGTGGCCTGGGGATTTTTTAATTGCCCCCTGCTCTAATGTTAGGTACCATGTGATGTAAACATTTCAGCAGGAAATTACACATCTCCAGGTTTCAAACTGCAGCCTACAGTTCAATGCGCGAACAATAAACTTTGTATTCCCTTTCTTAGCGATTAAGTTACTTCCAAGTCTGGTCAACTTGCTCGTACCGCCAATGTTCTTTTTCTAAGATGTGCATGCTAGGCTAATTGCAAAAACAATTAACTTTGTATTTCTTGTCACAGCAAATATTTCCAAGTCTAATCAGAATGTTCCTACAATCAATTTCATTTTTGCTGAGACGTACATGTGTCACGACCTTACTTAATACAAAATTTGTTGCATTCTTTTTCCACATTCAGTTAACATAGTTTGTGCCAATCGTTCACACTTAGTCTTCAGTGAAAGAAAAGCTTGTCATCGACTCCGGGTCAGGTTGAGGTCTTTCAACATTTTTTCTTCTTATGAACTTAAGACCTTTAGTTCTGAGTCGAAGTTAGCTCCAGGTTTGAGAACCCAAATCAGCGATTGTTTTCTTTGCTCAGAATTAGAAGTTTGAATTTTTGGAGTTAGATATTTGAATAGCACTTCAGCTTTGGGTCCAAGCGTGCTCCATGTTCAAATCCTAGTATTGCTAGTGATTTTTACTTTGAATCTTGTAACGCTAAACTAGGTGCGTCTGTGAAACACATAAGCTGTTAATGTACACTCATTTAGTTAGCATGGTTGTTTGTTTCCCAAGTAAATGAGTCCCGGGTTCAAATCCTAGTCGGGTCGGCGAAATTTTCATTTCTTGTAGCTCAAAAGTTGGGTGTTTCAGAACTTAACACACAATAATTTAGTTACTATGGTAGACAGCAGTCCAACGGAAAGATTGCTGAGTTAGATTTCCAGTCGGTGTGGGGAATTTTTTAATTTCACGCAGCTCAAATGTTAGGTGTTTAGAATTAAATAGAAACTTTCAGCGTGCAGTCATTTACTTAGCATGATACTCAGCAGTCCCAGTCACATGTAGTGAACATTTTTTGATGTTCTGAACGCTTAAGTTTTAATCTCTTAAGTGATATCAGCAGTATTATATCTGTGTCGGTGCGACGTAAAACAACTAGCAAAAAAAAAAGAATTCGAGAATAATTCTAAAATACAAATTCCTGAGCTCGAATTGTTACAATAAACTTTTAGAGTTCCAAACACTAAAAACCAGCAGTACATTACGCAACAACATCTGTGACTCTGCAGCCGCTCAGCTTGAGGACCTTGAAATAGCTTTATAGAGGTATGTCCCTATGAATAGTGCACATGTGTTAAACCTTTCACCATCTCCACAGTCCCATACCATCATCTTGTTCCACATTCAGATCTGAGCCCTAGACCATACCTCATTCCCTTTTGCCCTTTAGTTTGTAGCCCTTTTGGCCTTTTGCAGTCACTCAGCTCCATGACCTGATGTCACCTTTCCGCGTTATGCCCCCATGAATAAAGCACATGAATTAAGCTTTACACCATCTGTCTTGTCTTATTAAAATAATGTGAATGGCCGCCATGCACTACGAAGCTCAGCTCCTAAAGCCCATGCACCATGTCTCATCTTGTCTAGTTACGTTAAGCCTGGGGTTGAATGTCAAACTCGAGTCTGTAACGCCCTTGTAAGGTTAAGCCGGGCAGCAAATCTGTGCTTGATAGCTTAAGCCAGCACTCTTGGACATCAAACTTGAGTCTGTAAAGCTAATGACCTTGTAAGGTTAAGCCTAGGGTTGAGTCCATGGCCTGTGATGTTAGGCCTCGAGTCGAATGCATGCATGTTAGGTTAAGTTTGCATTCTTGGCTAAGCCCTACTTTTCAAATACCCCCACCCTCCAAAAGTTAGGTCATGTGAGGTTAATCATTTTAGTTAGGCATGATTATTACATTACGTGTGTTCTTCATCATTTATTGAACATTCGAGAACTTATGTCTCTCTCGCTATAAGAATCATGATCGAATAACTAGAAGAATGATCACTTTAGCACATTAAGATGATTTGTCAATCTATCTTTCCACATTTTAGAAGATAGCCTAATTATGGTTTAATATTTGCATTAATTAGATACGTTTCCTTAATTAGACAAGCTTGGTGTTGTTGAGTGAGCACAGAGAGTGATTTATTACCTTAAACTGTGCTCTTCGCTTCATATGCTCAATAATATAAGGTAAAAGGACCAGTAGATGACAGTGGACCAGTAGATGGCACTTGCAGATGTTAAACCAATTCTTAAGCTTGTAAGGGATGTTATAATAATTTTCAATTAGTAGTTCCCTTCTATGATTCCAGAGTGCAGCATATGAAATAAAGTGAAATATGGTAGAACCTTCTCCATATTTCCAAAGAGGTTTTATAAAGAGCCGTATGAGCATTAGATGTAAAAATGGCGTCTGCTTAAAGTTAGTGTTAAGGAGGAGGTAACAATACAGGTATGTTGCTGGGCAGGGTTTTGTTGTATCTTGGTGATTTGATTCATTTTAACCAAATACATTCTTTGGGGAGGGTAATAATAGCATATTCGGAAGTTATAACTTCGACTGAAGAAATATATTGTTAGTGTCATCTATTGGTCCCTAATATAGCTAGTGGACTAGTAGTTGGCAGGGTATGCCATCTTCTCAACCCGTCCACAAGACCTCATGGGTCTAGTAGTTGACATGGCAGCCTGAATGTGTATACTTCAATGTGATAGCAAATTCTGGTGAATACAGTAGTTCATATCAATCTCTAATTGGTAAATTATATTGTAGGAAGGAAAGGAAAACTTAAAGGTGATGGAATATTACATTAATGATAAGTAGCAGTCTATGTAAGCCTATAAATCATGACACGGTTATAAGCACACTTAGGACAGAGGTTATGGCATGTTTTGATTTATTTAACTTCAGTCAGAATTAACAGAATTTGTTAAACTATCAAATGTAGGTTCATGTGTGTTTAAGTGCATTCCATATATACATTTCTGATAAAGTCATGTTATAGCTTAGTTACTACAGGTTGTTGAAGGTATGTTCAATTTGCAGGTTATGCTCTGAGCTAAGCATTGCTTTTGTTATTAATTTCAGAGTCCTGTATCTATCTTATCATGCCTGCCAGGGGGAAAGGATCTCTTTTTAAATACTCCTTGGAGTCAATGCAAAATGCCATCGAAGCAGTTAAGAAGGGCACACCATATGCCACTGCAGCTACTAGATTTGGTGTTCCACGTGCAACATTGATGAACATTTGCAAAAAATGCAAGAGTGAACAAACGCCTTTCAGAAGAAAAATGGGCCCACCAAGTGTTCTAAATGAAGAAGAAGAACATATGCTGTGTGACTGGATAGTGAAAATGGGAAAAGCTGGATTCCCAATAACAAAAAACGAACTCTTAGTGAGCGTGCAACGATTAGTGCACGAATTGAAGCGTGACAATCCGTTTACTGATGGTAAGCCTAGCAAATCCTGGTACACATCATTCATGAAGAGACACCAGGAATTAAGTATACGAACTCCTCAAAATTTAGCAATGTCTCGAGCAAAGGTAACCAAAGGACAGATTCAAAATTAGTTTACTGAAGTCCTTCAGTTTTTAATTAGTGCAAAGTGCGAGTCCATTCTCAACCATCCGAACAGAATTTTCAATGCTGATGAGGCAGCATTCTTCTTGAACCCCAAAGGCTCTAAAGTGCTTTTTGCAAAGGGCGAACGAAATGTGTACAGTGTTGTGAACACAGACGAGAAGGAATGTCTAACTGTGCTCTTAAATGCATATGCAGAGGGTAAAATTGCACCACCGATGGTACTGTATGCATATGAAAGGATACCTTCGGATGTCTCTGAAAGTGTCCCTGAGGATTGGGCAATTGGAAGATCAAGCAATGGCTGGATGACATGCGAAACATTTTTTGAGTATGTTACAAATGTGTTTCATCCTTGGCTTCTGAAAGAGAAGATTCCCCTCCCAATTTTGTTTTTTGTAGATGGACATAAATCACACATGTCCCTGCACTTGAGCAAGTTTTGTGAGGATAATGGTATCATCTTAGTTGCTCTGTTTCCTAATGCAACGCATCTAATACAACCGATGGACATAGCTGTGTTTAGGATATTGAAGAGTGCTTGGCGAGAGAAGAACAATGAATTTTGACATAACAGGCAAGACATTATACTCAGGAAGAGACATTTTGCCCCTCTCCTCAAGGAGGCTATAATAGCTTCTGTGACACCACAAGTAGTCAAAAGTGGATTTAGAAAGTGTGGGCTGTCACCATGGGTTCCAAACGCCATTGATTTTTCAAAGATTCCTTCGACTGAGGGGAAGGAAGAAGTCCCAGTTTTTCGGCAACCCAGCAGCATGTGGCATGAATACCAAGTAGCCATAGAAGTAATGGAAAAAGAAATTGGTGGAAGTAAAATTGAATACTTCAAGCAGAAAAAGAACTGTGAAAACTGGATAGAAGACATTGAAGAAGAGGACAGAAACTTATTTTTATTGTGGAAGAAGTTGGTGGAAATTGTTGAAGTCCGCTCACCTCCCATGATGAAGAGCCCATTAATAATCGATAAGGACATACCAGTGCTTGATGCCACACCTACTGTCATGAATCAAGTTACTGTTCTGGCAGTTGCAAATGAAAACACAGCACATATGCCTCAAAATGAACTGTCATTGTCAGAGGTTTCTCCTTCCACAACTCAGTCAGCAACTCAAGGATCATCATCAGATTTTCAGCCCATCCCCTCAACATCAACACGGAATCTAAATCCAACTGAAAATATTTCAATCAATGCAACCTTCACTTGAGGACAATATGTATCATCATACCAATGCTACTGGTGCAGAATGTTCCACAAGCAATGTCCCTTCACCCTTCAAACGAGCGTTATTTTACCCTAAAGAACTACCTTCAACAACGCCAAAAAGAAAGAAAGAAAAAATTCCAAGTGTTATGGTATCAAAAGATTGGCAGTTATTCCAGGAAAAGAAGCAAAAAGCAAAAGATGAAGCAGAGAGATTGAAAGAAGAAAGAGCAAGGTTCAGAGAAGAAAGTATGAAGAAAAAATGTGCTGAATTAGAAATGAAAAAAGCCAAGAAGAGGCTTAAGTTGACTGAAATTCCAGAAAATGACAGTGAATCAGAAGAACGTGTTTTGACAAGTTCCCCAATGAATTTACGTAAGGGAGTTTATGTGATATGTGATTATGATGGTGAATATTATCCTGGAATTATTTTGAAGTTAGATACAAATCGGGCATATATCAAAGTAATGGCCGTGGCAGGAATTAATGCATGGAAGTGGCCAAAAACTGACAATGTGTGTTGGTATGATAAGGAAGATATAAAGGAAGTGATTTCAAGCCCCAAATTGTACACTAACAGAGGACACTATCGAGTACCAGAAATTAATAAATATCGCACATTTTAAGATATCTGGTTCAATGATATAACCTTGTTTCAGTATTGCTTTGTATTCCCGTTATTAAAGTTTTCTATATATGAATAATGAAAAGTTTGTGGGTTAGTAACTTTTTATAAATAAACTGTCAACAACTGGTGTCGTGATGTGTCAACTACTGGCGCAATGGCTAAAGGCAGATGCCATCTACTGGTGACTTGTCATACCTGTTTTTCTTGTTCTATTTTATAGTTGGGAAATAATCAATTTATTACTTTCATTATATTTTTATGTAAAAGGATTATTGAAGTAAACAAATCAATAATAAATTTAATAGTTCACCCTGCATGAAATTCAATATGAATATTTGTGTCTGAAATTTCCCTTAAAGTGTCATCTACTGGTCCCATTACCTTACTCTCCATAATGCAATATTGGTTGCTACTTCCTCACTGTTCATAAATATGAGCTATCATTCCATTCTGTCACTTAAGAAGGCTAGGCTATTTCCATTGAGCACTAACCGCCTTCTTAAATAGAGCATCGTATGTTATTAAAGCCTATTATTAACACTCCTTCATTTACATCCACGTTCATTAGTTTTAACATAACTTACCTTTATATCATAAGTTTAGCTCCTACTGTACATAAGTAACACTTGGGTGACAATTTATACTTCATTGATGAAATTATGCAAGATGAGGTGTAATATTATGTAAAAAATTCACAAAGGAATGCACCGTATCCATCCCTGTTAGTGTTTTAGGTTCTAAGTTAAACAAATTGGTCTGTGATTTTTAACACTTAATTGTTAGTGCACTACGTTGTTAATGAAATTCAAATAATAGAACTATTACAATATCAACACATTTCAACTCTTAGAAGTACACTCATCTTCATAAGCAACAGAATACCTTGAAAGACTAGAGGTAGGAAGTTCATATTCACAGGACATGTTCATTAGTATTTTCTGCAGAAACGATTAGCATTTCAGTACCCCAGGTTCGGCATGTGCCCCGTTGCCTAGTAGGCGCTGAG
The DNA here is from genome assembly GCF_040414725.1 of Anabrus simplex. Taxonomy (NCBI): domain Eukaryota; kingdom Metazoa; phylum Arthropoda; class Insecta; order Orthoptera; family Tettigoniidae; genus Anabrus; species Anabrus simplex. Next base: position 16,774,175 of record NC_090279.1, on the reverse strand, counting down.
TCCTCCAGGGGCACTGATAACGTATTCCATGTGTGATGGCATCAACACGTATAAGGCACAGATGGGGTCCTGGGGTATAGCCATCCATGCTGCATTCACCTGGCTCCACAGTTCATCTTTGGTGGTTGGCATTGGGTCAGAGCTCCACACCCGTCCTTTCACCATATCTCACACATTTTCAATTAGCGCCAAGTCCGATGATCAGGTGGGCCAGGGCAACCGTCTGACATTCTGTTACAACAAGAAAGCACGTGTTCATGCAGCGACATGTGGTCGCGCATTGACCTGCTGAAATAAGGCGTCTGGGGTGTTGTGCAGAAAGGGTGTAGCTAAATTCGCAGGATGCCATTCACGTAGGTCAAACTGGTAACATTGACCTGGACACACACCAACTCTGATTTGTGGTTGTACCCAATAGCACCCCACACCATAACGCCTTTAGTTGGCGCTGTATGTCTTGTGTGAAAGCAGTCAGTGTGATGCCTCTCCCCCTGTCTGAGGCGACCCAAAATGCGGCGACCCAAAATGCGGCCATCATTTTCAAACAGAAAGGACCTGGATTCGTCCGAAAACACTATCTGCTGCCATTCCTGTCCCCAGTGACGTCGTTTCATACATCATTGCAGTCTAGCATGTTTATGCACATTGGTCAAAGTTAGGCGGAGATGTGGAAGACGCGCTGGTAACCCATATCGTAATCAACGGGGACGGATTTTCACTCTTGGTAGTGAACGATGTGTTCCACTGTTCCACTGTTGCGCCAGAGCCGAGGAAGACGCAAATCTGTGCTGCAATGCCATCCGGATGAGGTGTCGATCTTCTCTGGTTGGTGTGACCGGACCCATCTCGTTGTGATCTACGGCCTTCTATGAACGTTCTGTACACAACCGCTGCACTGCCGACACACTTCGCACACAAGCTGCAGTTTACCAGATAGATGTATCACGTTCTCTCATGCCAATAATTCGCCTTCTTTCAAACTCACTAACTTGACAATACTTTTCTTGCATACGTCTGCGAGGCATCGGGCACGTGTGCTCAAGTCACGCTGATCCATTACCTTTGGTTTATAGTGACAACGAGAGCCGCAGGCACAATTTACGAGTCCGTGGTTGTGCGCAGGGATATCGATGTGGACCTTGAACCTGAGGATCGGCATGTTTCAAATGTTAATCGTTTCTTCAGAACATACTAATGCATATGTCCTGTGAATATGAACTTCCTATTGCTAGTATTTCAAGGTACTCTGGATTTTATGGACATGAGTGTATTTCAATCATTCACAAAAGATGAGAAGCGGTAAGAATCTGTAACAAAACAAAATAATAGAAGATATTATTTCAAGAATGAAGTCCTTCTGAAAAGGAAATTAATATTTTAAAAGGTTCTCTACCTTTTATGATGGAAGTTGATTAAGTCCTGGCTGGCAATGTCTCACGATTGGTCCCTTTAGCACCCTTTAGGGTGTTGTGGGATCTCCCCTTTTAGTGGCACATTCCGGAAGTAATATCCCTTGCAAGGTGCACCATGATGACAGTAGAGATTCCTCTTGCAAGCAGCGTGATGATTCCCCTTGTTCATTGTCTTGCAGGCTTCTTGTAACAGTAGGCTTCCACTCACACACATATACACATACTGACACAAACCGAAACTAAAATGGCACATTAATATGTGTTCCAACCATGCCTATTTAAATGTCAGTCGACAGGTAACTTGCGGGTTCAGATGATTTGCACCCCACACGTGTTCTGGAATTAATATTGTTGTGGTTATGTCGCGCAGAAGACGAAATAATGTGTTCCCTTTGTAAGACATCACGGCTAATAAACGACGTTTGGCATTGAATATCTTGTCGAATTATAGTGGGAAAGCGAAGTGAAGTTGTGCTTTAAAGTAGAGCAGAATGAAAACAGTAGAGTAAAATCTGAGTAAGTTGAGCGTCGGTTTCACACTGATTTTATCAGTCCTCAGTCTAGAAGGTTTGATTAGTAGGAAACCAATCATACATTTCTTCACGTCTTCTTATAGTATCATGGTTCAAAACTGGTCTTGTGAAGAATTCTGAAAACTTGCCGGGCGGTGTTAGCCTTGAAAATTTTAACTGTTCATATCTGTCGCATGTTAACCTCCTGACCAATAAGAAAACAGGGACGGGTCGCCACACGACCATGCAGCTATGAGCTTAAAGGCGAATTTCTCCAAGGTTATCAGATCTTGGCCTTCACCAGAGCTGTTATAAATGACCCATTGACCGAATTAAATTAAGCTTTTGCGGCAATCTCAATTTTAACTCCAATTATGCCATTTTCGGGTTCAGTGTGTTGTAGATGAAAGATTTATTTCCACAGTATATACTGCTGTATTAATTATACAGAAGTATTAAAAGTGCATTATTTTGATTTATTGATGCCTTGTTGAATTAGTAAAATTCGTTTGCAGAAATCCTGTGTGTGGTGTGAAAATCGCATTTTCAGTATAGATTGTTGTGTAGAACTTTAAGGTGAAATTATCTGTAGACTTGTACAGTGCTTACGCAGTGTCATTTTACATTATTAACAGTTAACTTCTCTGAGATGCCCAGCTATCGTTTAGCTGTTAATGTTAATACTATAAGTTTTTACAGTAAAATAATGATAATCATTACATTTACTATTTCTTAATTGATATTTCACCCATGTGTCATTGAAATGTGTTTGATCCAACCCTGTCTCCTCATTTTGGAGATAAATTGACCCGTGAGTATTTCTCTATGCCAGATACCTTTGATGCATGATTCCCGTTTACAGCATATACCCTGCAATTTACTAGTATTTTCGTACACTTCTCTGAGTATTAGCTTCCAAATATTCCATGCGATAATTCTGGACGTCGGTTTATCTTCACATAAATTTGTACTTTGTTTCTTAATATGGATAGAGCTGTGTTGATGAAGGACAGTCAAAGTTCATAGAACTATTGTGATAAACCTTTTTCTTGATTGTTGTCTCTTTTCCTTTGTCCCTCAGTGAGAGACTTTGCTTGTTGTATCGTGTGGTACCGAATGTTCTCATTGTCAAGAAATGTTAGTTGAAGTGAATTGTTCTACTCTAACTGAAGTTCTGTTAGGTTCAACTTGCATTAGCTTGATCACCTCAAGAATCATGTCTTTGGCTGTTCTTCTGAGCAGGAGATCTTTCATGGGGTTACTTAGGAATGTGTTGCAAGAATATAAGCATAAATTTGGAAGCATTGTCTATCGTAATTACAATGCCGATAGGCTTGATAAGTCTCTTAAAGGGATTCTTGGAGAAGGGCATACAGAGAAGCTGCGAAGAAGTAAGGGCCACCTCGATCCTAGATCCGAAGAGCATACGTAGGCAGCCCATCTTGACTTCAAGGGAGGAAAGCATGCTCTGCATAGAATTTTGGGATTCTACTTTACTCTTTACTTTTCCAAAGTAACCCCATGTATCGTATTATTTTGGACATGTATATGAAAACTTATGTCCAAATGTGCATGTACATCTGGGGAACTGTGAAAGCTGAACTTTTAAAATAAAAACCTACTTGTTAACGTATTGTTTGAAATTACATACTAAGATACTCTCAAAAAAGTATTGGAAGAGAAGGAATTCAAGCAATTGCTTACTTGTTGTACTGAATAACTGGCCATGTAGCTCTAGGTCTGCATTTATAAGATGCTGGGCTCGAACCCACTGTCGACAGCCCTGAAGTGCATGTTTCACATTTTCACAGCAAACAAATGGTGCGAATGTACCTTAATTAAGGCCACAATTGCTTCCTTCTCATTCCTAGCCATTTTTAGCTCATCATCGCCATATGACCTATCTGTGTCGGTGTGAAAGAGAAATGGTAGAAACCATCAAATAAACAATATGCCGTAGGTTATGTTCAGTTAACTTTCATTAATATGGCTTAAATTTATGATTATAACTGGCCACTGTTCCTTGACTGATAATTACATTCAAACTATTCACCTTTTTGTCTTTGATAAATCAAGGAAACTAAATTTTATGTACATAGTCAATGAATATTTACATTCTCATAAGTTCCATAGATTCATACTTTAGGAATATTTGTTGCTTCAGTTAAACTATTGTAGTTAGGATACATCTAAATGTGGCTTAGAATTTTTGTAGAATAGTTATTTTATTAGTAAATATCATTCTTGCTTTATTATTAATCCTTTCATTCTATTGTTCCTGTTAACCTGTTGCAATTTGGATAATGTAAGTCCGGTTTAGAATTGAAGTGTAGCTATGTAATTAGATTTTAAGTTGCTCGCTTTGGAAAGGCCAGAAATCTCATGACATCAAAGATGTCTGTGAACTTATCTGCCAGGTTACATCCAGCAGGAATGGTGTTGATTTCATTGTGTGCGCAAGCATGCAAGATTGAGTTGCTGAGTTGCAGCGCTATTTCGACAGCCTTATGTGAATTACATTCGACGTTGCATCCTCTCGAAGTTGTTTTTTCTATGTCACAATCTGGCTGTGATGACCTGGATAAGGAAGAGCATTGGCAGGAGCTACGAGGTCATGTTGCAGCGTATCCTGAAGATGAGTTTTCACTTCTCTGTGATGACCTTAATGCGCATGATGGTCACTAAGAATTTTTATAGCTGCCATGGTGGTAATACTTTCGGTACCTGATATGATGATGGAGCTCATATTTGAGGTTTCACTTGTGGTGACTGCAGCAAGCAAATTGACCTTATCGTTGCTCAGCACCGTGATCTACGACGAAGAAAGGATGTGAATGTCATATCATCTGACTGTATTCCACCTCTGCATAAGGTAGGCATAGCGGATTTAAGGACCTCTATGCCCTCGAGAACATCAAGTGGTGGAAGCTTAAAGACTAGAAGGAGACCCTAGCAACAACAGAAATTTTCCTCTTGTTGATCTTAATGCATTTGACAACATGTAGACACATTCTACAGATCTTTCACTGCAACCGTCACAGTAAACTTGGGTACGATATAACCTAGTTCCTCTTTTATTGAATATCTAACGTTCCTATGGATGATTGCAGTCCAAGAAGAGTTGTAGGATAAGACGAAGGCATACTGTATATAAATTGGCTTTCAAAAAAGACTCCAGAACACAGGGAAAGAATTGTCTTTGAGGAACCTGTGGCTAAGAAATCTGTCGCTGAATCGAGACGCACTCACTGTAATGACCTGTGTACAAGGTGTCTGAGAACTATACTGACAGAGAAATCAGGGATGCTCTTCGTGTAATGTTGGGAATGATGGTGCAGTCAGATTCTCGGGGAAATGTTTCCTTTTGAGGAAATTAAAGTGACCTTGTTACTTCCGGTCATGCAGTTCAGATTGATGAACTTGCTCTATTTGCTATGTCAGAGAGTCAGCCGCTGTGCGTCAGAAAAGAGAAGGCAGGGGAAGTGAAATTTGGAGAAATAGGTAATTCTCGATGCGAATGAACAAGTTTCTCGTTCTTCTCGCATAGTCGCTGCCACACTCCGGTAGGCAGTTTACAGTTTGTTCTACACGAATTGACTACTATGTGAACCCTATAGAAAGAGAAGACATCTTGTAACAAGAATACAGGCAGCCACACACTACACATCCTGGACATGATCACTCACTACTACGCCATAGTGAACTATACACCAAAGTAGGAGGGGGCCTTATTGAACATACACTGTAATCAAATCACTCGGCGTGTTGATTCCTTCATTCAGTATTTCATTGAGTTTACAATATTATGATGGAAGGAATACACTATCTTCGAGCATGTTAATTAATATAGAATATTACTGCGACAAACAGACGAGAGGAGAAACAATCTGGAGCTTTCCTTGACTAACATGTGTGTCTTAAATACAGTGTGTTCTTTAACTGTGTGTGCAGTTACAGCTATTAGATAAATGGACTGTGGATATTGCCTGTTAGAGACAATAATATTGAAGTCGTATGAGGAAGCATTATCTCTGCGCATACACTCCACAAGGCCTCCTTACCCTTATCTTCCTTGAAAGGCGGCAGCAGCTCTTCAATTTCAATCGCGCACCAGGAAGTAACAATTTAACCTCATTTTCTCAAAAATATTATTTTTCCCGCCAGTTTGATTGAACCATTAATCTTAACATAATACGAAGAGCATTCTTGAATTTTTGTCGGTGTAGTCCTGATAAACTCTGTACACCACAGAGCTCAAGGGAAGAAGAAGAGAACTGTTTTCCATCTGACGAAAATTGACACAAGTATTGAGCACACTGTCTGCATTAGAGACAAAGATGACCAGTGATTAGAGGACAAACAAGAAATCCTCAATCATTGGCAACAACATTTGTAGATATTTCCTGCATTGAATTACCACATCACCCTATTCCTGATGGTAAGTCCCATCTTATGCATCACATCAAAGGAAGTGGAGAGTGCCATTAGGAGTATGAAGGACCAAAAAGCGCCAGGACCGGATGACCATCCAGCAAACTTCTGGAAGATGAGGCAGTTTAAAGAACTCATTATCAACTGGCTGACAAGCTTATTCAGTGCCAGAGTTGACTCTGGCTCTGTTCCCAGTCATTGGACTGTAAACATCCTTGTGCCTATTTTGTGCAAAATGACGATTCAGCAGAATGTGCAAATTACCATCCAAATTGCACCCAATTGTACACGAGAAGATCTTTTAGAGTAGCCTTCATTATTGACTGGGTGAAATCGCCGGCATTATTGCTATCCAATGCATCTTCATTAAGGGTGTTGGAACAACTCATGCAATTTTCACTGCCAGAATGCTAATTGAAAAGCACTGAGAGCACCCGCCGGCAGTGTACATTGTCTTCCTTGATACTGGAATTACTTTCAGCCGTGTTACTACGGCTTGTTGCTGTGTACGGTGTTGAATGTTGACAGGTTTAGAAAGGTATGAAGTAGCAATTACACAACATGGGAATGTGTATACTTCATTAGTCGATTTGCATCGCAGCTGTCACTCGTGATGCATAGGATATGTCACCAATGGTATGATCATGTCCTTTTGCAGTACCTGACGCAGTTGACAATTTCATTAATCTTTTAAAATTACTTTACATATCCACTATAAGGAACATTGAAGGTAATATACAAACATTTTAAACTAGAAATGCTGCTGGGATGGGTAAAATTTCTGGGCATATACGAAAGTCAGTTCTTTGAGATATTGATTAGAGTATGTATGAAACAGCTATACCAGATGAATGAATACTTAGTGTAGTAGCACTCTATGTATAGAGAAAATGTGCTAAACTTAAAGCTAGTAATTACACAATAGTCGTCTTGACTTGTGTTGCATGCAAGCTCTTGGAATGCATTCTTTCTGATTATGTTATACCCATTTAAGGAATTACCAACTGGCTCGATAGAAGGTAGTTCAGGTTTAGGAAATATTATTCCACTGAAGCTCATCTTGTGGATTCCAGCAGGATATAGCAGATATATTAGATTCAGGAAGTCAAATGTATCACGATTGACATATCTAAGGATTTTCTTAGGGTAGATCTCGGGAAAATACTGACAAAAAATTAGTGCGTTTGGGATAGATGAAACAATGGCTAAATGGGTGACTATAAAGATATGGCCAAATTATTAAACATTAAATATTTGAGAATTGAACACATGAGATGGTACCAATTTTTAAGTTCATGACATTAGTACTTGGTATGCACCCCGTTAGCTTTCATGAGCGACTTGATTAGACTGGGCATACCCTCAAACAGTATTTTACACTGACTCTTTAAATCGTCATCATGACACCACATCTGACTGAGCTTCTCAATCAAGCCAATTTTTGTCATTATTTTTCTTTGGACATTTCTTTGCTATCGGCTAAGGATATTCTATGGGTTTCATGTCTGGACTGTTTCTAGGCTTTGTGGCAAGGAGGCCCATCTTGCATAAAAATAAATTCACTTTGGCCAAACTACTCTTGCACCTGAGCTACCAAAGTGTTCTTAATACTATCGTCATCATAACACCACATCTGACCGAGCTTCTCAATCATGCCAATTTTTTGTCATTATTTTTCTTTGGACTTTTCTTTGCTATCGGCTAAGGATATTCTATTGGTTTCATGTCTGGACTGTTTCTAGGCTTTGTGGCAAGGAGGCCCATCTTGCATAAAAATAAATTCACTTTGGCCAAACTACTCTTGCACCTGAGCTACCAAAGTGTTCTTAATGCTATACTGTTCACGTCTGATAGTTCCTTCTACAATATATAATCGTCCACGGCCATACCAAGAAAACACACTCCAGACCATCACTGAAGTTGGATGCCTCACTCAATCTGGATGGAATGCTTCTGCTTATCTTTTGACATATTGACTTGTCTCTTCTTCGACAGGAAATACCAATTCGTCACTAAAGCGAACTTGAAATAAATAAAACAAATAAGCCTAGCATTAAATGCAATAAGCTGTAAGGTTTAAAAGAAGAATTTCATACATTTACTGTGCTGTACGGTTACATCACTTAGATTGGGTTATAATGGAATAATGAGTGATAATTTAGGAATTACAGTAATTGTCATGGACTTGCCTGTTTCCATTCATCAGATGACCAATTCTGGAGAGTCTTGGCACACTGGAACCTCTTTGCAGCCATAGCAGGAGTAAACTTCGCTTTGCCTTGAGGTCATCTTGCTTTCATTCCAGCATTAAACAGCTCTCGCGTCAGAGTCCTGGCTAATACAAATGACCCATACTCTTCTAATTTCTTACGTAAATCCAAACTAGTAACCTTGCGGTTGTTTACTGACAAATTAATCAGTTTTGCTTCCTCCTTGGGGTTGGTTTCTTCTTTTGCCCACAGTTTCCAACACGTTGTTGACATTTTGTCTTGGGCCGATGACCTTCGATGTTAGGCCCCTTAAAACAACAATCATCATCATCATATTTTTTCTTCCCATTATCTTCACATTTTAAAATTCTACTTACAGATTGCTGTGGTATTTGCAATCTAGAATCTATTTCTTGTTGTGAATGACGTTTCTCAAGAAGTAGCTCTCTGACAGTGCCTTTCTTGGCGAAAGGTCTCTTCGTCTTCCCATAACCTCAACATTTGACAGTTCTCTAGGACCACTCTTAAGAAATACAACTGAACTCCTGAATAGTATCAATAATACATGTAATTTACAGAATGCACAGTCTTAACAATAGGTCACATTATTTACTTCCAAACAGGAACAATATGTAAATAATAAAGATAAACAACAGAACATGCTCACTAACAAAAATGACACAAAACCGTGTGAATAATGAAATTACATTGTGGTTGTCACTGTAGCCACTGTATGAAAAAATACAATAGTGTGGACCAGGATATCCCAAGTGGAAACTTTGCCTCCAAACAAGTTCAAGGATTAGGCTATAAAGGTCGATAGTTTACATAAAGGAAGAAATATACCTTTTACCATTAAAATTTGGCCACGTCTGGTGTATTTCTACAAAATAGAACTCAGAGCATAAGATCCTGTAACAATTATGGGATTGGGTCCCACAGGGCAGTATTATGAGACCTTTATTCTCTGATATATATAAACAATATGAATAATGAACTGAAATAAGTGATGAGGCTCTTTGTAATAAATAAGTTTCAGGATTATGAGTAATTGAAAAAGACCTTGACAATATTGTAAGATGGACATCGGGCAATGCTATATTTGTAAACGTGGTGAAAAGTCAGTTTCTTTGTTTCACAAATAGAAAGAGTCCTCTCCGGTTTTATTATTGTATTGATGGGTGAAATTTCTTCATGGGGATCTCTGTAAGTACCTAGCTATTCATAATAAGGATATAGCTTCATTATGGTAATCATTTAAACATATTGAAAATAAAATTTACAGATCTCTTAATATGATTATTTTTTTTTTTTAGGGGTTGTAAAGGCGAGGGCATATAAATCTCCAGCAAAGCCACAATGAGAGTGTGAGACCATCACCAATATTACTTGAGTAGAGAACAGGAAATGATCCACAGAAATAGCTCCATTTCTTGCGGGCCATTTCTAACAAAAGTGTTGTGTTACAGAGATGTTGCAAAGTTTCAGCTGGGGAGACTTGGAGAAAGGAGACAAGTTGTTTGATTAAGCAGTATATTCTGAGATGTCATTGGAGAGATGGCTTGGAATGACATTAGTTGATGAATACATTTAAATCATGTTCTTTAAGTCTAGGAAAGTTCGCAACATGAAGATAAGTTTGAATTCAAGGGGACAAATTTTGGCAAATGTTCACTTATAGGAAGATGATTTAGTGATTGAAATAATTTGTTTCATATATTTCCACAATTTTTTTCTATTTAAACAACCAACAGCCCTAATTGCTGTGGTTTGATTGATTCATTGATTGATTCATTCATTGATTGGGACCTTAACTGATTTATGCTTTTGGTCTTAATGTGATGTACAGAGGGGGATGATGGATACTTCTATGCTTCTGATATAAGCATTGTCCACTTGTTGGGAAAGTGGTGGGAGTACTTTGGGATTATTTGATATTACAGTGAAGTGTTTTTGGAAAGAAAGTATATAGGAACATTGGAAATGAACAAAGAGGTGACAAGTCAAGTCATATGTAGGAAGATGGGAACAGGGGAATATGAATATAAGAGGATGAAGAAAATGGCTAGTCATTGTGGAATTAGGGATCAACAGGAAGAGAAACAGAAGCAAGGAATGGTATTGGTCAATGATTTGGAGATACTGCTTACTATATTTAATTTCCTAAAATTGTACATGTTCACATACACGTATGTGTACATATGCTCTGCTGAATATTCACAAATATGTAGGTGATTTTAAATTTACAAATTTGCAATGTTCCTCCCTTTCTATGCTACTGTGTCTACTGCTGTCCAACAGTGTGTTCCTTTTCATGTTCTTATATCTCATCAATTGTTTGAAAAGCAGTGGCAAAAGGGACTCAGGTTAAAACACAGCAGGTCATTGTGCAAGTTAGGTTCCAAAAAGGGTAAAAAATAAAATAAATAAGTAAATGCAATGTAAATTTTATCCTAATAGAATTTGTATAATATTATTTGGAGTAGTTGCACAAGTGGTATGTGTGTTGATTATGTTTGTAAAACAGAAAATATTATGAGTAAGAGTTTGTAAATCCTTTACATTTATTAAGGATGAGCTGTGTGCTTAATAGAAAAAAATTGTATAATACTGTTTTAGGAAATTGTCTTCTTCTCTGTTCTTTTAAAATTTAGTGCTTGATAATAATGTATTTTTGTGTGCCATTTGCCACCAAGGTAGACACCTCTCTTGCATTCAATGGGATTTTCATTTGAATGTTAGTAGATTATCTAGAAGAATTCTGGACCAGAGTTTCGAGACAAGAATTCTGGACCAGCGGCAGCCACTGCGCATGCCCCCGTGCGCTTCACTCCCTGAAGGGGCCTCTCACTTGGCAAGGCGTGTGTGGAATGTTAACTACACATACTTCAAGGTCTTAATGCGAGAGGTAATTAATTCTTGAAAGGTATGGGGGGGCAAGGTGCTGTGACTGGATTTTGCTGGAGTAGCTTTCACTGGCTAAGGGGGTCAACCACATGTAGAACGAGGACAACACACTCAGAGGTCTTTATGTAAGAGGTAATTAATTTTCTTGAAAGGTTACTCTTGTGTCCAAGGTACAGTAACTATGTGGCAACTGGATTTGCTTTAATAGGTCACTTGCTGGTGAAAGCTGAACAGGATGTTAGTTTATGTTAAAAAAAAAATGATCCCTCACTCCTCTCTTACTAGAGGGGTGAGGGGGAAACACTAAGGAGTGCTACAGTGCAGCTGTTACTAGGCAAGATCCGCTTTCTAACTTGTTGAAGGTTATCTCTGTCACGAACAGGATGTTTTTTGTAGGTTGTAATTTTGAGTGAAGGTGAACTAGTGTCAAGTCCAGCCTACTGGTGAGGAGTGAAGGTGGTGGCAGGGAGTATTTAAGGAGCAGAGCGCAACATGAAAACTATCATCTAGTTGGAAGAGTTCTCTACTACTACTACTTTTCTTTCCTCTTCAGTAAGTGTAAGTTTATTTAGTTTGTTAATTTTAAAAAGATATAACAGTTTCAACAGAATGGATATGTTAATGAAATTAAACAAAATTGCCAAGGCACCACAATATCATAATAGAAAGTTAAGTGAGTTGCAACTTAACCATCCATTTAAGGTTAAAGCGCTGAGAGCGGTAGAAACAAGATTTGGGAGGAAAATAATCGTTGATATAGAAGGGGAAGATGAGGAGACTGTGAGTGTTTTCCTGCCGGCGCAATTCTCAAAACTTACAGCAGAAGAAATAGAAGAAATAAATTCTTTAAAAAACAACTTGAAAATGATGTACAGAGGCATGGAGAGGGGCTACCATCAAGTGTGCTTCCTACAGTAGAATGTCATCAGTTACGACACCTATTTTAACTAAGTAAGTATGCAGAGAGTATTTTCGTTCTTAATGTAATTTTTTTTTCTTTTTCGCCGTATTCGCATAATTGTATTGTTAATTGAAAATAGTATGTGGTGTTGTCTTTTCAGGTTCGAGGTGGTAATATGATGAAGTGGAAGAAAGTTGAGATTAAACCAGGAACTGAACATCAAGCATATCCAAGCATACAGAGTCGTCGTCTTCAAGTACATCGAGAGGAGGATGTGGTCGCTACTTCACAGCCTGTTGAAGATGAAGCGGGACAACTGAGCGCACAACAAGAACAAGAAGTGAGTGCTAATTGTATTGAACTATGGAACAGAGGGGGTTCTCTTTTCAGTTATACAGTATATGTGACGAACCTGAGTAAAGCTTACGAAAGCCAGCAGGAAGTGACAGCTGCTGTAGTGCGATTTCTTTTGAGTGAACTTTCAAGTAATGAACATTTTCTTTTATTTCTTGGCTATAATACATTCGAAGAAATTTATAAAATTGAATTTTCCTTTTCGTCACAAAATTCAAATAACATTTCCTATTACCGTAATACATTGCTAGGGAAGCTTCAGGAGGAGTTTCCTAGCGAAGCTGTACACTGTTCACGCGATGCAGAAGGTAGTGACCTAGCTCGATGGTTATACTGTGTAATGACAGATTGTACATTCTTGATAAGTCGTTGCTACAGCAACTGCTGGACTTGTCTTGAGATTGCTGAAAAATTTAGCACCAAATCGTAATTTTTTTTTGTAGTCATGGAGTCGAGCAGCAAACGTAGGAAACTAGACATTAATTTACAGACAGATGAAGATGCGGGTAGAATGCAAACTCATTTCGATAGAGCGTTTGAACGCATTCGCGCGTTTATGAGGGAGGTAAATGGATCAATACTAATTTCATATCGGTTCGAACCTAGCGACGAGCGAGAAGAAGCTCAGTTCAAGCTGATTGAAAATCTTAACGAGCTAGAGGAAATGCGTAATCAGATGTTAGAAATTTATTTTCACGCTCGCGCTGTTAATGGACTAACTTTTCAGATAGAAGATTTGTCTGCTTTCCAGTGTAAACAAATCGAGGAAGCTTTTCGGCGCAGAGTGTACACACTAGCGGTGGTAAATGTTAACAATGATTTCTTACTCCCCGAAGAGTTCCTAGATAAATCTTACGTGTGGTTTAATAAATACGTGAAGGAAGCACTCAAGACACAAGCATTAAAAGTAAATACCGTTCTCTGCACACAACATGTCCTTCACGATAAAATCGATAACAATTATTTTCATTCAAGGAACGCTGAAATTACTGACGGTACTAATTTAAGAGAATGGTACAACGAACATGTAACGAGACCGATTCTGAAAAAATTATCAGAGTTCGAGGCTCGTGATTCGGGATGGTCTCTGCTACGAATTCGCGAATTGCGGATAAACATTAATAAAAATGTAGGTTTTCACGTGGGCAAGTCGCCAACTAGTCTAACGTTGCCTACAGCAATTCGAAACAAGAAAGCAGTTATTAATCTGCGGAACACACGAGATGCTTGCTTTGCGTGGAGTGTAGTTGCTGGCTTAGTTCCAGCTAAACATCATGTAGATCGCATTTCTTCTTATCCACATTATAATGCAATTTTAAATTTAAAAGACATACCAATCCCGATGGAAATGAGATACATGAGAAAATTTGAAGATCAAAACGAAATCTCCGTGAATGTATTCGGAGCGCAGTATGACGAGAACAACTGGGTGTGCATAGGACGGAATGATGACAAAAAAGAGTTTACTCTTGTACCTTTGTACATTTCACATAAAACGTGTGAAAAGATCGTAGATCTTCTAATGCTTCAGATTGGCGACAGTGAGAAGTATCACTTTTGTTTGATTAAGAATCTTCCACGTCTTGTGCGCTCATCTCTTACGAAGAACCATAATAGAATTTATATTTGCAGACGGTGTTTGTCTTACTTTTCTAATAAGGAAAAATTAGCATTGCATACTAATAACTGTATACAATTTCCGGTGGGCAAAAGTATAATGCCTTCGGATAGCGAACGGCTAGTGTACTTTACCGAGTATAAGGTTAAAGAGCCAGTGCCTTTTATTGTGTATGCTGACACAGAATGCATACTGAAACCTGTGTCTACTTGTTTTCCAAGTGATGTCACCTCACATTCAACTCCAATTCACGAACATGTGCCATACAGCGTAGCATATTATTTACACTGTAGTTTTGACAGAGATTTGTGCTCTTTCAAACTCTATCGAGGTAGTGATTGTGTAAAATGGTTCGTAGATGAGATGTATAACTTGGTGGACACGCTTGCGCCCTATTATTTTGATACGAAACCAATGTTAGCATTAACTGTTGAGCAAGAAAATGAATTTCTTTCGTCTACATTATGTCACATATGTGAGAAGGAAATTGCAGATAATGAAATTAAAGTTCGCGATCATTGTCATTTAACGGGTGTTTACAGGGGATCAGCACATCAATTGTGTAACTTACAGTATCGTAAAATTTCTATCTTGCCGGTAGCATTCCATAATTTGACAGCCTATGATGGTCATTTCATAATTAGAGAACTGCATAGGAAGGGAGGGGATGTTGGGACAAATCTCAGAACGAACATTAAACTATTAGCAGTGAACATGGAACGATACAAAGGATTTTCAAGCTTTATACGTTATAACCAAAGACAGTATGTTGAACTAAGATTTATAGACACTTACAACTTTATTCCTTTTTCGCTGGACAAAATGTCGCTATTACTTAGTGACGAGTCAAAGCTTGTAACGAGACGGTATTTCACCGATGATTTACAGTTTAAACTCGCTTCTCGGAAAGGGATATTTCCATACGAATATGTTACTAGTATGGAGGTGTTAGACGACACTAGTTTACCGTCAAGGAGTTCATTCTTTAGCTCTTTAAAGGGTGAAACTGTTTCGGAAGAAAACTACGCGTTTGCTCAGCTTATTTGGAATAAGTTTAACTGTAAATCGTTGGGTGAATATTCTGATCTTTACTTGAAAATCGATACTTTACTCTTGGCCGATGTATTTGAAAACTTTAGATTGAGTGGAAAAGAGACATATGGTATTGATGCCGCTCATTTCTACACGGTACCGTCTATGGCATGGAGTGCTATGAAGAAAATAACAGCTGTCCAGCTAGAATTACTTCAGGATATCGACATGCTGCAGTTTTTCGAACGCTCCATACGCGGTGGTAATGTGCAATGCGTTACGCGGCATGCAGTAGCAAATAACAAGTACATGTTAACATACGATGAGTCCAAACCGGAATCATACATAATGTACTTTGACGTGAACAATTTGTATGGATTCGCTATGCAACAGTTTCTTCCAACGGGCGGCTTTCAATGGGTCGAAAACGTTGAGAATTTAGACATTATGAATGTAGGAGATGAAGCAGATGTTGGGTTTATGGTAGAAGTGGATTTAATCTACCCGCTAGAACTTCATGATAAACATGCCGATTATCCATTGTGTCCTGAAAAATCTACGAAACTAATGAGCACTCTTTACAACAAGGAACGGTATGTTCTTCATTATAGGCTATTAAAACAGTGTGTAGAATTAGGTATGAAAGTAGCTCACATTTACAGAGCGATTCAGTTTAATCAGAGCGCATGGTTAAAATGCTACATTGATTTGAACACAGAGAAACGAAAATTAGCAAAAAATGAGTTCGAGAAAAGTTTCTATAAATTAATGAATAACGCAATTTTTGGTCGTTCATTAATGAACGTAAGGAAGCTGCGCGACGTCAGATGGGTCACACAGTGGAAGGGACGTTATGGTGCTGGTACGTTGATCTCAAGAGCAAACTTCAAACGTCGTATTATAGTAGACGAACAGTGTATGGTTATCGAAATGAAGAAACTTCAAATTCATCACAATCAACCGGTTTACCTCGGTGCTACAATTTTAGATTTGTCAAAAATGAAAATGAACGATTTTCACTACAACGTTATTTTGAGAAACACAGAATCAAACTCACAACTACTCTACACTGACACCGACAGTTTAATATACAATTTTTCATTTGATATCTATGAGTTTATGAAGGAAAATTCAGTTTTGTTTGATACAGGAAATTATGATGAAAATAATCCTTTCCAAATTGAAAGAAAAAATTCAGGTGAAATAGGTTTGATGAAGGATGAAAACGGTGGAAGTATTGTTGAAGAATTTGTAGGTTTGCGACCAAAGATGTATGCTATTAAGTTGTGTGAAAAAGAGAAACCTACATGTAAAGCTAAGGGTGTCAAAAAAAATGTTGTCGATCACCTTACAATTGATCAGTATAGACGTTGTCTGTATGAAGGTGAACAAGTGACCAAACTACAAGTGTGCATTACTTCCAATTCTCATTCTGTGTTCACGGTTCGTCAATACAAACTAGCACTCACAGCTAATGATGACAAAAGGCACATCACAGATAACAAAATTAATACATTACCATTTGGACATTACAGTCTTGCAGAGAAAAGAAGTATAACTAATGTATAGCTATCTTGCAAAGTAGGTTTGCTTTTTTTTGTGAACACCTCCTCCACTTTGTCATCAGTTTACCCCTCTGTATGTAAAATAATGTAATTTTCTTGAATATTAAGTAATAAGAGGAGAAGCTCCTATGATTACTTTAATCATTTTTTATTTTAGAGAAACTTTTGTTTCATTCTGTAATTAATTAATTAATGAAAAAAAAAATGTAAGCTTATAGAATTTCAAACTAGATAAACATTTCACTCGCTGTTTCTTTTATTCAATGTATTGTATTGTATTTATACTTTTAAAGTACATTGCATACTATTATATTTTTTTAATTATGAAAAAAAAAAAAAAAAAAAGAAATCTTATAGAATTACACTAATCTTATAGAATTACACTCGCTGTTTAAGTACATTGTATACTATTGTACTGTAAGTTAATTTTCTATCATTTATATATTAAAGTGCATTGTAAACCTTTATTTAATCTTTTTTCTTTTTCGAAAAAAATAAAAACTCTACACTAGATGATCAAAAAGTTGATTTTCTTTCAAACTATCCTGCGCAGCCTCTCCTTTTATTCCTTGTACTCTTAATTAAAGTAGGACTAGGAGAATGAAAAAAAAGAGAACATATTTCTTTTTTACAATCAAGTTTATTGAATAGGAAACTACAGAGGTTTTTCAAAAAACTTCTGATTGAATTTGTAACTGCAACCACGAGGAGAGATCTGCAGAGACTGAATCTTCTACCGCCACCAGAGGAGAGTCCTGCAGAGGGGAGGAAAAAAAGAAAGAAAAATTAGTTGATAGCAGCATAAAACTGAAAAAGCAAGCAAGAAAAAAAAAAAAAAAAAAAAAAAAAAAAAGGAAACTATTTTTTTTCTTTACCTTAATAATTGATGAAATAGTAACTAATATCAAGCTCAGACGTCGTTGTTGTTGTTGTTGTTGATCCCACTATGAGGAGACACCTGCAGAGGAGAAAAAATAAATAAATTAGTTAGAAGCAGAATAAAACTGAAAAAACAAGCAAGGAAAAAAAAAGGATGGTATTATATCTTTTTTTTTTCACCTTAATAATTGATGTATTAGTAGTTGATATCAAGCTCGGACGATGTCGTTGTTGTTAGCTCCTGAATCCTGACAAGCCTGGTGTAAGTTCGCCTTCAGATGATCTGGTAGATACTGCCAGAGCGCACTTAACTGATGTTGTTCGTAAATAGATAATATGTTTTCAGGGAAGAAAGTCCACTCAAATTTATTGAATCTGCTCACACCTTCTTTCTTAAATTTGTTTATCACTGAACACACTATTCTCATCACACCATCTGTCGATTTTAGCCAACTATGAACTGCGTGAACGTTGAACATAGCACAGCTGCCTGAATGTCTTGCAACATGTGGTAAATGGCGCGGACACTCAACAGGGAAACACTCGTTACGCATTGTTCTTAAATCAGGTACACCTTCTATAGTGTTCAAGTCAATTATGCATGTACGAGGATACTCTTGCAGTGCTAATAGACGTAACTCATTAACACAGTTGCACACAACCAGATATTGGTATTGTTGTTCACTGAGAAGATTGAAAAACGACGTAAGCGTGAAATCTAAATTAGGTACACTCATACCTAATAGAGCAGTAGATAACACATTTGTAGACGAATCTATATTACAACAGGCTATCTCGTAACCTCCAGTAGGTAACCTCTGAATGTCAACTATCACTCCTCTGGGTTTTGCACTCATGGTGTGCTTGATATCGAAGAACTGAAGCAGAGAATCTTCACTCTCTCGTTTATATACACTATTAGAAAGAAAAAAAAAGGAAGAAAAACTCGCGCAAGATTATTGGAAGAAAAATACTTCATTCGTTAGTGGTTTATAATTTATTATGCGATCATGAATAATAATGCAATGCAGAGTAGTGTTGGCTGGAATAGGTTCGTTCGTTTCAATTTCAACGCGAACATCTACAGAGGAAGATTTTATCGATTCAACCTGTTCCATGCAATTAACAACAACAATAGGACAATGCGAGTGAAATTCACTTCGTGATATGTTCGGTTCGGAACGATTATCATCAAGCTGATAGTACGCATTACGAAACTTGATGAACATATCATACAATTCACTGTAGTCGCCATTGTTAAAATTAGCTACAGCCTTTTCATAGGGATAAAAGTTTGAATTTAAGAATACGCCAACGGATCGAATATTACAGTGATCGAACAGAGAAGAAGAAACATTAATTTTCTTACGATCGGTTTGGAAAGCAAGCATAAAAACTCTCGGTTTTTCTATTTGTGACGTAGTCATAACAGTCCAATTAATTTTCGTTGAATTTGGAATAGTAGGTAACTCGTGATAACTCCACGATCGAAATGCTACAGGAATAGAAGGATTTTTTTGGATTAACTTTATGCGTTTAACTTCTTCCTCGTCGGACAGTATTAGAGTTGGTAGCTTTATATACATTTTTCGTACTTTGACTTTAGCTGTATCTTCCGCGTTGGCTGAAAACAGTGCACATTTGTCATCTCTAGAACGAATAAAGATAAATTCAAGTTTACAGTTTATGAATGGTTTCCTGTAGTCTTCAAATAATCCGCAAAGAAGACTCAGTGGGATAATTGCGTGGAACAGCTTTGTAGTTGCGTGGGCAATATTAGCTTCGTTTGGTGGTGTAGAAATTGATGGAAAATAGCCAGCATTTTGCAGCGCTAACATTTCATTTTTAGAATAAGAGGCGAAAGTTTTTATAGCACTAGTCGTGCCTACACGTCGTGTTCTTTCAATCTCTTTCCCATTCAATTCAATACGCATTTCATCGAAGAGATTTGCTGCAAAGTTTTGATCGGGAACGGCTGTAGCTGAAGGTGTATTATCTGCGCTTGATCTAACTATTTCACCTTCGATGTGAACATCAGCTTCAGAGGGTAAAAATATATGTTCTTGGTTGTGTACAGGAACTCGAATTTCATCGTTGTTTTCATATTTCGTGCCAGCATATGGATGATAGCTCCTTACTTCCCGCCTAGCAACTCTGTTGTCAAATATAACTTTGTCCGTTACGTTGAACATATTTCTCCTTGATGTTAGCGTGATTGTACACAAAAAGAGACTAAAGTAGTTTTTGGTAGAGAATTAGAATTTATATGCTTTATCCTGGAGGGGCAGTCGGTAGCATTGTAAAGTGATTTCACACAAAAAGAGAGTAATGTTACCTTGATTACGCACACGAAAAGAGAGTAAAGTAGTTTCTGTAGGAGAAATAGAACTTATAGTAGTCGGTAGCCTAGCGATTGTAAAAAGTCTTTATTGTTTGTGGTTAATTTTTTCTTGTCGCGTACACGATGAGATTGTTTTTTTAGCTTTACTCTATATTTTACTACTCTAGCTGCTGCCTCTTTTAATCCTCGGTTTTTTGACTGGTTGTTGTAAATTACTACCATGATGTTGTTGATCAACTGTACCTTACTCGAATGATAGTACATAAGTGTACGCTTTATGTTATATATATGATTACTGTATTTTTACTGGACGAATAATTAACTCTACTGTTACATCCTCATTTTGTAAGTCGATTGGGTTTTCGAACTGATCTTCGAGTACGACAGATATATGTTGAATAACACTAGTGTTTACCGGTAAGAAGCTTATAGTTGACGGTTGAACTACGATAGGATAGCCAGCTGGAACAAGCGGTTTAAAATTGTATAACGAATGTGTTTGTTTACCGTTGAGGTAGGAACCGGAACCTAACACGAGATTACAACATACACGAATCGAGTTCACGTTATTAATTTTAATAATCTCTCCTGAAATATGTAATTTATTAGCATCATATTTTCGACGTGAAAATCCTAACAAATCAGCAATTGAATCGGAAACATCAAAGTCTACGTCTAGGTTGGAGGACATTTTACAGCGAAGATAGGTCTTTTCGTAAGTAATAGTAATAAGTTTACTATCTCCATCTAGAGGCTCATTCTCCTCTTCGAGAATAGGAAAGTTGTTAATTATTGCTTCTTGAACTAGAGCTCCTATTTCCGAAAAAGTGTAACTACCTTCCGGTAATGTGAGTACAGTTGTTTTGTCTCCCTTCATTTTAATACCAATCTGGTTATTTGTGCTATTAACGATTACGTTACCTATTTCATTCAGCTGTGATTCATGGTTAGCATATTTCTCATATACATTTAACAGATAACCTAAGCTAGTGCCAACACTGTTCGGTACATTGAAATCAATGTCAAACGGAGAATGCATAGTAGGTTTGTTGTTAATAGTCGAGATAAAAAAACTAAATTTTGGAGTGTACTCCCGCAGAAATAGTTTCACATTTTTAATAGTTAGCAAACTTTCTATTTTTGCAACAAGATCTTCGAATTCATAAATGCCTTCTGCTACACTCAAAAGAATTTTTTTACCATTCAAATATATAGCAAACTTATTATTTTTACTAGTGACATTTCGAATACTATTAGATGTAAATAGTGCGGCAAGACCTATTTCATAGAAAGAGGCTCTATTCAAATAAATCGGAGTTTCTAATACTACATCAATCTTCGAGCCTCTACCCTCGAGTGTAATCCGTCTTTCATACGGCATCGTGCACACTGAACACAAATACTAAGGTCTTGCTTTATTTATACAGTATAAAAATAGTAAACACAGATGACCACAAATTGATGAATTAAAAGTTTGATAAGAATGAAAATTATATCGAATGTAACAGTTTCTTAAATATTCTAATACCTCTTTAGGGGGACGTAAATTACCAAAACTATCGAAGTAGTAGACATACGCACCTCGTTTACTGAACGCAACCCAGTGCGAACCAGATTTACTTATCGGATCTAAATTCAAAATACAACTCTCATTTTTACGAGAAATTTTCGGTAACGTATCTCGCATAAACACACCTCTGAAGTAGGGAATTTTTAAACGATATGCGTAACGATACAGATCTATGTTAGTTAATGCTCTATTCGGCAGACCTTCCATTATCTTTTGTATGCTGGAGGATTTAAGTAAATGCCCTTTCCTTTGTTTCGAGTAGAAAGCCCTTTCCCACGCATCGCTTCTAGCATTCGATTGTGGCGCTTCATTTCTTTTAATTCTTCCTGTGCGGCTTTCGCCTTGTTTACAGCCGATGCTATGCCCGCAGCTCCACTTGCTAGACCGCCCAAGCCCGACAAGGCTGCAAATATCGGAAGGAGTGGAAGAAAACCACCTCTTTTTTTTTTTACAGCATGTTGTCTTTTTTTTGGTTTTACTCGTTCTCTTCGATGTTTTGATTTTCTTCTTCGTCTACCACCACCTACTTTAGTTTTCGCTTTCATAATACCCGTAACTGCTAGTGCAGCTGCTCTTTCTCCTAATGATGCGTCCTGAGAGTTTACACGAGACCAAGCCTTAGAGGCTAAGATTTCATCTGCTTCTTTCCTTCTGTTCTGGTCTTTGTATGTAGCGTAAGCGATATCGTGTTCTTTACATGCCTTATCTAATGGATTTATTCCTTGATCACCACGCTTAAGTCGTTTTTCTAACTTTGTCCCAGGTCCACAGAATTCATAACCTGGTATGTGCAATTCTACTGGTAAATTATCTATAGCTTTATTAAGAACTTTGCCTATTATTCCTCCTTTCCCTACTCGTTTACATGGAGCTGCTACAACGTTGCGTCTTCGACGCAGCATACTCAAATAAGAGCTCCTGCTATCAAGTGTGTTATTATATACGAATTACATTTTTACACGATGTGCAACTGTTGAGTACTAAAAATGTATGTAAGTTTTATTTTTTTTTCTTTTTTTTTTCTGAAAGGTAGAAAGATATATATAAATAAGAGAGATATTTTTCTGCTCTCCTCATTTTACAACGACATGGCGTACATTCCTCGTCCTTTAAATTTAAAATCTGAGGTAGATCGGATAAGGACTTTCGCTAGATGGCGTGTACCGTGGATAGACCCCTTAAGTTTAGCTAAAGCTGGATTTTACTTCACGGGATACCTAGACGCAGTTAAATGTATTTTTTGCGGAATCGAATTATTTTCGTGGGATAAAGATGATGACCCGTTAACAGAACATAGAAAATGGTCGCCTTCTTGTCAGTATATGAGAGGTTGTGAAGTTGGCAACATAGTATTAGATCACTATAACAGGACAGCTCTTCCAGCACTTCTTAATACTACGTGTAGTGTGATGCACGAACCATTTTGGAACTAGATAAGTAAAAAGAGAAGGTAAAAAAAGTTCGTGTTTATTTAGTAATCAACAATAACTTTGAGAAAAAAGAAATCCACTGTGCACTCGATCGTTGAAAATTATCATCATCAAAAGAAAGTGATGGTGAAGACAATAAAACAATCGATATCTTTACCTGTTGCAAATCTGAACGACACAAAACGTTCAGTAGGAAAGAAAAATAAACATAGTAAACTGTTGCCGGACACAATACGCTGTCTCATATGCGGACCATCGAATGCAGGGAAGACTAATGTAATGATTAATTTGTTATTGCAACCGAACGGGTTACGTTTTGAGAATGTGTATGTTTACTCAAAATCATTGTCGCAGAAGAAATATATTGAGCTAGAGAAGCTTTTAAAATCTATTAAAGAAATAAAATGCGAGTTTTACTCTGATCGTGAGCAAGTAATACCGCCAGAAAAAGCTCAAAGAAATTCCGTGTTTATTTTTGACGATGTAGCAAGCGACAAACAGCAGCACATGAAAGACTACTTTAGTAGAGGTCGACACCATATCGTGGATGTTTTTTACTTATGTCAGACCTATTCCTGCATTCCCAAACAACTTATTAGAGACAACGCTAATTTCATTATTCTGTTTAAACAAGATGCAAGAAATCTTCGGCATGTCTACGACGATCACGTGAACACCGATATGAGTTACAACCAGTTCACTGATTTATGTTATCGTTGTTGGTCACAGTCGAAATTCAGCTTTCTCGTTATCGATAAGGATAGCGAAATAAGCAAAGGTCGATATCGAAATGGATTCGATATATTTTATGTGATATAAATACGAGAGTGTATACATTAACGAACTCATTTTCGAATTGTTGAGTAGAGAAAGAACATCACGATGGCATCAAACAACAGAACCAGTAACGTGTATGTAACGCGACCATCATCACGTCATGATATTGCTACTAAATCATATGTAGATGAAAAAATGATGGTTAATACAAATTACGTAACATCAACATCTGACGGAAACTTAAGTATTCATGGTAAACGTTTAAAGAACGTCGGCAATCCTATAAACATGGAGGATGCTTGTAATAAAAATTATGTGTTAAAAACCGTTAAGGACACTATTAATAAAGAAGAAATACAACGTGACATTTTAGATCTTAAAAATGAAATACATGACATATGTGAACTAGAAGAGGATGCAGTTGATTTTAAGAACAAAAGGCTGAAAGGAATAGCTCCAGCGATGAATGGAAACGAAGCAGTTTCGCTTGACACAATGCGTACGCACACTAACCATGTGCAGAGAAATTTAGAGAAACGAGTTAACGACGTTTCTGCACGCATAGAATATGTTGATTCTCTTTTACGTGATATTGTGGATGATCACCTTCCTGTAACTGACAATAACCTCAACATGAACAACAAGAGAATATCGGGTGTGGCAGATCCAGAAGAGGAACAAGATGCAATTTCGCTTTTATTTTTAGAAAAGCATACAAAAGGTAGACTACTACAAGTGAATGACGATGGATCGATAGATATGCAAAATAAACGAGTAACAAACATCGGTAAACCTATTCATTCGACGGATGCGATTAATAAAGCATACCTAGAAAAACATTCAGCAGCGCGTGAAGAACTCGAAAAACTGAAGAATGAAATAAGCAATCAACAGAAACTAAACGTTGATGTGGGTGGTACTTTGAGTATGGAAAATAAGCGAATTACTAACGTACATAATCCGTTAAATGAGAAAGATGTTGCAAATAAAATCTTTGTAGAACAGTATGCAGCTGCACGGAGAGAAGTTGACGAGTTAAAACTTGTCATATCTAAACTTCAGAAAAATTCTCTACCAGTAGAATCTAACGGAGAATTAAATATGAAGAACAAACGAATTACAAATGTTGATTCACCTATCCACGAGCAAGATGTTGTTAACAAACAGTATTTAGAAACGTTTGCTACTGCAAAAGAAGAGTTTGAAGTGATGAAAAAGGAACTGCACAAAAAACCAAGAAAAGCTCTTTTTCAAATTAACAGTCTACCGTCAAATCAGTCACCAATATATATGCTACAAAACTGTCGACTTATGTATAAGCTTCCCTACACGGGTACACTTACACCGTTAACAAGTACACGTGGTTCTCTGGTATATGCGATGATTAATCACGTGAACAATCCAATCGAATTAGAAGTAGGTACACCAATTGCTGTAAAGGAAGGTGATGAAATTCAATTCCGCCTAAAAGACCCTGAACAATGGAATACTAACGATCTTCCGCTCCATATACTCTTTGAATATACTATATATGAGTAAAACAATAGACGTTACGCTTCAGTTTAAAAAATGCAGGCGAACATAGTGGAAAAAAGTCGTGTAAAGGACAAACTAGCAAAATTAAGAAAAGATGTAAAAAAAAATATAACTCTCTTAAAGCAGATATGGCTTTAAACCAACTAAAGTTAGAAGAAACATTTAAACCAATAACTGCACCATTAAATAAACTACAGCAGCTTACAGTTAACTCGAATGGATTAATTGCAAAGAAAAATCGAAAACTGAATAGTTATATAAGTGATGAGGCAGAAGAAGAATCGGAAGAAGAAGAAGAAGAAACTCTGGACAGAAAGGTTACAACTCTCCTGCAAAATTATCTTCACCCACAATTGAGACACAAAGTTGATAGAATATTCGGGGTTCGAGTAGTTCATGGAGAACACTATTTAGGGAGTAAAAAAGTACTGTTTCGCGATAACAATCTTATAATTGACAATTTTAACTATCCTTTAACTGAAGGTCTCCTTGAATTAATATTTCAGAAAGATCCGGACGCACAGTTGTATGATGATAAGGATCTGTCAGCTTACAGTCATATATTAAATTACACTAACGTGCACAGGAAACAGTATGACGCAGGCAAGCCAATGAGAGGCACGAAATCGCTCAAATTTCAAAAAATTATCAAGCCATTAGTAGAAGATGCAAAAGTGAAAAAAGGAAGGAGCACACCAAAATTTGTAAGTGTACACAAATACAAACGTACAGGAAGAGGATCAAAAGTAGCCAAGTGGAAAAATGAACAAAGAAAGAAGATCGAATTAGTTCACTGGAATGATCCAAACAGTCTAGTGGAGAGACTGAAAAAGTTAATAGCATCTAGAAGTGCTGGTCATTCGTCACACGAAAACGAAATCTTGTCAATCGAAGAAGAACTTCGAAAGTCGAGGTACATCGAATAAATGAACACTGCGCGGTGGGACGAACTTCCGTTCGCAAATATATTTAAAGCGGTTAGATTCTCAAAGGATATTTCAGTAATCTATGAAATTGGATGTGAAGACAGAAGAAGCAACTGGCAACAACTGGCTATAGATCGACTGCGATTCAAGAAACGAATAGACGACACAGAACGAATTCTTTTACCTATACTTTATGAACAATATCAGAGAAGAAATAGCGAAAGAACTCCACGCTCCAGTGCGAAAGAATTTTGAAAGACGGAGCGTTATTAGCCGGGGGAGAGATGATTTACATCAAGCGGATCTTGTTGATATGTCTCTGTTTTCGAAAGTTAATAGTGGATATAAATACATGTTAACTGTTATTGATGTTTATTCAAAGTATGCCTGGGCAGTTCCACTTAAAACAAAAACAGGAAACGAAGTAGTGAAGAATATGGAACGCATCTATTCAAAATGTAAACGCTATCCAAAACATCTGCAAACTGACAGGGGAAAAGAATTTTATAATAAGATTTTTCAACAGTGGATTACAATAAGAAAAATTAACCACTATTCGACAGGGAGCAGCTTGAAGGCAAGCGTAGTTGAACGCTTCAATCGAACACTGAAGCAGTGGATGTGGAGGAAATTCTCGGCGTGCGGATCATACCACTGGCTTCGCATGCTACCAAAACTATTAGATGAATATAATAATCGAAAACATCGTACGATTGGTATGAAACCTATAGACGTCACAAACAATCTACAACAACTTGCTACTGTGTACAAATTACGGGAAATGAAGAAAAAGAAATCACCTTACCCACCAAAATTTAAAGTAGGTGACACAGTACGAATAAGTAAAATTAAACGATATTTTACAAAGGGTTATACTCCTAATTGGAGTAATGAATTATTTACTGTAAGAAAAGTAAAAGAAACATCACCGAGAACTTACTTGCTTCACGACTATCAAAATAAACCAATATTTGGTGCGTTCTATGAACAAGAACTGCAGAAGACAAAACATCCTAAAATATACCTCATTGATAAAATTTTAAAAAGAAAGAACGACAAAGTTTTTGTATCGTGGCTAGGATTCGACGCCACGCATAATTCATGGATTCCGAAGGAATATGTATTCTAAAAAAAAAATCAATAGTAAGTACGTTAGTATAATATATTTTTTAATTTTTTACTCTAATGTCTGATAGATTTACCATCTTATAGTGTCCTCTCTCTATTGTTGCAGACTTCCCTTGCTCAAGAAACTGTGCTGTTTGTTTTGTTGATGCCAACGTTGGACATTACCTCAAGCAAGAAGATATTTTCACCTCAACTCTGCATAATTAATTCGAAACATTTCTGTAACATGTGTCGTAATAAATTATAATAAACAAAATTTAACAAAATTTAACTCTTATAATTTTTTAAATAAAAAATTAAACTCCATCCTTTTTCCTACTCCTTTACGTATCTGTGTTAGTGTGACGTAAAATAAATCTCTTTAATTAGTTTATCTTCCTAAGAGCAGAAAAAAAATGAAAGCAAAAAAAAAAAAAAAAAAAAAAAAATATTTTTTTTACACTCACCTATATCGGTTCAAAGAAATTTAATTCTTCTGGTCTTACAGGCTCTTCTACTTGTTGTTGTTCATATACTATATTAAAGAAAAAGATAATGTAAAATTAAAATCTTTCGCAATCCTACAGTAAACGAATTTCTTAAAATTAAACAAAAGTTGAAACTCACCAATAACATCTTCGTTACTTTCTTCTTCTATCATCGCTCGTAGCTCAGCTATCAACGCGCAGCAGAGAAAGTAATTAAATTTATGAATTAAAAATAGGTGGAAATAAGGGCTATTGCGCCGTGATATAATGTCGGAGTACACACTAATAAAGAGCTGAAACTCTTCGTTAGTGAACTCCCTCATTCTATTCACAATGGCGCGTTCAAAGGCACCCTCTACTTCCACAATATTATTTAATTCACATTCTTCTTGAAGTCTGATTACATCCCTGAGCGCCACTAGCTTTTCTACAAGGCTACGTTGTACAGCAGTCATTTTTCTAAACTTTAACGTACCTACAGCAACCGAATCGCAGTATATATACCTGTTCTAACGGCGATATGTAATTTGAAAAAACTAGTTTCAAAAAAAAACCTGCCTGGATACAACATCTGCTAGTAAGCCGCGACCCGGATTTAAGTTCAAGCATCCTTTTTTGTAGCCTTGATGAAACCGTGGTCAAAGCACGACCATGACCAGCAATGACCGCGAAAGAAGTACCTAAGGCGTTAACCGGTTTATGCGAAAGCTGCTTGCAGAAAACATCCGGGATAGATATACACTACAAAGGAATGATCTGCTTCAAACATATGTCTACAAAATAATAATTTTACACACAATAAAGTTGCGTCTGGTAATATAATGTGAGATTATCTTACACCTAGCATTAAAATTTTTATATAAAGCAAGTGAATTCGCTCACATCTAGATGAGTACAAGTTCGATCCTCCTCGTTGGCAATCATAAAATTAGCTCTCTAGTTCGCTATTTTAACACTAGGTAACTGCTAAGAGAAGTGTACTTTAAAGCTAACTGGAGTATACACCATGTCAGTGTGACGTAACGTAAACTGTAGCACACTATTTAAAAAAGTGTGTGAATAAATATTAAGGTATTGTCTTTGTTGGCAACAGTGTGTGCGTGTCATCAGTCATGGAGCGACAAGTAAAGAATGAGTTTGGTGAGAAGAGAAACCGTAACATCCAGTGTAAATGTGAACTTTGTACACCAAGTATTAAACCTGATCCTTTACGTACAATATATTTCTCATTAGTAAGTGAGGCTATTACATCATACTATACACATGGCAGTTTACTTCGAATGCCACAACACCTAATTCGCTATTTACCATCTGGGTTTCTCTCAACATATGCCGCTAAAGATTTAGATGAAGCATGGGAGAAACTACCCTACTATGTAAAAGCAAAACTGGAAATAGCAGTCTGCAGCCCATGTGTTAGACATTATTGCTACAGAGGACAAGACGAGGTTGATGGTTTTGACGGAGCGAATCCAATGATTAAAGACTGTGAGGGATGCAAGAAAGAATTTAATCATGTATTTTGAACTAACAGGTAAATAAAACAGTGTGATGTTCCACTTATTATTCGAGTTGCTTGAATAATTCATCCTAACCTATATATGCATACACGTATTTTTTTTTACACCAACCAAATGCTATAACCTTGAATCCTTTACCAGATTTTATTTTTTCTATCCTCAAATCACCAACCTGTGTAGGTGTGACAAATTATAGCTTTCACTCACACACTGTCTCAATTCAGAGGTTGATTAAGAAATATTCCGTAATATTTTATTTTAAAAGAAACCATGCTTTACAGTTTTTCAACCAATATTTCGGCTACGTGGCAGCACGTTCTTTTGTTAAAACACTGTCGTGTTTGTTGTCTTTGTTCACTGAAGTTCTTTGCTGTTGTTCTTTGCGGTGAATTCACGAGCCCCTCATTAGACGATTTATTATTTCATCTTCCGTGCTAAACATATATATTCGATATAATTTTTGATGAGATAGCACATCATGTGTTAGCCTAACTAATTTATTCGTTCAGAGATCATAATGCATTTTTTTTTTGTGTTAGCCAACTTGGTCAAAGATAATAAGAAATCACAGACATGACACTCTCATGTATGGGCTGTTTGACCTCGATGAGTACAAACAGTTGTCGACGTATCCAACAAAAATGGCGAGATGTTTTTGTTTTATTCCGTATGTAAAAATTCATACTATCGCGTTCGTAACAACGGAATGTCTTAATCAACCTCTGATTTCAGACTTTATCTGAGTTTTTTTTTTTAAATTTGTTTTTTACCTAGTACAATGATATTTCATTGATGACATTTATTGATGTAAGGTTAGTAAACAATGCGTGTATCTATCGACAAGAAATACAGCTAGATGTGCATCCTGTCGAAAAATAATTCAAGGTAAGTAGTCAAGAAAAATATTTTTATTATTTAATTAAACTAAGCACTTTTGTGTTGCGCTTTCACTCATCACCAGTTGGTTAGAGTTGTTAGTACCTAACCTTCACTCCGCTGAGCAGGAGAAGGGGAGCGATTCTTTTTTACAAAAAAAAATCTCATATCCTGTTCACCTTTCGTCCGCAAGTAACCTTGTGAAGCAAATCCAGTTGCTGCAATTATTTAACATGTAGCTGTCTCACCTTGAGCAGTGAGAGGAACTCCAGCACGTAACTTTTAGGAGCAAATCTACTCACAGCACCTTGCCTTTTCAAGAAATATTTACCTATTACATAATGACCTCTGGGTAAGTGTAGTTAACATTTCCTACATGCACCCTAACAAGTAAAAAGACCTCTGCAAAAAAAAAAAAAAAAAATTTATTACCATATTTAACATGATGATTTTTGTCAAAATGTCTTTCCTGTCACCAACATAAACAATTCAAGAGGTAATCACATAGGCAAGTAGGGTAGAATATATATATATATTTTTTTTGATAATTACAATAATTAATTACACTCAATAGAGTTTTTTTTTTTTATCTCTACTAGAAGAGTAAGGTTAATAGTGAACTTGTTTTGCTCTTACAATACCTTTCAGTAAAAAGATACTCAATTACGCACCAAAACAAGTGATGTCACCTATCACACCCACCCACCCTAAGCATAGCAGTAGTAAGCCACTGCAAGGAGCGACATTCCACACTTGTGTGTAGCCTTGACAGCGAGAGCGCCCCCGGCACGTGCCTTGGCAAGTGAGAGGCCCCTTCAGGGAGTGAAGCGCACGGGGGCATGCGCAGTGGCTGCCGCTGGTCCAGAATTCTTGTCTCGAAACTCTGGTCCAGAATTCTTCTAGATAATCTACTAATGTTCCTTTCCATTATATATTTTTTAAATGGGAGATAAATTAATTATAGTCTTCTTGTGCCACTATGAAATTTATTTTCTCAGCTGTTTCTATTTTAGGCCTATATATTTTTATTTCCTTACTTCTTTATTCTACTTTTCTTATTTCTTACTGACAGCCTTCCGAAGATACTAAGGAGGAAATACTCATAGAGGAACAAACTGATGATCAGCTGTTGCCATACATCAAAGAAGAAACAAAGTACGTATACTACAAGTCCTATACAATATGGAATATGTTGTACCTATTCACAGTTGTGTTCAGTTGTGGTTGGTTTATCTGCAAAAGTGGCCATTTTCATCAGTTCAATCCTTTCTCTACAAGGTTACATTTAAACACTAATATGTCAAATTCTATTGGTTAAAATTATCTAAAATATTCAGGAACTTTAAGGTCATTTTTAATGTTCCATCATGTACTCGTAGTTTTATTCAATTTATATCTACAAAAAGAATCTCTGGTAAAGCTAGATATTTTTGAAGTGTATTTGTTTACAATACCTTTAAGCAACCATGAAAAAGTGTTCTTTCTTTCACTTTCTCTGCATCATTTGTTCATCACATTCGTATCATCTGAAATGCTATCTGAAGCTATTGCTTCCAGATATTCTGAGTAATATTTTTATATGTTCATGCCAACCGTGACACACTGAAAAAGCGATATTTGTAGATTAAAAATTAAATCTACAAATTCGAAATTGTTAAGTTTTATGTACATAGTAAACAATAAATATTTAAAACTAACATAATCAGTTTCATTAATCAATATAATGATGGCTGAATTCAATAATGTGATGACTCAAAGAATGTCATTTTGAAATTATTTGGTTAGATTCCTTTTTTCTGATCATTTCTGTTCTCTTGTGTGTTAAGTCAGATTCCTCCATTTGTGGACGCCAAAGCAGATAATGTGTTGTAGAAATGAAACTTTGAGGTCAGTTATGCTACATCTTCGGTATCATAGTTTTCAAATAAAACTTGTGCATTGTTGTAAGCTTAAAAAATTTGTGCTATTGAATTTATGTTCATTCCAGTGATGTGGTCACACTTTCTGATTCATTTTAGTGTTCATTGTCAGTCAGGTGCTTCTAGTGTGTTGATTGCGAACATACTTACACAATTAGTATTAACTAATAAAATGGAAAGGTACAAGTGGAGTTTTAAATTTGTGCAGGTTGCCCAAAAAAATTCAGAATTCTTCAAGTAAGTGAATTTATTATCTCATAAAAGTAGATAAATAGGCGGTACATTATTGCTTCACGTCTGTAGGTTTACCCTCAGAGTGCCCTACACGTGACCCCCGGGTGGTGCTAAGAAAGCAATAACTGTAGCTGCTGGACCTATCTTTTTAAAGATCCTCCAGCAATGGCAGAAGTATTTCATGGAAATGGCTCTTCTCAGAGCAACCAGACAAGAAACATCGGACCTTTCATCCATGTTTTCGAGCTTAACGTAGAAAGCATCAGCAGAGCAAAATGTGACTACCTATCCAAAGTTATCCTGAATAATAATATAGATGTTGTGGTTATACGCAGTCTGGAGAGAAGGATTAATTTACAAGCTTCTCCGAATTGCACCCCGTAGGACCATCGTGCAGGTTATAAGCAATATGCTCAATGACAGAAGGTTTCGAGTGTGTATGGGAAATAGTATGAGTAGAGAAAGGAAGCTTATAAATGGATTACCTCAAGGATCGGTACTGTCTCCCCTACTGTTCAATTTGTATATCTCCGATCTCCCAGAAACATCATCGCAAACATTTTGTTATGCTGATATCATAACACTAGCCACTCAAAATCGATACCTTAGTGTGACAGAAGAAGTGCTACAAAGAGACCTGATTTCACTTCAAGAAATGGCAACTGTGTCCTAAATCTAACAAAACAGAAGTGTCATGTTTTCACCTGAATAATCGCCAAGCTGGCATTAAACTTCACATACGTTTTTGTCACCAAGAACTTCGGCATAGCAGCTATCCCAAATATTTGTGGATTACACTTGATCGCACACTATTGCCCCCGTTTTGCCGGGCAGCTCAGCCGGTAA